>NC_138780.1:191658994-191718997 GCF_965119305.1 Pelophylax lessonae | reverse complement strand
CCACGACTTCGGAGCGACCAGGGACTTCACATAATAGAAGTCTATGCCAAGTCGCCTCCGAGGTCGCTCCCGAAGTAGTACAGGACCCTTTTTGTAAGTCGGAGCGACTTGTGTCGCTCCTATTAGAACGGGTCCTGTAGCAGTCAATGGACGCGCTAGTGTGAACCGACACTGATTGTCCTTCTCAGACATGGTGAAACTTTTTTTTGATGCAGTCATAGGCAGTGAGGTTGCTGATGGGCCTGCGGCATCTGCCAGGCTTGGTTACAGTTCTTCAACCGGTACAGTTTTAAGGAACCTGACCTGTCAAAAACTTTGCAAGTCTGCATGATCATATTCCTGAGATGTCACATTGATAAACTGAAAGATATTTTTCAGAAAAGCTCCACCTTTATCATTATAAAGCCATCTTTGACCTCTAGCCAGCAACTTTGTCTAGGCTGAGATGATGTCATCAGTCTGCTGCAGGCAGGAAGAAACATTTCCTAAGGGCTCTTCTCACATGGCCGCTCCGGTCCTTGGCTCCGCTGCGGGGACTTTTTTTTTTTTTTTTTTCATGGAGCGGATGACATTTCTGTCATCCGCGCCGTGTGCCCGCATATCATCCCATCCGTTTGCGGATGATATGCGGACATAATGTAAATATATGTCGATTGCGGATGTCAGCGGATGACACCGCTGACATCCGATTTTCCTTCCTTTCCGTTTTATGAACGGAACAAAAATAGGGTTCTGTTCCGTTCCAAAAAACGGAACAGAACTGACAGGAAGAAAATCGGATGTCAGCGGATGGTATTCCGCTGACATCCGCAATGCCATAGACTTACATTATGTCCGCAAATCATCCGCAAAAAAATAGGATGATTTGCGGACACACGGAGCGCCCGTGTGAAAGGGCCCTTAGTCTCCTTCCTCCCAGTGATTAGACTGCAACTTTGTAGCAAGGCACATGGTGAGAGGCTGCAGCAGGGGTTGATCTGTGCCAGACACTTGTGAATAGTAGATGGTGACCCTGGATAAAGATGGTGCCATCCTTAGCAGAATAAGGTATTGTGGGGGGGGGGGGGTACTGTGATCTCTGTCAGAAGTAATCAATAGAGGTGCACTGAAATCAAAAATTCAGGATGCACGTTGCCGAAACTATAATTGACCTTATATATTAAAAATTGAAAAACATAAATTTATATATATATATATATATATATATATATATATATTTCTCAAAAAAAAATTAAAGGAACACTTTTTTTGAGGGCCCGATATCTTCTAGTGGGCCCTGTGCTCACTGTTCTGCACCGTGGAGCTCGATTTGGCATTTGCCATTGAACACCAGAATTGACAGGTTTGCCACTGGCGTTCTGTGCTTTTCATAGATTAGAGCAGGTTCACCCTAAGCACATGTGAAAGGGTGTGGAGAAGCCATCGACAATGCTATGCTATCTGTAACATCTTTCAGCATGACCAGTTTGGTGGTGGGGTCAGTGATGGTCTGGGGAGGCATATCCATGGAGGGGTGCACAGACCTCTACAGGCTAGACAATGGCACCCTGACTGCCATTCAGTATCAGGATGAACTCCTTGGACCCATTGTCAGACCCCTACGCTGGTGCAGTGGGTCCTGGGTAAGGATGGGCGACTGGTTCAGCCCAAGCATGAGTTCGGGCCGAACATTGGCGGTTCGCCTTTTCAACGAACACCCGAATTATGGGGGAGTTTCGACTGTTTGTTCAGCCTGCTGAATGACCACATTGTACTGCGCCGCCGCACAGTGCATCAGAAGCCCTGATTGGCTGAAGCAATTAAAGTTTTGCCCAATAAGGGCACAGAGCACTATCAGAGCCATGATTGGGGAAAGTAATGACTCTTATCCAATCATTGCTCTAGCTAGTGTTCTAGTGATAGTTCAGTGAGTGACCATTATTTTTTACTTTTACTTTTAGTGTTTGTTTTGTCAGGCAGGTTTACTGCATTATAGTTCAGTGCATTATTGCATGTTTAACACAGTATATTTTAGTGCGTTACGTGCCGTTTAACGCACTATATTTCTGTGCGTTCAGTGGATTTCTGTGCGTTAGTGCATGTTACCACAGTATAATTCAGTACATTACATGCCTTTTAACGTAGTATATTTCTGTGCGTTAGTGCAGTATATTGTAGTGTGTCATAGGGTGTTTGTGTAGTGAGTACTCAAGTTTAAAGTGCACCAAACGCCACTTTCCATTGATTAAAGTGCATCCACTTACACATTTTCACATCTTTGTTACATTTTGTTAATAAGCACCTTCCCATTATGTCTGGGAGGCCAACAAGGAGAGGCAGACATTCCCATGGCACTGTGACGGGGCCAGCAGCATATGTGTCCACTGGCAAAGGTGGATGTGGTCAGTCCTCAGGCAGGGCATCATTTCGTCTGTTTAGTGATGTTGCCCATGCTATGCAGCCACAGCATGCAGAGGAGTTGGTGGACTGGCTTACTAAACCATCCTCACCCTCGTCATCCTCCGTCGCCCAAGCAGAGACTAGTGCGCAGTCCACTGCAGCTGCCAGAGTGGCTAAAATTGCCTCCTTGTCCACAGCTATTCCTGCCATATTACCAGCATCAGGCATGGAGGAATCAGTTGAGTTATTTGAACACAGCGTTAGCCACTTGCTCCTTGACGTTGCACAGCCATTACTTGATTCAGATGTTGGTTCTAAAGTTGAGGAAGGTAGGAACATGAGCCTACAGAGCAGGGAGAACACTGGTACACAAATCGGCAGCCATGTTCGCCCAGCAGCAGGGTATTGCCAAGTTGTCTCCAGTGGTAAATGAGGATGATGATGAGGTCACTGACATTACTTGGGTGCCGAATAGGGCAGAGGAGGAAAGTGAGGGTGAGGCACAACCCTAACAAGGCCGCCATCATGGAAGAGTAGAGAGCAGCCACCCCATTCCATCACATTGTGGAGCTGTTATCTCCTGACACCCTTCCCACAGCTCAGTTGTCTGGGTCTTTTTTAGCATGTGTGCAACCGATCGCACTGTTGCAATTTGCAAACTTTTTTTGGTGATGTGAGATTTGTCAGCTCCACCCCCTCCTCCTCCTCCTCCATGCCCGCCTCTGCTGAATTATCTTACAAACCACAAGCCCCTCTTAAGCATTCAAGGGGCTATTCAATGAGTCAGGCAAAAGGTGCCATGCAGTGCTTTAGTTGGTGTGTCTAGGGGACAGGAACCACACCTGAGCAGAGATTCTTGCAGCTCTGCAGGGGCAGGCCCAGACGTGGTTCACACCACGTCAGCTGGAGCCAGGAATGGTGGTGTGCGATAATAGCACAAACCTCCTGTCCCCCATTAGACAGGGAAAGTTGAAACGTGCTGTGCCTGGCACATGTCCTTAATTTGGTGGTGCAGCGTTTCCTAAAAAGGTACCCAAGGTTGGAAGATCTGCCAAAACAGGCCAGAAGAGTCTATAGCCATTTCAGGCGGTCATACACAGTCAGTGCTCGGTTGGCTGAAATTCAACGGGAATTGTATCTGTTCGTAAACCACCTGATTTGTGTAATGCCCACCAGGTGGAACTCTAACTTTGGCAATGCTGCAGCGGCCGCACATGTAGCAGAGGGCCGTCAACGAGTACCTGTGTAAGTATGGCACAATGACAGCCTCAGGCCGGCTCAACTTTTTTTTTTTCCCCATGCCAATGGCTGCTGATAAAGAATGCATGCTTCAGTGATACAATCTCTGTTGTGTTTCTGCTGGAGTAGACTCTGCGTGGCATTATAGACAAGGTACTCAAGAGAGCAGCGAGAGGAAGAGGAGGACTTCCTTTCCTCTCAAGGCCCGCTTTATGTAGACACCATTCTTCCTATGCCACAGAGGGTGCAGAAGATGAAATCTCTTGAGGACACTTTAAAGAGGAGTTTATCTAATGCTTTTCCCAACTCTGGTAGGTTACCGTGTCATGAAAAACGTAGTTTTGAGGCTTCTGTTGGTCGACAAAGGAGCGGTGGACAAGGGGGTCGCCTAAGTGATGCATTTTACAATTTTTTTTTTTTTTTTTTTTTTTTTTTTTTTTTTTTTAGTCCTCGCTGCCCAGGGCTCTCGGGTTCCACATTCCCTCAGCAGCATCTGCATCATATATGGACAATTAACTAGGGGCGAAAACAGAGATGGAGAGCTTTCCAGTTGACGATCCACTTGGTTACTGGGTCATGAGAATAGACCACTGCCAGAACTTACTAAGTATGCAATTGAACTTCTGGCCTGCCCTGCATCCAGCATCCATTCTAAACAGGCATTCAGTGCTGCTGGAGGTTTTGATACTGATAATAGAACGCGTCTGTCCACAGACTCCGTGGATCGTCTGATATTTATCACAATGAATCTGTCCTAGATTACCAGCAGCTATGAAGCCTCTGATGCTTATGTCACTGATTTAGATGTTTTTGGGACGTGTAATCTCTGCAAGACTTCTAGGCTGTTGTGGGTGTTGATGTAAAAGAAATTTTTATGGTGTACGTTTCATGGGCACAATTAACACCCAAAGACCAATTTTTCCACACCTGTTTGACAGATGTATATCATTTAAATTTTTGATAGCAAGGCCAATTCTTGTTCTCATCAGGAGTACCCCTCTATAGGTTTACGTTGTGAAGACACCACAGACACCCAAAGACCAATTTTTCTGCACCTGCTTCTATCCAAAGTCTGCAGAAGAGACACCAGAATTCATCCAAAAAATCTCTAATCTAGCTCCGAGTGCACTACATTGTGGCCTCATCATACAGACTGGCTCCCCAAACTGTTGTTTACATTATAAAGAAAGCTTGTAGGGAAAATGTCGTCCCTTTTTTTTTTTTTGGCTTAATAAATGCAATTATTTCTGCAGCAGCTTCTATACACAGTACAGATGTGCCACTTTACAGGTAGACAAAGGCAACCCCCCCCCCCCCCAGGCTTTATATTGAATGGAAATTTTCATTTTTATTATTTCTCATTTTGATGCTTTGACTTGAGCATCTGTAAATCACTGCTCATTTAACCACTTTACCACCGGAGGATTTTCCTGCTAAAAGACCAGGGGGTTTTTTTGCGCTTTTTTTTTTTTTTTTACTGCGTGACTTTAACGGACAATTGCGCGGTCGTGCGACGCTGTACCTAAACAAATTTCACGTCCTTTTTTCCCACAAACAGAGCTTTCTTTGGTGGTATTTGATTATTGCAAAAATAACAATATTTTTCACTTTTTTTTTATATGAAATTCCCCCCCAAAAAAAATGTAAAAATCAGAATTTTTTAACATTTTCGGCCAATTTGTTTTACGCTACTTATGTTTGGTAAAAAAAATCGCAAAAAGCGTATTTTGATTGGTTTGCGCAAAAGTTATAGCGTTTACTAACAAAGGGAAAGATTTTTGTCATTTTTGGTGTTTTTTTTTTTTAACGAGTAATGGCGGCGATCTGCGATTTTTTTTTTTTTTTTTTTTTTTTTTTTTTTTTTGCGACATTGCGGCGGACAGATCGGACCCTTGACTGACATTTTTGACACTTTTGGGGGTACCAGTGACATTACTGCAGTAATCAGTGCTATATATATGCACTATTACTGCAAAAATGACACTGGCAGGGAAGGGGTTAACTTTATTGGACAGGGAGGGGTTAAGTGTGTCCTAGGGGCGTGCTTCTAACTGTAGTGGGACATTCCTATTGGTGTAAAAAAAAAATGATCAACGGTTCTACATAGTAGAACCGTCTGATCTTCTTTTTTACACAGGGAGAACTGACAGGCGGCTTGTTTACATAAGCCGCTCTGTCTTTCTCCCGCTGTACTGGCGATCGTAGTGTGACCGGCGGACATCGGGTCCGCCAGTCACACTCCCGCACTCCTCCGTGAACGAGCCGAGGCGGGCGCCCGCTATTGGCTCTAGAAGGAGTGACAGGCGAGCGACGTAGACCTACGTCACTCTGCCTGGCCGGGGCCGACTGCCGCAGTCGGCAAGTGGTTAAAAAAACTACGTTTTTTACAAACTTTTTTTTCATTGAAACATATCCCCCAGGGCAGTACCCGGACCCCCATAACCATTGTATGTCCAATTACTAGAATATAAGCCTTCAAAATGGGCACTTTTGATTTTTCCAGCTCGGGTCCCATAGACTTTAATGGGGTTTGTTGTTCGGTTCCGAACTTTCACGATGTTCAAAAGTCCTGGTGCGAACTGAACAGGGGGTGGTTCAGCCCATCCCTGGGTTCCTTCTGGTCCACGACAATGTCTGACCTCATGTGGTGAGAGTATGCAGCCAGTTCCTGTAGGGTAAAGGAATTGATACCATTGAATGGCCCCCACGCTCTCCTGATCTGAATCCAATAGAACACCTCTGGGACATTCTTTTTTGGTTCATCTGACACCACCAGATTGCACCTCAGCCTGTTCAGGAGCTCAGTGATGCCTTGGTCGAGACCTGGGAGGATGGATGGGAGGATCTCAGGAGCATGCCCGGACGTTGTCAGGCATGCATACATGCACGTGGGGACCATGCAAACTACTGAGGACCATTTTGAGTTGCTGCAATGAAATTTCAGCAAAATGGGGCCTGCTGCATCATTATTTCACTTTGATTTTCGGGGTGTCTGAGTTCCGCCCTCTGTAGATATTTTTAATTTCCTTTGAACGATGTGGCATCCTTTCATTCCTAAAACACTACCCAGTCCATATCAGATATATGTCCAGCATGAGATATTTCTCCATTGAGATCTAAGTGTTCCTTTTTAATTTTTTTGAGAAATTTTGGACTTTGAAGCACACATCGTGATGAAAAAATCGATATGTAATATGTTTATTAATACATATACGCATATTGAGTTGTAACAAAATACAGTGAATAAATAGTATTGCTGAATAATAACACATGGTACATGTATATACATACATATCGCCGCAGTTAGTGACCTAGAACTTTCTAAATAATATAAAAAAAAAAAAATTATATATACATTTTTTTACAACAATTGTATTCAACTTTTAATTATTATCATGAATTTGTCGGCCAATATTGGCACCTTTTTGAAGCAGTGTTAAAAATCCTATTCACTGCATTTTTGGGACATATTTGGCAAACCGCACCAAAAAAATGCACCTCCCCTTTTTGAAATGCATTGAAAACGCAGCAAGAATGCATCAAAAATGCACCCGTGTTGCGTTTTTGATGTATTTTTTGAGTCACAGGAACTATGAAGAACACACTATAAGCAAGGTAAAATCGACAGCTTTTTCGACAACTGTTATTTCAGCGCAACACTGAAAAATGAGAAACAATAAAATATTATTTAATGTTAAAACTCATGCATGCTACATATGTCAGTGTAACACTTCCAGGTATTGATTACTAGTGATGTACCACCTGGAAGTGTTAAGTGGGGTACACACCGGAAGAAAATCTGCCGAAAATTCCCATCCAAAGTAAAATCGTACGATTTTCGGCTAGTGTGTACACAACTTTCAGCAGCCGATGCCGACATTTTCAACGAAAAATAACGGAGGCACAAACACCAAAATTTTTATCGTCCGTCACCGGACGACCAATTTTCGTTTAATGTGTATGCAGTACGTCCGTGAAAAATCGGATACGAAAGACCGCGCATGATCTGAAGTTGCTGACAACCCGGAAGTCTGGGAACAAATGTCCCAGAAAAAAAAAAAATCGGACGAGAAATTTCGTGAACATTTTATACACTGTCAACTAAAAATGGTAATGAACGCTGAGCAAGAGAGAGAAAAATCGGAGGATATTTTGTCCAATTTCTGTCAAGTGTATACAGGCCTTTACACTGACATATGTAGCATGCATGAGTTTAACTTTAAATAACTCTGTTGACAGGTCCACCTTAAAATATATATTAAAATCTTGGATTGCGAGCATAATTCTTTCCGGAAACATGCTTGTAAACCAAAACACTCGTGTGTATATAAAAGCAAATTTCCCCATAAGAAATAATAGAAACTCAGATGATTCGTTCCACAATCATTTATTCATAAATCAGTCAGTTTATAGTCCATATAAAAAGGTTATAGCAATGTGATTGGTTGTGTAACCATAAAATGTCCATCCACAATGGGCAACCCTACAAGGGGATTAGAAGCAAAATCCAACAGGAACTGCAGTGTATAAAAGAGAAGAGAGGCGCCTCTAAGTGTAGCAATATGGTTACATTTTAATGAAGGTTCAACATTTAGCAACTCACATGGCTGATGAATAAAAGAGGCACATCTAAGTATGCAGGCATTCGGGGTAAAGTTGTCGCCATAGACTATCCTCGGCAGCGCTGACTCTCGCCGCTGTCAGCCTGCGGTCATTACCGGGAAGACTACCCTGCAGTAGAGCGATCTGAAAGCGAGGCTTGAAGCACCCGTGGAACGCAGCGTGGAAGGGAGGACGTCGATGGCAGTGCAGAGGACAGTCTATGTGGACAGCTTTACCCCGGATGCCTGCATACTTAGATGTGCCTGTTTAAATCAACCATGTGAGTTGCTAAATGTTGAACCTTCATTAAATGTACCCATGTTGCTACACTTAGAGGCGCCTCTCTTCTCTTGTATACTCAGTTGTGACATGATGCTACCTGTATATCAAGACATCGCTTGTTTATCAGGTCAAAATTTATAAAAAATAGTTTTGTTTTGCAAAACGCTCTCAAACCAAGTTACTCTCAATCCAAGGTTTTCCTGTTATTATCTTCACTCCAGAGATGCGGTGTCCCAGAGCTCCCAGCCGGGTGCTGACATAAGACAGCTGGCTTCTGGGTACTGTTCGCCAGCCACTTTCATTGGCCAGGCCGAGATGTCACTCCTGTGCAGGAATGGGAATTCATTCATCTTGGCATTGCCGAAAATTGTTCACCCGCTGCATGCGCAGCTCACTGTACGAGGACGGAATGGCAGGTAAGTAACTTTTAATGCAGAAAAGACTTCGTATGACTCTTCTGCATTTAAAATCCTGACTGTTCCCCAGCTTTATATTTTTCATTAAGTTCCACTTTCACTGTTGTATGTACTGTACACATGGGCGTTTGCAGACAACAGGCCTGGCAGTCCTAGATAATATGTGAATCTTCCAGGTACAGGAAGTTTGCACGTTTTGCATATGATCTGAAAGCAACAAAAGCTGCAAAGTGGAAAACGCAGAATTAATCAGCGCTCGGTTTGGCCGTGGAAAGTTTCCGCACTTGGCACGATACTGCTGATTTTTGCAATGACTTTTTGACTAATCCTAATTGTGTCATTCTGAGTAACAGATAGAAAAGTTGTGTTTGTCTAAAGGCGGGTGCACAGTGTGCACCCCAGGGGCCACATGTGGCCCTTTGGCTCATATTGGGCAACCCTTGGGTCCCTTGTAGGCGGCAGTCTGTTTTCATTACCTAGGTGTCGTCTCACGCCACTGAAGGAACATTCTATATACTGGTTTCTAGCTGTCAAATGGGTTGGTTTTCTGATCAATAAAGTAATATACCTCCCTAAAGTGATTCCAAAGGAAAGATATTTTTATTTTTAAAAAATAAAAATGTTAAACTTGTGCAACAGTTTTGCACAGAGCAGCCCCGATCCGCTTCTTTTTGGGTCCCCTGTCTGTGCTGCCTGACACCCCCACCTGCCAAGTGCGCTCAATAGCAAGCCTCTTGCTATTGGGTTGCTGGAGCAGGCTCACTCCTGAGCCACGTTCCGTGTCCATTCATTATTGTTCAGCCCCACCCCTGCTCTCCTCCCATTGGCTCACTGGCTGTGATTGACAGCAGCAGGAGCAAATGAGAAGTGAGAGACTCAGGAGAGCCGCTGCTCTTGTACACATCACTGGATCAAGATGGGGCTCAGGTAAATAAAGGTGGGGAGGGGGGAACTGCATCCAGAAGGTTTTTTTACCTTAATAGAATGTAGGAATGTAGAAGGTAAAAAACCTTTTGCCTTTAGAACCACTTTAAAGTGGAGCTCCACCCAAAAAGGGAAGTTCCGCAATGTGGCCCCCTCCCCTGCTCCTGGTTAAGAAATGGTACTTTTGGGAAGTTCTCCTCCCTCCCCGCAGTCTTCTGGGACACGTGACCGATCCCAGAGAACTACAGGACCGTTTACAAGGTGCAGCACCGCTCGCACATGTGAATCGGCAAGCTGTCACAGCTGGGTGCCCGCAGTTAACATGCTGGGGACAAGAGGGGAGAGCGGCTGGGGTGAGCCCATCGCTGGATCCCGGGACAGGTAAGTGTCTGTTTATTAAAAGTCAGCAGCTACAGCTGCTGACTTTTTTCTAATTTTTACACAGAAGAGTAGAACTCCTCTTTAAAGGGATTGTAAAGGCAGACGGTGCATTTTATGCATTAAGATAAAAAGCCTTCTGTGTGTATCAGCCCCCTCTCTGTCCAGGGATGCCGATGAGTGTCTCGGCCATCCGGGACAATCCCTCCTGATTGGCTGAGACACAGCCGTGGCGTCATTGGCACTCACGGCTGTCAATCAAAATCAGTTAGCCAATCAGAGGGGGCGGGGCCGAATGGCCGCTCCATATCTGAATGGACACGGAGCTGTGACTCATCTCTGGTGCTCCCATAGCAAGCTGCTTGCTGTGGGGGCACTCCTCAGGAGGGAGGGGCCAGGAGCTCCAGCCAGGGACCCAAGAAGAGGAGGATCAGGGCTGCTCTGTGCAAAACCAACTGCACAGAGGTGGGAAGTATAACATGTTTGTTATTATTTTTTTTTTTTTAAACGAGACTTTACAATCCCTTTAAAGCCCCGTACACACGTACCGATTGTCGGCCGAACGATCGGCCATCTTTTGTCCAGGGCTGTCCTGTCTGTTGAAAAGTGCAAAAGACTGCACACAAATTTTGTCGGCCAACAACAGCCGACTGCAGAAGTGATGTCATGTGATGATTAACTTTCCGTGTGTTTTTTCTTTTCTGAGCATGTCCAGTCTTGCAAATCTGCTGTCTGTCGGCCAAAATCTGTACTGACTGGCGAACAATCGGCCGTTCTGGTGTCGGCATACAAAAATTTTAATGCCTGCAGGACAGATTCTGTTCGGCCGAAAATGCGCTGTCGGCTGTCGGAAGCATCATACTAACAAGCCTACAATCGGCCGATCGGTCGGCGGCCGAATATTTGCGGCCGACAATCGCAACGTGTGTACGGGGCTTTAAGCCCCATACATACGTACCGATGGTCGGCATACAAATGTTCCTCTTTTCTCCCCGGGATGTCGGTGTCTGCTGAAAAGTGCAAAGACAGCACAAGGACAGCACAAGAATTTTGTCCGCCGACTGCAGAAGTGATGTCATGTAATGGTTAACTTTCCCTGTGTTTTCTATTTTCTGAGCATGCCCAGTCTTGCAAATCTGCGGTCTGTCGGCCGAATTGTGTACTGACAGGCGAACAATCGTCCGTTCTGGTGTCGGCATACAAATATTTTCATGTTTGCAAGAAAGACTTTTGTCCGCGGATTGTGCGCAGACATCTGTCGGAGGCACCATACTAACACGCGTACAATCGGCAGATCCTTCGTCCACCGACGTTTGTATGCCGACGATCGGTACGTGTGTACGGGCCTTTAGTCTTCAGTTTCCTAACAACCCTTGTAGCATTTCTGCTGTCTCTGACCGTCCTCTTGTAGCATGTCTGCTGTCTCTGACCGTCCTCTTGTAGCATGTCTGCAGTCTCGGACCGTCCTCTTGTAGCATGTCTGCAGTCTCGGACCGTCCTCTTGTAGCATGTCTGCAGTCTCGGACCGTCCTCTTGTAGCATGTCTGCAGTCTCGGACCGTCCTCTTGTAGCATGTCTGCAGTCTCGGACCGTCCTCTTGTAGCATGTCTGCAGTCTCGGACCGTCCTCTTGTAGCATGTCTGCAGTCGCTGTATTAAACGGCAAAAAAAAAAATGTTTTAAAAAAAAGTTCCCATGCAGGATAATAGAATAATGTACTAGTATTCATACTAGCATATTATGAAAGACTTCCCTTAGAAGGAAGATTGGATGGTATGGGGGTGTGCTCGATATGGATTGTACAGTGGCATGCTGGGTATGTATGGTATAGGGGGATGTGCTGGGTATGTATGGTATAGGGGGATGTGCTGGGTATGTATGGTATAGGGGGATGTGCTGGGTGTGGATGGTATAGGGGGATGTGCTGGGTATGTATGGTATAGGGGGATGTGCTCGGTGTGGATGGTATAGGGGGGTGTGCTGGGTATGGATGGCACAGCATGGTGCACTGTGCAGAGGATCCAGGCCTTGTGTGGGTGCGGTGAGTATGTGAACGAGGTCAGTTGAGCTGTAACCTGAAACACTTCATTACACTGAACACAAATAGTGGATCATCTTACTTTTTCTGATCTCCAGCTCTTCCAGGATCAGATGGGGGTTGTCATGGCTCCTGTTACTGAAGTACCTGGCCTCTGATCACTTCCCCTTAAAGGGCTATTCCGCTGTTTCATAGGGGAAAGAGGAGGAGAAAACGATTAGTGTATTTGTGTATAGTGTGTGTTTATTGTGTATTAGTGTATAAAAATAAACAATTAAAACAAATGTTTGAAAGCATTTTTGCTTTACAGCATTTCTTCACACCTTCCTAAAACTTTAGCATAGTTCTGTGTGTGTGTATGTATTTACAACCTCAATTCCAAATACGAGAGTAATGCAGTATGCAATGATACCTTTTTATTGTACTAACCTAACACTTACCAGACAAGCTTTCAGGAGTTTTCCTCAGGTATTGCTTCAGACCTGAGAAAGAGGAAAACTCTCAAAAGCTTTTCTTTATAGTTTAAAGCAATTTTAGCAAACAGTTTATACAGTAATAACCCCTAGTATTGGTGCCAGTTTACGCACTAATAACCCCTAGTATTGGTGCCAGTTTACACAGTAATAGCCCCTAGTATTGGTACCAGTTTACGCAGTAATAGCCCCTAGTATTGGTGCCAGTTTACGCAATAATAACCCCTAGTAATGGTGCCAGTTTACGCACTAATAACCCCTAGTATTGGTGCCAGTTTACACAGTAATAGCCCCTAGTATTGGTACCAGTTTACGCAGTAATTACCCCTAGTATTGGTGCCAGTTTACGCAGTAATAACCCCTAGTATTGGTGCCAGTTTACGCAGTAATAGCCCCTAGTATTGGTGCCAGTTTACACAGTAATAGCCCCTAGTATTGGTACCAGTTTACGCAGTAATTACCCCTAGTATTGGTGCCAGTTTACGCACTAATAACCCCTAGTATTGGTGCCAGTTTACACAGTAATAGCCCCTAGTATTGGTACCAGTTTACGCAGTAATAGCCCCTAGTATTGGTGCCAGTTTACGCAATAATAACCCCTAGTAATGGTGCCAGTTTACGCACTAATAACCCCTAGTATTGGTGCCAGTTTACACAGTAATAGCCCCTAGTATTGGTACCAGTTTACGCAGTAATTACCCCTAGTATTGGTGCCAGTTTACGCAGTAATTACCCCTAGTATTGGTGCCAGTTTACGCAGTAATAACCCCTAGTATTGGTGCCAGTTTACGCAGTAATAGCCCCTAGTATTGGTGCCAGTTTACACAGTAATAGCCCCTAGTATTGGTACCAGTTTACGCAGTAATTACCCCTAGTATTGGTGCCAGTTTACGCACTAATAACCCCTAGTATTGGTGCCAGTTTACACAGTAATAGCCCCTAGTATTGGTACCAGTTTACGCAGTAATAGCCCCTAGTATTGGTGCCAGTTTACGCAATAATAACCCCTAGTAATGGTGCCAGTTTACGCACTAATAACCCCTAGTATTGGTGCCAGTTTACACAGTAATAGCCCCTAGTATTGGTACCAGTTTACGCAGTAATTACCCCTAGTATTGGTGCCAGTTTACGCAGTAATAACCCCTAGTATTGGTGCCAGTTTACGCAGTAATAGCCCCTAGTATTGGTGCCAGTTTACACAGTAATAGCCCCTAGTATTGGTACCAGTTTACGCAGTAATTACCCCTAGTATTGGTGCCAGTTTACGCAGTAATAACCCCTAGTATTGGTGCCAGTTTACGCAGTAATAACCCCTAGTATTGGTGCCAGTTTACGCAGTAATAGCCCCTAGTATTGGTGCCAGTTTACGCAGTAATAACCGCAGTAATAAAGCCTAGTATTGGTGCCATGCTCTCAGCACGGAGGAGGTAGGGAAGAATAGTTAGAGCTGCCAACCACAGTGATGAAAGTGTTAAGACCAGCCACAACACTTTTATCAACTTCATGGGAGATCTTTAGGATTTCCTTGTGGATCTCCTGATGCGCTACAGTACAGCACACCTCTCCACCCGGGACTTCTTCCCTCTGCCACACATCGTGGCGAAAATAAGGGGGAAGGCTGCTATGGAGCACCTCTTTATCCGGGACTCATGCCCCTATAGCAGGGGTGCCCAACCTTTTGAGGAGGGCCACTTTTAGAGACTTTGTAACTGGTCGCTGGCCACAATGAGCAGAGAGGGCAGATGACAGGTCCATGTCCACTTCATATGCAGAGCAGACACTGCCTGCTCTACTCTATGGGCCCTCTGATCTGATCTGATCCGTCCAGACAGAACGGGAGGGATGCCCTTCTGTTTTTTTTTAAGTGGATTGAATTGGAGATAGGCGGGTGTAAACGGACAGTAAAGTCAGTTTACATCTGCTGTTCTATAGAGGTGAATGGGGGGTCCGATTGGGTCCACCTAAAAAAAAAAAAGCCAGGCAGACCCCATCTGACCGATCATGTGAAAGGGGCCTAAGGCTGCTTTCAGACGGATGCACTGCGATTTACCTGCACGTCAACTGACCTCAATCTTCACTTCTTCCTCAGGATTATTGCAGGTATCGCTGACTGCTGCTGTCCCCCAGGTGGCTGATGTTGGTTGTCCTCCAGGGCTGGTACTGCTGGCTGGGACAGCTGGGTGCAGTAGAGAGCAGAGCCGATGCTTCCTGTGTCACTCCTGTCACAGGCAAAGTACATTTTGGTATCACTCCACCTGTGACAGGAGCCGCTTCCTCTAGTGCCGGTGTTCCGTGAAAAAACCATACCCGTGAGAAAACCATACCCTCGTCACTTCTTCCGGTGCACCTACGGAGGGTATGGATTTATCACAGTAGTGTGTGTAATGTTACACTTGCCGCGGTTACATTAAAACAGCTCCTCTGCAACATGAATCATCTCCGCTCCTATCCCTCTCACTTCCCTGCTCTCGGGTAATAAATATAAAAGCGGATCACGGAGCCGACATCTCCGTCATTTACATTTCATACACCCGCCGCCGCTTTTATATTTAGTAGCCGACATCAGGGAAGTGACAGGGATAGGAGCGGAGTTAACCCATGTTAAAGCCAAACTGTTTTAATGTAACCGCCGCAAGTATAACATTACACACTACCGTGATAATTTCATACCCTCCGAGCATGCGCACTTGTCAACTTCTCTGCTGTTCAATGACGTATCCGGGGTTCTGAGCATGCGCACTGCTACGCTGCTCAGCTGTTTCTGACAGGTAGTGACGAGGGTATGGAATTCTAACGAGGTATGGTTTTCTAACGTTACACCAGCTATATTCTTCACAGTGATGTGATGCTCGGGTATGGCAGGTCGGGATCCCACAATCTGGGCTTACTGACCCGCCATCCCAGAGCAGCAGGTGGCTAAGATCCTGTTGGGGGGGCACCATGGATAGCATAATGTTGGGGGGACCATGGACCCCTCTGCCCCCCCCCCAGTGATGCCGCTGAAGCTTTGTAACACAAGTAACTCAGCACAGGGTGCCCCCATCCCTGCAATCAACTATTGCGCTCAGGGCAGCCATCCCTCCTGCCCGCCCCTTGCCCTGGTGGCTAACCTACAGTAGCTGCTCCTCTGAAAAGTGATATATGGTGGAATGTGTTTGAAAAGTGGTGAGGAGGCAGTTTGTTGCCTTTTCACCCACCTGTTGTAACACACAAAATGCTGCACTACCTCGGCGCATCTACTTGGTGATTGCAGGGTGGTTGTGCCATGCAATTTTGGCAGCAGTGACATGCTGAACATAGTTTTTATCAGAGGAAACAGGGGTTGAATATTGTCCGTGACATAATCCTGTAGGCGTGACGTAACCTGGACCCCCAAGTATTTAAAGCGGGGGACACATTTAAGGGCGGGGTTCGCAGGGGTTACAGCAGATGGGGTATCATCTACAGGGAGAATTTGTGATTTGTCCCAGTTAATTTGGAGGCCTGAAAATCTACCAAAGCGCTCTATAAGGGAAAGGGCTGTCAACAGGGAGTTATCCGGTAGGGCTGTCAACAGGGAGTTATCCGGGTCCTCCAGGTAAAGCAGGGTATCGTCAGCGTACATACTGATCTTTTCCGTAAGGGGGCCCCTGCGGAATCTACGGATTTCAGGGTGCTCCCTAATGGCAATAGCCAGGGGTTCTGCTGCCAGGGCATAGAGTAAAGGGGACAAGGGACACCCCTGACGGGTGCCCCTGGAAAGAGGGAACTCCGAGGAGGTCCAACCGTTAGCTAGAACTCTCGCTACGGGGGCATTATAAAGCAGTTGTATCCATTTTATAAATTTGGGTCCGAAGCCATATCTCCCAAGACATGCCCACAAGAATGACAGGCTTTGGCCGTGTCCAGAGTTACCACCACCCTCCTACCGGGGTTGTCATGCTCAGCTTGGAGGTTCATGAATAATCAACGTAAGTTAAAGTTTTTACAGCAAAATGAAATAGTCTACAAAATGGTCAGCTGGGGTAAGGCAACAAAGTAACTAACAACAAGGATTACATATTATAGGTTACAGAAAACCGATAAATTTATTCCCTTTTTTTGGCCCCATTTGGGAACACATGTTTCCATTTGCGGGGTTTTTTTTTTTTTTTTTTTAATAGTGTTTTTCACTTCAATGGACTGCCCTTCAATGGACTGCCCTATGTGCAACAAACGACCCAAAGTAGCTCCAGCGCCTTTCCAGTCGCGGAGCGTCAAATTTTTCCAGTGCGTGTTTTGGCGAATTTTTTTTTTTTTATGTCTGCTCTCCGCGATTGGGGTGTCATTCCACTATTCTGGTTGTCATCAGAAATAGTGTCCCCCGTTTGAGGAATTCCCCCCTCTTATTGTTGCGGTGACAACCCAAAATTTTGGAATTTTTTCCTTTTACATCTGATGAAATAAAACAACTCAGCGGTGAATGAGTGGGTTTGTTTAGGAAAGTCCTGCAGGACAGAAGAGGGACAGTTATGTAAATGCTCTGGGCACACAGCTCCGCCCTCCGTGTATTTGGCATTCCGAAGACAAAAGCTGGAAGCCGAGAAGAACGTTATTGTGAACACAATCCAGAGAGTCAGACAAAAGGAGAGCGGGCAGAGCTGAGTGCTCCCAATCCCCTCTCCAGAGACCCCCCCCCCCCCGCACCTGTCTCCGAGTGACAGCGACAGCCCGATGCAGCACATAGGGGAAGATGAGCATTTGTAGAATCCATCGTCACCAGCAACATATGGCAACTCACCATCACCATTTACATCACCCTGTTTGGCTGGCAAGCCAAAAAAAAAAACAAACACAAAAACAAGCAATTAGAAATGTAGCAGACATGGAAACAAAGTTTACCTGAAGGCAATTTTTATTTATTTTTTTTTGGTGGAGAGGGATTAGAACCCCAGTCAAATTTTTATTGCGATCTCTGTTTGGGAGATTCACAATCTCTATTTGTCTCTATTTGTCCTGTTTAGCATTATCATGGGAAGTGAAAGAAAATCCACAATCTGGGTTGTCTCCACAACAGGAATAGAGGAGAAATCTCCCCAATGGGATACAGATGGCAAAAAAGAATGGGTTATAACCCTTCCTATCTGGAATTGGGGGGGGGGGGTTCACTACTTTACAGTATCTAACAAACGTGAGTACACCCCTCAGCCTTTTCATCATCTTCTGCACCATCTTTAGAAGTGGCTTCCTTCTGGGATGACAGCCATGCAGACCAATTTGATGCAGTGTGCGGTGTATGGTCTGAGCACTGACAGGCTGACCCCCCCACCCCTTCAACCTCTCTAGCAATGCTTGCAGCACTCATACGTCTATTTCCCAAAGACAACCTCTGGATATGGCGCTGAGCACGTGCACTCAACTTCTTTGGTTGACCATGGTGAGGCCTGTTCTGAGTGGAACCTGTCCTGTTAAACCGCTGTATTATCTTGGCCACCATGCTGCAGCTCAGTTTCAGGGTCTTGGCAATCTTCTTATACCCTAGGCCAGTAATGGTGAACTTTGGCACCCCAGATGTTTTGGAACTACATTTCCCATAATGCTCATGCACTCTGCAGTGTAGTTGAGAATCATGGGAAATGTAGTTCCAAAACATCTGGGGTGCCAAGGTTCGCCATCACTGGCCTAGGCCATCTTTATGTAGAGCAATAATAATTTTTTTCAGATCCTCAGAGAGTTCTTTGCCATGAGGTGCCATGTTGAACTTCCAGAGACCAGTATGAGAGAGTGAGAGCGATAACACCAAATTGAACACACCTGCTCTCCATTCACACTCGAGACCTTGTAACACTAATGAGTCACATGACACTGGGGAGGGAAAATGGATAATTGGGCCCAATTTGGACTTTTTCACTTGGGGGTGTACTCACTTTTGTTGCCAGCGCTTTAGACATTAATGGCTGTGTGTTGAGTTATTTTGAGGGGACAGCAAATTTACACTGTTATACAAGCTGTACACTCACTACTTTACCTTGTAGCAAAGTGTCATTTCTTCAGTGTTGTCACATGAAAAGTTAGAATAAAATATTTACAAAAATGTGAGGGGTGTACTTACTTTTGTGAGATTATATAACTAGTTCTACATTAAGGCCCCTTACACACTGCTCAGCGGGGAATCTGCTGAGCAGGCGGATGGCTGGTCTGTGTCTGCTCCGCTGCTACAGAGCGAACACAGACACCGCCAGCTGTTCATAGATGGACGGTCGGATGTTAATGGACCGCCTGTCTGTCTCCAACTGTCATCCGATCCACCAGACGGATGAGGAACGGATCCCCATCTGTTGGTTTTTAGTGGAGAGGATCGAATTGGATGTCGGTGGGTATCAATGGACACATATCCGCTGACACCCGCCGCTCCATAGAGGAGACTGTAGGGTCTGATCGGGTCCACCTGAAAAACTGACAGGTTGGTCCACTTGTGTTAAAGGGCCCTACATGTAACAATCTATTGATTCTCTGTAAGCTATATTATGTACATTTTGTTGTTTTTTAGTACATTTTTGTTACCTTACCCTAGCTGCACCACTTTGTACACTCAGTTTAATTCATATCACTAAAAATATAAACTGAGGTCCAGTTCAGATATTGTGATGCTGGGCCGAGGGTTCCCACTTGCAATTCTGAAAGGGCAATTTACACATGTTTCCGGGTCTTGCGCATAGGGCAGCCTATTCACTTTGTTGTGCGCCCTATGTGGGTTTGTCACCCAAATTAAGATCCTGCTTCTTTTTGGGAGACAAGTTTAGCACAATTTTTTTTATTATTTTATTTCAGGTACTTATATAATACTGTCAATTTACGCAGCGCTTTACATATACATTGCACGTTCACATCAGGAAGCTTGTGATCTAAGGTCCCTAACTCACAATCATACATATACATACTAGGGCCAATTTAGACAGGAGCCAATTAACCTACCAGCATGTCTTTGGAGCGTGGGAGGAAACCGGAGTATCCAGAGGAAACCCACGCAGGCACAGGGAGAACAGGCAGGTAGTGTCGTGGTTGGAATTCCAACCTTTTGCTGATAGGGGAAAGTGCTAACCACTACACTAATTTGACGCAATTTGCGATTCCCAATCACAGCAGAATCTCGCTGAGTTTGGGCTGCCATTAAGAATAATGGCACCCAAATGCACGTTTTGCATTTGTTACTTTTATGCTTTTTGGGTCTCAGTTTATTCCAATGTAACTTCAACATCCTCTTTTTCTTCTACAGGTAAAAACCTTCGGTCCATGTGGCACCGAAAATGAAAGTAATTTGTCCATGTTCATGGATCTGGTGGATGGAGTCTTCCTGAATAAGATTATGCTGCAAATGTAAGTACCAAATCCTGTGTGTGTGTAGGTCATGCATAATAAAACTGATCTCCAGAATAAGTAAATATCATCTAAATCCATTGGTCATGTGTTTTCTCCTGGAATCTCTGTGGACTTTGAATTTCTTCCAGATCTGTGCAGTAATCCCGTGTGAGACTTCCTGTAATAAAGACCGCTCACTGCTGCTCTCTCTCTTTGAGCAGGGTGACTGGTCTTGTCTCCGCCTTCTCCTGTCGTTTTCTGTGGTGGGTGGAACCTGCTGGGCCTCGCCCACAGTTCTGCTCTTTCTCCTTGAGCAGAAGGACTGGTCTTGTCTCCGCCCCCCTCCTGTCGTTTTCTGTAGTGGGTGGAACCTTATTGGGCCCCTCCAACATCTCCTGCACTGACTATGTACAGCACAGTGATGATGTCACTGCTGCTTTTACAAAGTCATATATGGGTTTGCAAAGGCATTTAGTAAACACAGAGGATTTATATCTGTTATGGCTATTGAGGAAAATAGTTAAAAATGAGTAATGCTTTACATGAGTACTTTCATCAGGACACAGATTACTTGGTAACGGCAGGTTTGGTAGGATTTGATTTTAAGTTTTGTACATAGGTGTGCGCAGCCTATTGCTTTAGGGTGTGCGCCCTAAAGCTCAAACACTTGCCTGTGTTTATACTGTATACTGACAGTGTCGGCGGGGCAGCGGAGTGTGGCCGGTGTCGGCGGGGCAGCGGAGTGTGGCCGGTGTCGGCGGGGCAGGGGAGTGTGGCCGGTGTCGGCGGGGCAGGGGAGTGTGGCCGGTGTCGGCGGGGCAGGGGAGTGTGGCCGGTGTCGGCGGGGCAGGGGAGTGTGGCCGGTGTCGGCGGGGCAGGGGAGTGTGGCCGGTGTCGGCGGGGCAGGGGAGTGTGGCCGGTGTCGGCGGGGCAGGGGAGTGTGGCCGGTGTCGGCGGGGCAGGGGAGTGTGGCCGGTGTCGGCGGGGCAGGGGAGTGTGGCCGGTGTCGGCGGGGCAGGGGAGTGTGGCCGGTGTCGGCGGGGCAGGGGAGTGTGGCCGGTGTCGGCGGGGCAGGGGAGTGTGGCCGGTGTCGGCGGGGCAGGGGAGTGTGGCCGGTGTCGGCGGGGCAGCGGAGTGTGGCCGGTGTCGGCGGGGCAGCGGAGTGTGGCCGGTGTCGGCGGGGCAGCGGAGTGTGGAGGGCGTGGGCGGGGCAGCGGAGTGTGGAGGGCGTGGGCGGGGAAGCGGAGTGTCGGTGGGGCAGCGGAGTGTGGACAATGTCGGTGGGGCAGCGGAGTGTGGACAGTGTGTAGTTTTATTTTTATTTTAAATTTTTACAATTTCTTCATTTTTGCCAATTTTTTTTTTAGGAGCCCTAGTAGGGGGCTTTGCTGAAATATGAGGGGTTTAAACAGGGGGAATCTGCACCACACGGGGTGATTAGGGTGTGTCCAGGCACACCTGGCACACCCTGCATGCACGCCTATGGTTATGTATTTGTGTGCTGCAGCTGCCCTGAAGATAACACATCCATTCCCAAGACAAGAGATGCAGTTTGGCTATGCAGAGGGTTAATGATGTACTGTATCTAAGTGGGTTTTTTTTTTTTTTTTCCCGTGAACATTTTACCATAGCTGAATACTAGTTAGGGTTGGAAATCAGGTCCAGCCTATGTGTGGAGTACTGTGGGATGCAGTTTTATTGTGTGCAATGGCTAGATAGTTTCTGGTGGGACAAGTAGTCGTAGTTTTCTCTTTTGGTTAGTTTAGTTCTGTGCCATTTTTATCTCTATAACACCATTCACACATCGCAACCACTTCCTCTCCAGCAAAGATCGCTTGTGACGCTGCATCTATAACTGACACGCTGATTCTCATTTTATACTGGTGTGAGCTCTACGGATTGTGCCGAGCAGATCTTATCTCCTGCTTACAACGTGTCAGTTCCTGGGTGTCCCTCAATTCACGAAATGTCTCAGTTCTTGGATGTCCCTCAATTGTCGGAAGGCTTCCATCCCTGGGTGTCCCCCCGGATCGTAGGAAAGGCTTCCATCCCTGGGTGTCTCCCCCAGATCGTAGGAAAGGCTTCCGTCCCTGGGTGTCCCCCCCGGATCGTAGGAAAGGCTTCCGTCCCTGGGTGTCCCCCCCCCCCCCCCCCGATCGTCGGAATGTATTCCATCCCTGGGTGTCCCCCCCCCCCCCCCGGATCGTCGGAAGGCTTCCATCCCTGGGTGTCCCCCCCCGGATCGTCGGAAGGCTTCCGTCCCTGGGTGTCCCCCCCCCCCGGATCGTCGGAAGGCTTCCGTCCCTGGGTAACCCCCCGGATCGTCGGAAGGCTTCTGTCCCTAGGTCCCCCCCCCGGATCATTGGAAGGCTTCCGTCCCTGGGTGTCCCCCTGGATCGTCGGAAGGCTTCCGTCCTTGAGTGTCACCCCGGATCATCGGAAGTCTTCCATCCTTGGCTGTCCCTCGGATCGTCGGAAGGCTTCCGTCCTTGGCTGTCCCTCGGATCGTCGGAAGGCTTCTGTCCCTGGGTGTCCCCCGAATCATCGGTAGGCTTCCATCCCTGGGTGTCCCCCCGGATGGTCGGTAGGCTTCCGTCCCTGGGTGTCCCCCCCCCCCCCAGATGGTCAGAAGGCTTCCGTCCCTTGGTGTCCCCCCAGATCGTCGGAAGGCTTCCGTTCCTGGGTGTCCCCCAGATCATAGGAATTGGTTGTGATTGTTTGGCGGGCGGTACTGCCTACCAAACGCAAAGGAGGGGGGTTAATCCTTGCAGCGAGGCAAGTCGCTGGGGCGGCATGTGTACAACTCCCGGATCACTGCCTTTTGCAGCTTAGGGAAGAATGGTTGAAGGGGGCAGGTACAATAAGGCTCAGCTGCGATTTAACTGACCCCAAGCAGCAAGTGTAGGCAAAGCCTTACTGCATTCTGTATACCTGGATCTTCTTTATGACCCCCTCCCCCCCCCCTTTCTGCCGTTTGGGGATATTCTTGTAGCATGTGAGCAGTCTAACCAAAGCAATCCATCTTTAATAATTGGAAGAATGGCCACCCACGTTGGCGATGGGAGATCTAGCACCTCTAATGCAGGTATTCACCTTCATTTCAAATGGGCTGCGGTAAAGTATTTGTAAACCTCACACATGAAATATGAACAAAGCATATCCCTCTATAGTGTGTACTTGTCTCAGTACAGAGCACTGAGTGTCATTTCTGTCTGCTGGCTCCTTCTGACAAGTTTTTCTCATACCAAACCAAAAATGGTGACTGGGAGGGAGCTCCAGCACACAGCCTGTTTTTGACAGCCTCAGCTCTGTTCATATGTGCTGTGTTAAGAGGGGGTGTTGCTTTCTTCCAATCAGCTCCCCCTAACTGAGCTCTGCAGAGTGTAACCTCAGCTCTCCGCCCCCTGCTTTCTGAAAGCCCAGACAAGCTTTATAAATTCTGCTGTAGGTCAGAGAACACTGCAGATAAACAGGTACAACTTATGTAGGAGGATTTGTTTAATCTCTGTGCATCACCTGAGGCCAGTTACTTCAATGGGTATATGAAGTTTCAGGACAAGGACACAGCCTGTGATTGACAGCCTCAGCTCTGTTCATGTGTGCTGTGTGAAGGGAGGGGGAGGTGTGCGGTGTCCCTTTCCTCCAATCGGCTCTCCTCACTGAGCTCCGCAGAGTGTAACTTCAGCTCTCCGCTCCCTGCTTTCTGAAAGCTCAGACAAGCGTTACAAATTCTGCTGTAGAGCAGAGAATACTGCAGATAAACAGGTACAACTTGGGTAGGAGCATTTGTTTTCATCTCTGTGTATCACCTGAGGCCAGTCACTTCAATGGTTATATGCAGTTTCAGGACAAAGTCATTCAGAGCCCAGGACAAAGATGCCAAACTGCCCCCCCCCCACCATCCCTTAGGGTTAGGGTCAGAGCGCCCCCCCCATCCCTCCAATAAACCATTGCACCCAGGGCAGCTTTCCCTCCCTCCCACCCCTTGTCCCGGCCCTGGGTATATGTAACGCTCCAGTCACACCGGTGCGACTTGAATCGTGGGTGAATCGCCGCGATTCTGTCTCAGATTCCAAATCGCGGTTTGTGTTTGCGATGCCATTACTTCTTAATGGCACCCAAACCGCGATAAATCGTAACAGGAGCTTCTTTTGGGAGACGCATTGTGATTTGGCACAATTGCTTGCACGACAATCAAGGTGTAATTGGGGTGCCATTTAAGAAGTAATGGCATTGCATACGCGCCCCACGTTTTGCTGCCATTTGGAATCGCGGGCAAAAATCGTGGCAATTCAAACACCTAGGTGCAAATGGAGCCTAAGGGTTTACAACCACTTTAACGCAGAACGTAGTGTAAAATTTTTGAATAAACATGAATTGGGGGGGTTAGGGGGCTCCTATGTCGTCGTCTTCTCCCTGACAGTCGGTGACATTTCCTGGTGACCCATGTTGGTGGTTCTCCCCGGCGGTGGTCACGGTGGGGCGCTGGGCAGTTGACCCTTTTTAGGTAATGGTATTAGCAGCTGTCTGTAGACAGTGATCGCTTTGTTGTGGATGTGGAAGAAGGGTGAGAAGTTGACAAAGCTGTTGGGATATTTTAAGGGTGATTAGCAGCCCCCTGAACAGCTGAATGCTATACTTGCATCATGTGTCCGACACCGGAGACCCTGACTGCTATAATCGGCTAGTTATAGGATTTGGTGTCAGAGGAGCCGACTGCTGGAGAGCGCAAATCCTCATTCATAAACTGGGATTTACAATGTGAAGGACTTACCCGGCATACTTTACATTGTGTTTTGTTGCAGCATTTTCTCTTTTTTTTTTTTATTTTTTTTTTTTATTTTGTCCCCATGGCGCAGCGGATTCCCGTGCATGCACGCAAATGTAGCAGGGTGCTATACTGTCCATCTATCAGAATCTGGCAGCATTTGTGCGCACACATGGAAAATCACATGTGCTGAACCCGGTCAGCTCCCAAATACCTGCAAGAGACCAGCAGATAGACATGTGCATTTTGTTTTGGTCTGAACAAAATATTAACAAAGTTGGTTTGAAATTCATCTAAATTCTTTTTCTAACAAATTCAAAAATATGTGAACGATTCAAATCCGGTGTGAAGAATAGCTGGTTGTTTAAGCAGTGGGCCAGGAAGCTGGCTGCTGCGTCCTTAACGACCGATGAGTCATCAGCTGCCAGCGGGCTTCCCCGCTGAGAGCTGAAATGTAAACTTTGGGAATGCTGGCAATAGAGAAGTTGGAAGAAAAAAAAAAACAGCGTGGGGTCCCCCCCAAATCCATACCCTTCGGGTCTGGTATGGATTCTAAGAGGAACACCCACCCCAAAATTAAAAAAAAAAAAAAAAAAAAAAGGCAGGGGGACCCCCCCCCAAAAAAAATTCACACCAGACCCTTAGATCTATACAGCCCCCCGCCCTAAAGCACCCACCCATGTTCAGGACATGTGACCTGGTATTGTTTGGAATAGGCGGTGCTGCCGGTATATGTATGTATATATGTGTGTGTGTGTGTGTGTGTGTGTATGTGTATATATATATATATATATATATATATATATATATATATATATATATATATATATATATATATATATATATATATATATATATATATATATATATATATATATATATATATATAATTTCAGTATGTCACTAATTTTGTTAATTAGTTTCGGATTTAATTTATTAATTTTCTAATGAAATCCAAATGTTCTGAACGATTCAAATCAGTCGAAAAATGATCGACCAATCGGGAAGCCAGCAGTCACAGCCTTAGCAACCGATGACTCGTCAGTGAGAGCTGAAATGTGTAAAAAAAAAAAAAAAAAAACCCCACACAAATTATATATATATATATAAAATTATTATATATTTAGTGGTGTGTTTTTACATTTCAGCTCTCAGCGGGGAAGCCCACTGACAGCTGATGAGTCATCGGTTGCTAAGGCTGTGGCGGCCAGCTTCCCGGCCGCTCCTTAACAACCAACTATTTCTAACAGGATTGGGATTGATCAATCATTTTTTCAACTGATTTGAATCGTTCAGAACATTTGGATTTCATTAGAAAATTAATAAATGAAATCCGAAAACGAATCAACGAAACAATTAGTAACATACTGAATCCATCCAAAACAAAACATATTTTTTCCATTTTGCACATGTCTACCGTTGGCGCATTTACGCACACGTGTTTTTTAAAAAAATGGCCGCATTGGGAATGGGGGGGGGGGGGGGGGGAGGGATTCACATGTAGTCGATTTCCTCTTGAAGGTCTTTTTTTTTTTTTTTTTTTTTTGTCATATGTTTTTTACCGCTGATCTCTTGCAGCCTCTTTCAGCCATTTCCTGTCTACATACACTCGCTCCAGCCTCCACTGCACATCATTGCTCTAGACCAGGGATATGCAAACTGTGGCCCTCCAGATGTTGCAGAACTGCAAGTCCCATGAGGCATAGCAAGACTCCGACAGCCACAAGCATGACACCCAGAGGCAGAGGCATGATGGGACTTGCAGTTTTGCAGAAGTTGGAGGGCCACAGCTTGCATATCCGTGCTCTAGACCATTCTCAATAGTGACAACGATAGACCATGCCTAAGCGACGTGTGCCCTGCTCAGAAGTTTGTAGTCTCCATGCAGAGTGCATGTGACACGGTGACAATGCAGGAGCACAATTTGGAGACAGTTGTCACCCTATAACAGGAAGTGCCTGGACAGGGAACATTTGGCAGGATCACCAGGGATTACTCAGTACTGCAGGTTGAAAAGGACTTTAAAAATTACATTAACATATTAAATGCCAGTTTGTGAGATTTTAGTCAATACATTTACTTTTGCATTAGTATGTGTAAACCAGTCACTAAAATCTCATAGAAGTTTAATATGATGGTGTCATTTCATGTTTTTCAATATTTTCAGCTGAAAGTTTACAGCTCAGTGTGCAGTGATATCGGAGTAAGCAATGTCCATACAGGAGAGAACCTGTACAACTGTGCAAGACTGCAGGCAATGCTAGAGTCCCACTTTAAATTTGGCACCAAGACATGCGTGTTTATTTTTTCTGCATGCCAGAAAACTCCAAATACAAACAGACCCCCAGACCACCATTCTGCTTATTAAAACTGTCCTGTGCATTGTGTATAGTGCTGGCTGTTAGCTGGCTCCTCTGCAATCAGTAGAGCAGGGGTTGATTGTTTAGGCCTGCCTAGTGTCTCACAGGCTGCAGCTCTGATCATTTCCCCTTGTATTCTAGAGCATTCTAGAATTACAGTGGAAAGAAAAAATGAGTAAGCAGCCTCGAGTCTTATGGAACTCCAGCAAATCCCTGGAGAGGTGTGCCCTGCAGGTGGAGGATGAGCCCATAAATAACCTGAGGCCTCAGGCAGGAGATGCCAGGATCCAGTCCTGCTGGAAGAGACCCATATCAGGATTTCTGAAGGTGTTCTCTCGGAAATATTGAGGTCCCAGCTGAGGCTTTAGCTGGGGGGGGTGGCTATTATGGCCTGGTTTTATTGGGGTCTGGAGGAGGTCATTGGAGAGTACAAGGAGGAAGTTGGGGGGGGGGGGGCGGGGTAAGAGGTGTCCGCTGTCCTATGGTTGTGTGAATTTGTGTCTCCCTCACTGGAGAGTGCCTGGTGGATAATGAAAAGGAGGTAACCGATGATCCCATGGCCGTGTGAGTAAATCACCCAGGTGCTGGAAGTTAGTGACTATGTACAGTTTTGTTTTGGTCCACTGGGAAAAGTCCTAGTCTCTTGCCAGCATTAGACACTCTGGGCATTTTTTGCATAGCTCCGCAAGCTAGAGAAGAGTCCTCAATGTTCAGTCCTTAAACTTATGTTTCAATAAACTTGCCCCCCCCCCCAAAAAAAATACCCCTAGACTGAAAATGCTATGTGCCCGACTGGAGCGGTACATATTCATGGACCCCTGAAGGCCCAGATTTGGGGCTAGAAGGCACACCATATCCATATTGTAAATCTTGGATCCTCATAGGCGGGGCTTGTTGTAAAGGGTGTTACCTACTACAGGAGAATACTAGAAGGTGGGAGTGTTAACATAGAAAATCTCTATTGTACAGATTCATCTAAGCGTGCTGTTGTGGTAATCGGCTGCTGCAGAGGATTCTGGGAGATGAGCGAATTGTTTTGGAAACGAATAGAGTTTAGTTTAATGGGGAGATTTAATTAGATGGTTTTAGGAGTTTTTTATGTTCTGTAAGCCGCGACCTGTTGGGGCCTGTCCTGTAATCCGGGCCGCTGAGTGATGGCTGATCTGGATGTCATCGCTGGAATTTGAGGAGGATTAATGTTCATATGATGTGTTACCTGAGTTGTTTTATGTGTGTATCTGAGTCCTATCCATCTCATAGGACTCGTCTGATCATCGGTGACCGCAGGTGACAGACCCCCGCCCTCCCCCGACCGCAGTGTAATGGGCCGACATTTCCTCATGATGGAAGAGTGGCTTGTGTCGGGTTTATCTCAGACTAGGAATGACTGAAAATCCTCCAAGCTTAACCCATGCCGGCCATAGTAACAGGTGCTCTTTATAGAGACCCTGCCATTAGAGGCTCATTTACACTAGTGGCAGCCCTTGCACCCCTCTGAAAAGCAAACCAATAGCTTTTCAGAATGCAGATAACAGACAGCAATGAGGCAATGGAGAAGATTTTCTAAAACTGTTGCACAGGGAATCTGGTAACCAATCCGCTTCTAACCTCAGCTTGTTCAGTAAGGCTCTGTTCACACTGCTGCGACTTTTCATGCAACTTGAGAGTTCAAAGTTGCATAAGTCACTCCCTATTACCTGCAATGGAACTGTTCTAATTGGTGCGACTCAAGTCGCAGTGACTTAGAAAAATGTTCCTGCCCTACTCTGGGGTGACTTTATCACGACTTGCATTGATGTCTGTTAATGAAGTCGCACGGGATGTCGGCTGTCAGTCACACTGATGTGAACTGGCATTTAATGGAGAAGTACAGTCAAAGCTAGTTTGGCTGTACTTCTCCTATGAATCACAGGCGTGCATTTCGTTTTACACTCCTGTGACCCGTTTTCAGCAGAGAGCGGTCTGAAGTCCACTCTTTGCTGATGTCACAAAGCTGGTCCACGACCACGGAGTCTGAATCCGCCCACATGCCTGGACCGGCAACCGGTTCAGCCTCTCAGCGAGCCGCTGCTCCCTCCACAGCCCAGCACTCCGGTGAGCACGGGGCTGGGAGTAGAGCAGAGAGCTGTAAGAACCTTGCGATTGGCAGTGTTCGATCGCTCAGGTCTCAGTGTTAGAGGCGCCAGGGGACAGATGCAGCATCCACCTAGGTGTGTGTGTGTGTGTGTATGTGTATATGTGTGTGTGTATGTATATGTGTGTATGTATATGTGTGTATGTATGTGTGTGTATATATATATATATATATATATATATATATATATATATATATATATATATATATGTATGTGTGTGTGTGTGTGTGTGTGTGTGTGTGTGTGTGTGTGTGTACATATATATATATAAAATAAACCTCCATACAGGTCTTTTAAACTTTGACAATAAAATCTAGAAGCTGATTGGTTGCTATGCACAGCTGCACCGGATTCTCTGTGTGCACCGGTTTTTGTAAATCTCTCCCATTATGCTTCCTCACCATTTGCTTTAAAGGATAAGTTCACCTTTGTAAAAAATTATAAATGTGCATTTATTATTATTTTATTTTTTCACTAGGAGCCTGCAAAGCATTGCACCCGCCATCATTCCTGGAGCCCCGCATGCCCGTGCCTCTTCTTTTTTTTTTTTTTTTTTTTTTTTTTTCTGTATTTTTTTTTTGTGACAATGAGTTCGGGGAAGAAGATCCCTGGCTCACTGTCACTAGAGGCAGCGGGTCGGGGAGAGGCTGCAGCAGTGCAATATGTTCCCAAAGGTGAACGCATCTTTTAGCAATGAAAAGCCCATACTCAGTTGTGACATGACGCTACTTGTATATCAAGACATCACTTGTGTATCAAGTCAAAATTTATTAAAAAAAAAAATTTTGCTTGTCTTGCAAAACGCATTCAGGCCAAGTTACACTCAATCTAAGGTTTTACTGCATTACATTTAGGGTTTTGGGTTTAATTGCACTTTGCGTGGTAGATGTAATGTACATTTTTAAAAAAAAAAAAAAAAAAAAGAAGATATCATTTAGTGTCTTTTTTGTAGCCCCTGCGTATGGTGGGCGTTTCGCTCCAGTGCATGGGGGTCCCACCATTTAGCTGTGGGCAGAGGGCACAGGTGCATGGTCCATCCCTGCTGCCGGCAGTCTGCCAAACTTTAAGAGGCTGACAGCCGCTGTGACTGGGCTGGGCAGTGCACCTAGCGGTATTTCCGTATAGGGCAGTATGTGATCAGGGACGAATTTCCGAAGCGCATGCTGCTTGTGTTCCAGGCAATCATCCCTGTGCACATACTGCCTTCAATAGAAGTACTGCTGAATGCTTCGTCCAGCCACAGCAGCTGTCAGCCTCTCCGAGGGATGGATGGTGCACCTTTGCCCTCTGCCTGCAGCTTGGTGCTGGAACATGCACTGCAACCAGAGGCTCAGTGTGCATGGGACCTCTGAGCTCTTTAATTGTTGCCACCAGAGCACACCTGGCTTGCGGAGTGATCCTTTAAAGATAATTTTTTTTCTAATGAACCACAATGGGTCTGTTCTGAATTATCTCTCATTGGTTCCCGTAGAGACCCGCGGCCGTCCAATCAGCGCATCAACAAGCATGTGAACAACGACATGAACCTTCGGATTCAGAACCTCACCATACTGGTGCGACACATCAAGAACTATTACCAGGTATTCCTTCCATCATTTTTGAGACTGTGTGAGCGGTAAAGATGATATTTGAATACCTGATACATTGTATCTCTCTGTGTATTCTCAGGTATGACTCTTATTTCCTGTACGAGATACACAGGAAATCCTCAGGGTTAACCCCCTCCATGCCACAGGCGCTCTTATCAACCAGTACTGAGTGTATCTAGGCTGGAGATGACTCATCAGTTACTTTGTTTTTAACCCTTTATTTCCCAGCATGGAGGGAGAAGTCATCAGCACCAGGGCTGTAACATAAGTGTATATAAACCAAAATGACTGGCAGAGTCACCAGGTGAAGATAAAAAAACATGTAAACTGCAGGCAGGTAGTGCCGTGGTTGGGATTTGAACCAAGGACCCGAGACCTCCTAGCCAGAAGTAACTTACCACTTAACACCAAATCATGTACATGTATGACATTTAACTTTAAGTTATTAAACCGGGATAATGCGTGACAGCTACAGGCATCGACCCCATATTGTTTGGTTGTTTTTTTTTTTTTTTATTTTTTTTTTTTTTTCAGCGGGCAGTTGGCTTTTATGTAAAAGCGATCCCAGGAGCTAGTTAGCTGCTGGATGACTTTTACAGGCAGTCACCCCTCCTGCTGCCCGCCAGTGCCTCTCTAGGTTCTGCCATCGCAGTGGCGAAGATTAAAGCAGCTCTTCAGTCATTTTTTTTTCATCTTCCCATCTATTAAACCTTTACCCTTTTGTTGTTTTAACTTTGGATAGTAAAATATATATATATATATATATATATATATATATATATATATATATATATATATATATATATATATATATGTATGTATGTATGTATGTATGTATGTATGTATGTATGTATGTATGTATATGTGTGTGTGTGTATGTATGTATGTATGTATATATGTATGTGTGTGTATATATGTATATATATATATATATATATATATTTTTTTTTTTTCTGCCAGTAAATATCTTATACAGCCCACTCCCTCTTTCTTGTCTGGTAATTAGCCTAGGCTAATGACGACATGCACAGCGCTCTCACTCTTGTGAGAGTTTGCAGACAGGAGAGTGGAGAAGGGAAGAGTCATAGGAAATCCAAGAAGAGCTGCAGAGCTAGAGGGGGCTGGATGAGGGCGGAGATAACCAGAGATTGTGTATTTATCCAGAGAGGAGAAATGTGCAGGCAAGCAGTGGTGTGTGTGTATATAATATATATTGTGTGTGTGTATGTATATATGTGTGTGTGTGTGTGTGTATGTGTATATATATATATATATATATATATATATATATATATATATATATGTGTATAGATAGATAGATGGATGTGTATATGTATATATGTATGTGTGTGTGTGTGTATGTATGTATGTATGTATGTGTGTGTATATAATATTGTGTGTGTGTAAATCCAAGAAGTGAACAGGCAGCAGCTTCAGCTGCCCTCAGTTAAAATGGCTGCAGCCAGACTTAGTGGAGGGAGATTTCTACAGCATATTTGACAAGTACAGAATCACAGTATATATAAAATAATATGCAAAGTGGTACGGGGGAAGCTTCAAAACGGCAAAGATGTTTTTATACAAATTATGTGAGCAGACTGCAGTTCCTCTTTAAAAAAGGGAGAACATGCAAACTCCAGGCAGGTAGTATCATGGTTGGGATTCAAACTGACATCCCTAATGCTGCTAGGCAGAAGTTCTAACCACCTAGCCAATGTCAACCACTTAATGCCAAATCATGTTCATGTATGTCGTTTGACTTTAAGTGGTTGTGCCAGTATTATTTTTTATTATCCGCGGCAGTCGGCCTTTATGTAAAAGCTATCCTAGCGGCAAATTTGCTGCTGGCTGACTTTTACAGGCAGCTGAAGGGGTTTCCCCTCCCGCTGTCCCCCGGTGCCCCTCTCCAGGCTCTACCATCTGGACAGCAAGCCCAGAATGAAAGCTGGCAATTGCGCTGGCTTACCACAGAAATCGTCGGGGCCCAGAAGGTCCCCAATCTCTATGGTATAGGACACCGGAAGCGACAAGCATTTACGTCACTTTGGTTTCCCTGGTTTTAAACCACGCCATTTTTACAGTTGTAAATTATCTGATCACAGCCATCTTGGTGTGATCAAATGCTTGAGACATCTGAGATCTAATAGACCCCCAATCCCTCCATAAAGAGTACCTGTCACTGCCTATTTCTGTCACAAAGGATGTTTTATATTCCTTGTGACAGCAATAAAAGTGATCAAGAATTTTATTTTAATTTTTTAAATGTTAAATTATTAAAGCACCCCATTGGTCCTGCATGCATGCGTAAATGGGGGGGGATGGATGCGGCATTCTGGAGCCGTCATTTTATCAGTGCCGGTTGGAATTTGAATAGGGGTTGTGAGGCAACACAGACAGTTTTTTTATTTTTAGGACCGGGGACAGTTTGAAATTTGCATGCAGCTATGTAGATGAGCGAGGAAATACTCATTATCACAAGTGACGATTCCTCTTTACATTGGTATTTATCGGCTGTCCCTCTTCTGTGTTGGCCAAGCAGTGCATTAAGAGGTGCCTTTTTATGGAGGATTTCATACCCAGGGTTTTTTTTTCTTTTTTTATATTTTTATTATTATTATTATTATTTTTTATATATATTATTATTTTGTTATTTTTTTTTATAAAATGTATATTATTATTAATAATAATCATATTTTTTTTTCTTCAGTTTTTATTTATTTTTTTAATGCAGTTTTGGCTGTGATCACTTTTTTCCTGGAGCCAAGTGTCACCATGTCACTGTTTTCATTAGCTATTAAACATTTCCATACTGTAAGCGTTTTTATTTTGTAAGTAAGCAATAACAGGAACATTCGCCGGCTGCCCTCTTCCTGCGCAGTTTTTCCGCAGTAGCCCAGTGGCCATATTTGGGCTCACTATGCGGCGCGGAGCCCCTCCGGTCACACATTGTATCATGGTCGCATTGTCCGCTCTGTTTATTTTGACTTTATAGCCGGCTGTGCTGGAACAATGCTCAGAACTCGCAGACAAACGCCAACGCTTCTCATATATTGTCCACCTGAAGTTCTCGCACCCAAATATTCCCGCTGCAACCAGGAGGGCCCCTCGCTGCCAGGACTGCGAATGAACGGCCGCATTTTAAAGGAGTACTCCTCCCAAAAATAATAGTTCAGTTGTTTGTAGATGGTGGAGAGTTAAACCCCCCCCCCCCCACAGTCCCTGTTTATCAGTCAGGACTACTTGTACATCCCTGTGCTGAGTTCCTGGGTCTGTACACCCGCTGTGCCCATTATAAGGGGTTCCCACCATCCCTGTGCTGAGTTCCCGGGTCTGTACACCTGCTGTGCCCATTATGAGGGGTTCTCACCATCCCTGTGCTGAGTTCCTGGGTCTGTACACCTGCTGTGCCCATTATGAGGGGTTTCCACCATCCCTGTGCTGAGTTCTTGGGTCTGTACACCTGCTGTGCCCATTATGAGGGATTCCCACCATCCCTGTGCTGAGTTTCTGGGTCTGTACACCTGCTGTGCCCATTATGAGTGGTTCTCACCATCCCTGTGCTGAGTTCCTGGGTCTGTACACCTGCTGTGCCCATTATGAGGGGTTTCCATCATCCCTGTGCTGAGTTCCTGGGTCTGTACACCTGCTGTGCCCATTATGAGGGGTTCTCACCATCCCTGTGCTGAGTTCCTGGGTCTGTACACCTGCTGTGCCCATTATGAGGGGTTTCCACCATCCCTGTGCTGAGTTCTTGGGTCTGTACACCTGCTGTGCCCATTATGAGGGGTTTCCACCATCCCTGTGCTGAGTTCCCAGGGTCTGTACACCTGCGTTGCCCATTATGCACACTCAGAAGCTGGGGAGTGGTTCATCGCAGGCAAGTGATGGGGCCTCAGCTGTCAGCCCGGACTCTGGATATGAATTGTGGGATCCGATGGAGTAAAGATTTGAATGGATAATCGCTGAGCACAAATAGAATCATGTAAGACCACCGCGTGTCAGATTTTTTATTTTTAGTTTAAAGCACATCGCTGTTTTTATTGCAGAGGCGAGGATCTGTTTCTACAAGCTTTGAGAATTTGCTTAGACATGTGCCTCTCTAGGGACACCCCGTGCCTCGTGCCTCTTGGGCTTTCCTTGTAGACAGATTAGAAAGTGAACCACTTGGAGTCTGACCTCTGCGGCCTGATTTGGAGTGTTGTTGGCTGATGTGCTGAGCCTTATGGGGGAGGATGATGATGTAACAAGATAGAAGTATTACATTGTATCGGTGCGATTTCTGTATAATACTGACAGCAGAGATCACAGATTTGCTGCCCTTCACTTGTATCAGCAGCTGTATGCAGCACCTGCGTCTCCCTGGCTGTGGAAAAACCGCTGGAAGTTTTACCCCAAAAGAAATTCTGCCTGTAATCGTCTGTCTGAGTTTAGAACATATGCAACAAAAACACGCTTTCCTGACAAGCCATGAAACGCGCTGACCATTGGATGCGCATGCAGCTTGGTGCGGTGCAGTTTTGAAAACTAGTCAGGATCTTCTTTTTCTGCGTTCCTCATGCATAGGGCTGCCCATTAAAATTAATGAGCTGCCCTCAGGGCTGCATCTATCCTATCTGATCTGGGGGTGCATTATCCAAAGTCAGAGGGCATAGAGGTGCTGGGAACCAGTATTCCCTGTTCACTCAACGCACTTCTATACCATGAGTCACAACCAGGAAATAACATCTGAAAGTGCAAAGGGGGTGCAGGAGTGAGCAGGGAACGCTGTAATGTATTAGGCTGTCATTATATTAGGATGATTGAACAGAGCCTGTGCCTCCTTATATCAGGTGCCCCCATCAGAGTGCCCCCTTTGCGTCAGGTGTCTGCCAGGGTGCCCCCCTTTTGCGTCAGGTGTCTGCCAGGGTGCCCCCCTTTTGCGTCAGGTGTCTGCCAGGGTGCCCCCCTTTTGCGTCAGGTGTCTGCCAGGGTGCCCCCCTTTTGCGTCAGGTGTCTGCCAGGGTGCCCCCCTTTTGCGTCAGGTGTCTGCTAGGGTGCCCCCCTTTGCGTCAGGTGTCTGCCAGGGTGCCCCCCTTTGCGTCAGGTGTCCCCATCGGGATGCCCCCCTTTGCGTCAGGTGTCCCCGTCGGGGTGCCCCCATTTGCGTCAGGTGTCCCCGTCGGGGTGCCCCCCTTTGCGTCAGGTGTCCCCGTCGGGGTGCCCCCCTTTGCGTCAGGTGTCCCTGTCGGGGTGCCCCCCTTTGCGTCAGGTGTCCCCGTCGGGGTGCCCCCCTTTGCGTCAGGTGTCCCCGTCGGGGTGCCCCCCTTGCATCTGGTGTCCCCGTCAGGGTGCCCCCCCGTTGCATCTGGTGTCCCCGTCAGGGTGCCCCCCCGTTGCATCTGGTGTCCCCGTCAGGGTGCCCCCCCGTTGCATCTGGTGTCCCCGTCAGGGTGCCCCCCCTTTGCATCTGGTGTCCCCGTCAGGGTGCCCCCCCTTTGCATCTGGTGTCACCGGATTCTGAAGCAATCCGTATTTACAAGCGCATGACCGCTTATAGCTGTTCACCTGTATGAGCCGCCTGTACATGGCCCCCAGAGTGCGTGAAAGTGCCAGAAATGTTACGCTGGCGGTCAGATTGTTGTATGTAGTCTGATACTTTACCCCCCGCGCCATCCAACATGACATCATCCATTCGTTCATCTACACCCAACCTGGGGGGGGGGGGGGGTTGTTGCTCACATCTCACACAATTATTTGATGCTGGAAGCTTGCAGCCATTTGTCCACATTGCGTGAAAGCAAAACAAATATCACTGCAGCGTCCGTGTCCCCGCCATGCACCGTTGTCACCGCTTGCTGACAGATGCCATTATCCATGTTGCCGTGTTTATAAGGCGACAAACCGCCCTGTTGTAGCAAATTCCCTTCACTTCCCGACACGATGAATTGAAAGTGGAGAATAGGTTGGTGTTTGCACTGTGCGCTCAGGATGAGGAGAATGAAAGGTGCGGGAAAAGTGTTGTATGTGAATAAACATGGGGCGGGTTGTGTTTTTAGTGCGGTCACGCTCTGTTGTATCTTGTCTTCTCCTGGACTGTGAATATGATTTAAAGCTGAGCTCCAGGCAAACCGCTAAATATACAAATCAAATACATTCATGGGAGCTGCGTGTATTTTTGTCCATCCAGTCCTGCGATTTTTCACAGCTCTGCCATGCAGTACAGCCATTTCTGGCAGGACAGAAGATCTGATTTTTTTTTTCCTTTGCTGCAGTTCAGTAACACAAGCTTTGCCCCCTTCCCACCTGTGAGTGGACATTGAAATGAGAAGCGGCACACTGATGAGCTCCTGTCTGTCACTCTGCTCCGGTTTCTTGTTAGCACTTAAATACTGCAGCACAACTTATTGGCCCCTTGTGCTGCTTCTCCCTCTCCCAGTCTGAGCTCCCAGTCTGAGCAAGAGGCTAATGGTAAATTGTAATAATAACCCAATCATACCTGGTATGGAAGGTGAGATGGGTTCGCATCCTCACCTGTCCAGAGAAACCAGCGTTGTCCTGCTGTTATCCGCTAAAAGCTGATGCACTCCTGGTCCTGCACTGACGCCTTCTTTGTAACCTCATCAGGAGGCTAGCTGTCTCTTCTGGAGTTAGAGCAAAATATGCCCCATTTTATGTTCAGTCATAAGAATGTCCTGTACATTGGTGATTTCTGAAGGGTAAACCTTTTACTGGTGGCCAGTGGTAGAGGTGTCCCCTTAGGTGGGTGGTCAATGGGAAGAACGTCTCTTATATTGATGGTCCGAGAAAAGAATGCTCCTTACATTGGTGGTCAGTGAAGGGCTTGCTCTATACTGGTGGTCAGGGATAGAGGTGTCCACTTACATTGGTGGTCAGTGAGAAAAATGCTCTTTAGGTTGGTGGTCAGTGAAGGGCCTTTTTATGTTAGTGGCTAGTGTTAGAGATGTCCCCTTGCATTGGTGGTCAGTTGTAGAGTTGTCCCCTTATGTGGGTGATCAATGGAAAGAACGTCCCTTATATTGATGGTCAGAGAAAAAAATGCTCTTTACGTTGGTGGTCAGTGAGAAAAATGCTATTTAGGTTGGTGGTCAGTGAAGGGCCTGCTTTATATTGGTGGTCAGGGATCGAGGTGTCCACTTGCATTGGTGGTCAGTGAGAAAAATGCTCTTTACGTTGGTGGTCAGTGAAGGACTTGCTCTATGCTGGTGGTCAGGGATAGAGGTATTCACTTACATTGGTGGTCAGTGAAAAAAATTCTCCTTACGTTGGTGGTCAGTGAAGGGCCTTTTTATGTTAGTGGCTAGTGTTAGAGATTTCCCCTTGCATTGGTGGTCAGTAAAAGGTCCCCTTGTATTGGTGGCCAGTGGTAGAGTTGTCCCCTTATGTGGGTGGTCAATGGGAAGAACGTCCCTTATATTGATGGTCAGAGAAAAGAATGCACTTTACGTTGGTGGTCAGTGAAGGGCTTGCTCTTTACAGGTGGTCAGGGATAGAGGTGTCCACTTACATTGGTGGTCAGTGAGAAAAATGCTCCTTACGTTGGTGGTCAGTGAAGGGCCTTTTTATGTTAGTGGCTAGTGTTAGAGATGTCCCCTTGCATTGGTGGTCATTAAAAGGTCCCCTTGTATTGGTGGCCAGTGGTAGAGTTGTCCCCTTAGGTGGGTGGTCAATGGGAAGAATGTCCCTTTTATATTGATGGTCCGAGAAAATAATTCTCTTTACGTTGGTGGTCAGTGAAGGGCCTGCTATAAACTGGTGGTCAGGGATAGAGGTGTCCACTTACGTTGGTGGTCAGTGAAAAAAATGCTCTTTAGGTTGGTGGTCAGTGAAGGGTTTGCTCTATACTGGTGGTCAGGGATAGAGGTATTCACTTACTTTGGTGGTCAGTGAGAAAAATGCTCTTTAGGTTAGTGGTCAGTGAAGGGCCTGCTTTACACTGGTGGTCAGGGATAGAGGTGTCCACTTGCATTGGTGGTCAGTGAGAAAAAAGAAAAATGCTCTTTACGTTTGGTCAGTGAAGGGCCTTTTTATGTTAGTGGCTAGTGTTAGAGATGTCCCCTTGCATTGGTGGTCAGTGAAAGGTCCCCTTGCATTGGTGGCCAGTGATAAAGGTGTCACCTTACAGCCGTGGCCAAAATTTTTGAGAATGACGCGCATATTCATTTTCACAAAGTCTGCTGCCTTAGTGTTTTTAGATCTTTTTGTCAGATGTTACTATGGGATACTGAAGTATAATTACAAGCATTTCATAAGTGTCAAAGGCTTTTATTGACAATTACATGACGATTATGCAAAGAGTCAATATTTGCAGTGTTGACCCTTCTCTTTCCATACCTCTGCAGTTTGCCCTGGCATGCTGTTAGTCAACTTCTGGGCCACATCCTGACTGATGGCCGCCCATTCTTGCAATGCTTGGAGTTGTTTTTTCATTCACTTGCCTCTTGAGGATTGATCCCAAGTTCTCAATGGGATTAGGGTCTGGGGAGTTTCCTGACAATGGACCCAAAATTTTGATGCTTTGTTCCCCAAGTCACTTAGTTGTCACATTTGCCTTATGGCAAGGTGCTCTATCATGCTGGAAAAGGCATTGTTCCTCACCAAACTGTTCTCAGATGGTTGGGAGAAGTTGCTCTCGGAGGATGTTTTTTCACCATTCTTTATTCATGGCTGCTGTTCTTAGGCAACATTCTGAGTGAGCCCCATTCCCTTGGCTGAGAAGCAACCCCACACATGAATGGTCTCAGGATGCTTTACTGTTGGCATGACACAGGACTGATGGTAGCGCCCAATCGTTTTTTCTCTGGACAAGTTTTTTTCCGGACGTCCCAAACATTCGGAAAGAGGATTCCATCAGAGAAAATGACTTTTCCCCCAGTCCTCAGCAGTCCAATCCAGTGGCGTAGCGTGGGTTGTCAGCGCCCGGGGCAAGGCAAGTAATTTGCGCCCCCTAACCTGCAGACTTTTAGCACTCCCCGAGTCCCTTCCTACAATAGTACTGACCAACCTGATTCCTATACTGACCTACCAGTCCACTACGCTAACATACCTTATTCCTGTACTGGCCACGACACTGACCCTTACACTGACCTACCTGATTCCTACCTGCCCACTTCACTGCCCACTACACTACACTGCCCGCTACACTAACCATTAAACTACACTAAACTGTCTACCACACTACACTGTTCACTACAGTGTCCACTACAGTACCCACTACACTGACCATTACACTACACTGTCCACTACACTACACTTTCCAATAGACTACACTGTCCACTATACTGACCACTACACTATACTGACCACTACACTATACTGACCACTACACTACACTGACCACTACACTACACTGACCACTACACTACACTGACCACTACACTACACTGACCACTGCACTACACTGTCCACTACGCTACCCTACACTGTCGACTACACCACACTAACCGCTATATTGTCCACTACACTATACTACCCACTACACTGTCCACTACACTAAACTTTCCAATACACTACACTGACCACTACACTAACCACTACACTACATTGTCCACTACACTACCCTAACCACTATATTGTCCACTAAACTACACTACCCTGCACTGTCCACTACACTACACTACACCACACTCTCCAATATTCTACACTGTCCACTATACTACCCACTACACTACATTGTCCCCTACACTGACCATTACACTACACTACCCACTACACTACACTAACCACTACACAACACTAACCACTACACTGACCACTACACTACGCGGACCACTACACTACACTAACCACTACACTGCACTGTCCACTACACTACCCACTACACTACACTGCCCACTACACTGCCCACTACACTGCCCACTACACTGCCCACTACACTACCCACTACACTACCCACTACACGTCACTGTCCACTACACTACACACTACACTACCCACTACACTGTCCACTACACTACCCACTACACTACACTGTCCACTACACTACACTGTCCACTACACTACCCACTACACTACACTGTCCACTACACTACCCACTACACTACACTACCCACTACACTACACTGTTCACTACACTACACTGTCCACTACACTACCCACTACACTACACTACACTGTCCACTACATTGTCCACTACACTACGCTGTCCACTACCCATTAAACTACACTATACTGTCCACTACAATACACTGTCCACTACACTACCCACTACACTACACTGTCCACTACACTACACTGTCCACTACACTACACTGCCCACTACACTACCCTGCCCACTACACTACCCTGTCCACTACACTGCCCACTACACTACACTGCCCACTACACTACACTACACTGCCCACTACACTACACTACACTGCTCACTACACTACACTACCCTGTCCACTACACTACTACTACCCACTAAACTACACTACACTGTTAACTATGCCTCCTCCCCAGGCTGTGTCTAGTCCTGCAGCCAGCAAAATGACTTACCTGTTTTCATGATCCATCCGCTCTGCCACATGGTGAAGATGAGCCCTTACAGGCCAGGGGCGGGTCGGGGAGGATTGTGAGAGCTTAGAGGAGGCGGGACAGATGGAGGCACATGCAGAGCTGACTTAGAAGACAGCGAGGCGGGCTCCAGAAGCGAGGCGGGGCTCTGCCACTGGCCAGCCCCCTGCCGCACATGACAATGTTGGCCCAATCACAGAGCACCAGCCAGCTATTGTTTAGTCTGAAGATGGCGGCTGGAGTGACACGCTAGGAAGAGTTTTTAAAGTTTGCTAGAGTGACACTGGTGCGGGATGCGCCCCCCAAAATGTTGCGCCCGGTGCGGCCGGCCCCCCCTGCACCCCCCACGCTACGCCACTGGTCCAATCCCTGTAACTTTTGCAGAATATCAGTCTGTCCCTGATGACTTTCTTGGAGAGAAGTGGCTTCTTTGCTGCCCGTCTTGACACCAGGCCATCCTCCAGAATTCTTCTCCTCACCGTGCATGCCAATGTACTCACACCTGCCTGCTGCCATTCCTGAGCAAGTTCTGCACTGGTGGTGCCCCGATCCCGCAGCTGAGTCAACTGTAGGAGATGGCCTTGGCGCTTGCTGGACTTTCTTGGGCCTCCTTAACCTTCTTCACAAATGTAGTGGAAATGTTTTTTTTATAGGATTAAGTTAATTTTCATGGCAAAGAGGGACTTTGCAATTAATTTCAATTCATCTGATCACTCTTCATAATATTCTGGAGTATATGCAAATGTCCATCATAAAAACTAAGGCAGCAGAATTTGCGAAAAATTAATATTTGTGTCAGTCTCAAAACCTTTGGTCACAACTGTACATTGGTGAACAGTAAAGGGTCCGCTAATATTGGTGGCCAAGGACAGAGGTGTCCACGTACATTGGTGGCCGGTGGTAAGAATATGTTGGTGGTCAGTTAAGTTTCCTCTTATATTAGTGGCTAATGGTAGAGATGTTCTCTTACATTGGTGGTCAGCGAAAGGTCCCCTTGTATTGATGGCTAATGAAAAAGTTGTCCCCTTACATTGGTGGCCGGTGGGAAGAATATGTTGGTGGTCAGTGAAGGTTCCTCTTTTATATTAGTGGCTAATGGTAGAGATGTTCTCTTACATTGGTGGTCAGTGAAAGGTCCCCTTGTATTGATGGCTAATGAAAAAGGTGTCCCCTTACACTGGTGGCCAGTGAAGGGCCATTTTATGTTGGCGACTAATGGTGGAGCTATCCCCTACATTGGTGGTCATTAAAAGGTCCCCTTGTATTGGTGGCCAATAATGAAGGTGTCCTCTTACACCGGTTGAAAGCGAAGCCTCTTATATTAGTGGCCCCAGTGGTAGAGGTTTTCCCTACATTGGTGGTTATTGAAGGCTCCTTTTTAAAATTGCTTCTCGAGGACAATACTGATGGAAGGTGTTCAATGAAATAATGTAACTTTTCAGTGACTCCATGTTCATTTTTATCTTGGATTAGAGGAAATTTGGTTGGTTTTGAAACCAGGGAGATTTTCCTTGATAATCTATTTCCAACTATCGCGACAACTGCTCCCCCAAAAAATTGTCACTGTAGTACAGCCCTAATGACTTTGCCACCAACGTTGTGTTAGTACATAACCTGTTCCTATGTAATACTAGCAATTCATTCAGACAGGATGGTGTTCAATTATCAGAAGATCCTCCTTTGTAGTAAACAGTATGGAGGACCTTGGGGAATCGCCTCCCTGGCTCCTTCCTTGTCACTGCAGGGACAGGCAGACAGACCTGCTCATTATTATAATTAACCCTTTGTTTTCGGGTATAGTATTTACCTGGACCGCTCTCCTGTCATTATTCACGCTAATTGCACAGCAGCAACCTGGAACAGTACATGCCACACAGACAATGTACCTGGTGCTCTCATTCTGAGTCTCATTTTTAGATTGTATTAACACTTTCTCTTATTAGTGTGTCTTTTTTGGAAAGTTAATGATTTACAGGTAGGTCAAATTTGAATTTCCTTATTGTGTATGTAAACCCCCAAAAAATTGTTTGTGGCATCATGTCTCACAGTCAGGGCTGCTGTTAGAAACCACAGGGCCCCCACAGGGGACCTGACTCGGGGGAGCCCCCTACAGGGGTCCTGACTCGGGGGGGCCCCCCTACAGGGAACCTGACTCGGGGGTGAGGGGGGCCCCTACAGGGAACCTGACTTGGGACCTGGGCATCAGGGGGAAAAATATGGTGCACAGGGAGGGTGATCAGGCGCAATTACATCCCCTTCATGACTCTCTGCAGCAGCAAAAGGCCAACGGGGGGGGGGGGGGGGGGTAGAAGCCAACTTTCAGCTGCTGCAGAGATAGCCATACAGGAGATTGGTTCCAGTATATGCCCCCTGCTGTACCAATCACCCTCCCATTTTTTTTTTTTTTTACCTGGTTACTTTTTTTTTTTTTTGGGTTGAGTGTTTTACTATTCTCAAGGTCCCCTCCCCATTATTCTTCTGGTTCCACACCTAGGCCAGATTGGCAGTTACAGTGCCCGCAGCCTTCTCGGGTGCCTACCCCATGGATCTCAGGGCAGCATCAGGGGGTGTTGGCTATTTATTTATTTATTTTTTTCTTTCTATTTTGTTCATGGTTTTTGCAGTCTCTCCTCTTTTTAATGACCCACCACATGCGCCTCATTGTAGCATATCTCCCAACCTTTTGAGATGGGAATGAGGGTCACCTATTAGCAAAAGTATGTAGGCATAGGAGAATTGTAACGGAGGTCAGAAATATTGCTTTTTTCTTTGGTTTTATAAACTGACAGTCTCTAGTCCAGATGCAAATTGTAACAAAGTCCACATATCTGCATAATTTGGTTTGTGAGTTCCTGTGTCCCCACAGGGGGTAGGTCATGAGGCTGCACTCAGTAGGTAGCGCATAAATGATTGTATACTGTAGCAGGAAAGAGCCAGACACCTCGGCACCACCTGAATATGAGGTGAGATCTCTGGCTGAATTCAATGGACCCAGATAATAAAGAAGGGGATCAGACTGAGTGTTTTTTTTTTTTTTTTCTTTAGTGATGGACAGAGGAGCTGATGGCTGCAGGTCTCACTAGGAGGCTAGAAGTTGCCCGGAACTGTGCTTTTGCTTTCTGAACTGCTAGGACTTGTAGTTCTGCATTGTCTGTGTGGCATTCTGGACATTGGGACTTTACGCTATTCCCTGTCCTTCCTGCAACTGCTGTGTGGTCCAGACGCTGTGGCCAGGACACACAGCCCCCTGGGGACCCATGATGTGCCTATGCAAGACCTCTACCCGCCAGACCTCCTTTTCCCTGCCATGCTACCTAGACTTCCTCTGCTGAGGCCACTGTTGGCTGGTATGTCCCTGTTGTACTAGATTGCTGCTCTGTGCCCCTGGATTTTGCTGTACTGGATTGTGGCGTGCTACTCATTATGCCCAGATTGTTGCCCGGTGACCCTGGCCTGCTACTCACTGTGCCCGGGTCGTTGCCTGGTGACTCTGGACAAAGTCCCTGCTCTTTTCTATGTACCCGTTTTGGAGTTCCCTGCCTGAGGAGAGCAGCACGCCAGTCTTCCCATTCGGAGTGAGCGCTGGGCTGAATTTTTGTACTAAAGTCCCTGCTGTACTAAATTGCTGCCCTGTGCCCCTGGACTTTGCTGTACTGGATTGTGACCTGCTACTCACTGTGCCCGAATTGTGCCCTGTGATTCTGGACTAAGTCCCTGCTGTACTAGATTGCTGCCCATTGCCGCTGGACTTATCCCTTGATGTGCCCTGTTGCCACCCTAAAATATTTTTGCATGTCCCTCACGGTGTTGGAATTTATTGCCCTGTGGTCTTCCCCTTATCCAACTTTCTGTTTTTTAACCCTCCAACATAAAGAACCCCCTTGGTCAGGGGCTCTAAAATCCCTCTTGATATCCGCGTGTCTTCTGTTCCACCCACACCTCCGTCACAAGAACTATATAAAAAAACGATTAAACCCACAAGTGTTTTTATTACCATTGCTATTCCTTTTATATTAAACAACACAAAAATCCTGCGCTAAATTGAAAATCTATGTGAATAAATGTGACAAAAATTATGACTGTGAAAGCAGCTGAAACACTTGATCAATAGTAAATCAAACAGTATAAGAAAACAAAAATAGTGCAGCGCTAACATATATGGTGCAACCCATACAGTGTGTTACAATAAAGACAATATATTGTAAATAAAAATAAGTGAAAAGTCCATTAAGATCGCTGAATATAGCTCCAGCAAATGTGCACAAGTCCCAGAGCAGGTGATGATAGAATAGGAGGCTTAAATCCCAAGGTAGAGGCAGGAACACACCCGTGATAGATGAATCAAAGTGGCAGCTTACCAGAAGCTTAGGCCTCCAATTTAATGGAACGGCCATATACGCTTAGATATAGATCTCAATATGGTGCGTCCTTCAGGAACCAGGGAAGGGGATGAAATACTGCTCCAACCTTTTAGACTCAGCACTCCAGGACGCTCTCCTTCCAGAGGCCCACCACTGGCTTCATGGCAATCACTTTCGCGATCCACTTCTGTGATTTGGTCCACATCGCAGGCTTTGGTTATCCAAATTTTAATGATACAGAGCCTATCCTCTACTATGACAAGAGCAGTATGAACGCGTTGAGGGTGTGTTAATCAGGCTCCGTGGAAAGCTCCAGCCAAAACAAAATAGAAATACGAAGTCAGTCATGTATTAGACAGAATGAGGAGAACCCGCCGTCTCTGACTGACTCAGTGAGGATCCAGCCTCTGCTCTAATCACATGGGTAAAAAATAAAAAAGCCCCATTGAACTCCATGGGTCCCGCACCCCGCATGTAGATTAGGGGGCCAGACGCATGGATAGGGGGGGCTGCGCCACGTATGACCAGCCGCCACTGCTAGCATCCCTGATAACCTGAGAAGAACATGGTGGTACCGGACTAAGTGTGCAGCAGTAGAGCAGAGGATGGTACCGGACTAAGTGTGCAGCAGTAGAGCAGAGGATCGCTAGAGAACACCGTGGGATCGCTGGGTGTGTGATAATGTTTGTTTGTGTTTTTATTTTTCGCGCCCAATTAGGCTATAGAGGGGAGGGAGAAAAATTAGGGAAGGGAGGGTGAGCTTTCTCTTTTTAAAGTGATTTGTAAATGATCACCTTGTAAAACAACCCGTTCAGTTTAAGGCCCCTTTCTAGCTCAGCTGGGATTGCTCCGTTCCCGCTGAGCAGGCAGATGACAGATCCGGCTCCGCTCACTGTGCAGAGATGGACTTGTCAGAGTCCCGCTCTCCTCTATGGGAAGATTGGATGAAATCGGACTGCATGTCCGTATTCATCCGATCCAAACGTATCGCCATCCGTCTGTTTTAATCGGATCTTGCTCTCCTGAACTTATCATGCTCTCCTGCTTAGTGTGGTCAGTTTTTATTAGGAACTGGCAGGAACTCCGGGGATTTCACACAAAGGAAGCAATACAAAGAGAACAGGAGACTTTCTCATACAAGTAGAAGGTACAGCAGCCACAGATCAGGAAGCATTGGGGTAACAAATGCTTTAAAGCAGAGTTCCAGCCTTGGGGGCTGTAGCTGCTGACTTTTAATATAAGGACACTTACCTGTCCAGGGAGCCTGCGATGTCAGCGACCAAAGCCGACTCGTCTATCTGCCTTGGGTGCAGGCGCCGGCATCCTTACAAAGGGAGACGGGAAGTGAAGCATTACGGCGTCAAAGCCTGTTTCCTACTGCGCATGCGTGAGTCGCGCTGTGTTTTTCTGAATAGTCCCGCTGTCTTCTGGGACCTCTGTGTGTCTCCCGTAAGGCAGTGGGGGGAGGGAGGAGGGAACGCAAATGACGTAGGTCGCCGCTGCGCCCTTATTTGGAAGTGAGAGCATGTACCTGTTTTTGACAGGTATCTACTCCGCCCCCCCACCCCCGAAAGGTGCCAAATGTGGCACCGGAGAGGGGGAGGAAGCAGTGAAGCGGAGCTACCAAATTTGGGTGGAACTCCGCTTTTGGCTTAATAAAAACAGCATGGTGCACTGACAGTCTCTTGATTTCAGAAATATATTTACAGTTCGTATTCGAATGGAATTTGATGTAAAATTCGAATTTCTGAGATTCTCTAAATTTGTTTCGTTATTCGGAGCATTCGATAAACTTTGTTTATACTGCAATTTGGGTATTCGGATATATCTGAAATCTCAGAATAACTAAAAATTTGAATAATTATTTTATCAGTTACATAGTTACATAGTTAGTGAGGTTGAAAAAAGACATCAGTCCATCCAATTCAACCTATGATGTGTGTTTGTTTGCTTTTAACCATACATTGTATACCCCTGTATGTTGTGGTCTCCAAGGTGCCCATCTAATAGTTTTTTGAAACTATCAATGCTCCCAGCTGATACCACTGCTTGTGGAAGAGAATTCCACATCCTTACCGCTCTTACAGTGAAGAACCCCTTACGCATTTTAAGGTTAAACCGCTTTTCCTCTAGTTTTAGTGAGTGGCCACGTGTCTTATTGTATCTCCTCTCTCTGAATAGTTTGTTCCTTATGCTAGGGTCGCCAGTACAGTATTTGTACATTGATATCATATCCCCCCTCAATCGTCTCTTCTCCAGAGAGAATAAGTTCAGTGCTTGTAGTCTTTCCTCATAGCTGATGTCCTCCATTCCCCTAATTATTTTTGTTGCCCTTCTCTGGACTCTTTCCAATTCCAGCACATCCTTCCTGAGGACCGGTGCCCAGAACTGGACAGCATACTCCAGATGTGGCCGGACCAGAGTCTTGTAGAGCGGGAGAATAATCTCTTTATTTCTGGAGTGAATCCCCTTTTTTATACATCCCAGTATTCTGTTGGCTTTGCTTGCAGCGGCTTGGCATTGCATGCCACTGCCAAGCCTGTTGTCTACCAGTACCCCCAGGTCCCTTTCCATCCTAGACTCACCCAGAGGTTCCCCCCCCTAGTGAGTAGCTTGCTTTCTGGTTTCTGGCCCCCAAGTGCATCACTCTACATTTTTCAACATTAAACCTCATCTGCCATGTAGTTGCCCACCCCGTTATTTTGTTCAGGTCCGCTTGTAAGGTTTCCACATCCTGCATAGAAGATATTGGCATGCTTAGTTTAGTATCATCCGCAAATACCGAGATTGTACTAGATATCCCCTCCTCTAGATCATTTATGAATAAATTAAACAGGATTGGTCCCAGGACAGAACCCTGGGGGACCCCACTTTCCACACCCGCCCAATCCGAGTACTCCCCATTAATCACCACCCTCTGGACTCTCCCCTGGAGCCAGTTCTCTATCCAGGTACTCACCCTATGGTCCATACCTACCTTCCTTAGTTAGTACAGTAAGCGTTTGTGGGGAACGGTGTCAAAGGCCTTTGCAAAGTCCAGATACACCACATCCACCGGCTTACCTTTATCTAGGTGGCAGCTCACTTCATCGTAGAAGGTTAATAGATTGGTTTGGCAAGAATGATTTTTCATGAATCCATGCTGATTACTACTAATAATACAGTTTTCATTACTAAAGTCTTCAGTTCAGTAAGTGCAAAAGAAACCTATTGATCTGCCAGAAATCCAGTGTGCCTGCCAGAGCACTCTGCAGTGTTCTCTCAAGCAGTCTTATCAGCCCTGGTCAGTTCACATCGGCCTACAAAACACCTCTACCCTAGGTTATGGAGAGGGGGAGGTGTCCTGTAGTACGAACACACTTCCTGTACTAGAGTTATAATGCTGCTCCTCCATAGGTGCAGTACAGTGAGCGAGCGTTATCACCCTTGAACAGAATGTGTTACTTGTAGGATCACCAAAGGGAAAAATTAGCAAAAAATCCAGAAAAAAAGAAAATGAATGCAGCACATCTAACTGGTAAGATGCAATATAACATTTTGTACTTGGGTTTAGTAGTGGGGGATAGAGGGCTGGCAGTGTCTTGGACCAGGTCTGCACATCTGTTATGTGATGTCACCCTCGCTCTGGTCACTTTTTTAGGCGTCGGTATTTTCCGGCAGGGTGTCTACGCGACGTGCTGAGCTGAGCTGTTACCTAAGAAAATAATTTCTCTGTTTTACTGGCTCAGCAATTTCAGGAAGGATCAGGACCCGCTTATTTCCTCTCTGGCTGTGATAATCAACAGTAACAGATTCTTTTGATTTGGATACATTGTCACACTCTTCACTACCCGGCAGCAAATCTATATATTTTTTACGTTTTAAATCTTAACTCCGGGCAAAAAAACCTTTATCCAAATCTATTCCTCAGTAGTCACAAAGGATATACATCCACATTACACACAACAAATGCCTTTACAAACCCAATTGTTACCTTGTAAAAGTCACAGTGATACAATTACTGAGCAGAGCTGTAGGAGGGGCCCAGCAGGCTCCACCCACTACAGAAAACTGCAGGAGGAGGCGGAGACCAGACCAGTCCCCCTGCTTAAGGAGAGCGAGCAGCAGTGAGCGGTCTTTATTACATGAAGTCTCACACTGGATTACTGCACGGATCTGGAAGAAATACACAAAGCTCACCGAGATTCCAGGAGACAACACATGATGACTGGATTTAGATATTATCCCGGCGTTTGCCTTTTAGGTCTATGCATGCTAAATAATGTTACATTTTCAGGTATTACTCATAGAGATCACAGTACCCCCACTGACAAGGTAATGCGATTTTTTATTTTTTTTTGGCTCAAACAGGTTGAGCTAAGGAAGAGTGGTGGCAACGCCCTCCATTTATAAAGTTCTTGCACCTGTGTCTGACTGTAAGGCTCCTTTCACACACTGTGTCCGTCAAACGGACTCCGCTTTTCTCAGCGGGGGATCGATCCGCCGATCCCCCGCTGAGCAGGAGAATGACAGCTGTCACAGCCCCATAGATCTCTATGGGGGAATCGGATGGGAACGGACCGTCGGTTCGTTCTCATCCGATCCGATCTGCTGGACGGATGGAAAATAGGGTTTCCATCCGTCCAGATTTGACGGATCGGATGTCAGCGGACATGTCTCCGCTGACATCCAATGCCCCATAGAGATGCATGGGGGGACCGTTCAGATCCGCCAAAAAAAACGGACAGGCGGATCTGAAGGCCCCTTCCACGCATGCTGTCCGTTTTTGTCAGTTTTTGATGAAAAACGGACATCAATGCATTCCTTTGAATGATCATTAATTTACTGTGCATCTGTTTTCATCCACTTCAGCCAACATCCATTTTTTTTCTATTGAACTGATGAAAGCCCTATTTTTCATCCGTTAAAAAAATTAATCAAATGAAAAACAGATGACCAAGGGAGGACTTCCAAAAAACAATATAACAATATCTCTCCTGCGCTCGAGTGGTATGCGGGAAGGTGAATGTTCTAGGCGGTTTTATGACACAACTGAAGTGTTCTTGCGGGCCTCCCTCAGGACCAAGGGTATCCAAAAAGCACTACAAGAAAACTTCAAGAGAAGGGCGCACCGACCTTGTGCATTACCACTTAAACGTTTATTAAAATCAAAGAAGGGTAGCGTACAATATACTCACAAACGTAGGATATGAACAAGCATGTAGGAAATGGGCACCGCTCGCTTCCAGGACATTTCTTTACTGCTGGATAGCGTGATGGCGTCCTCAAAACTGTTGTGGCTTACGCGTTTCGAGGGAGGACCCTCTTCCTCAGAGCCAACATGACCCACCATGCTCTCCTAGGAAGTTATAGAGCCAAAATGACCCACCATGAACTCCTAGGAAGTTATATAGCCAGTGTGCACCGCCCACACCACACTGGCTATATAACTTCCTAGGAGTGCATGGTAGGTCCGTGGCGATTTTGGCTCTGAGGAAGAGGGTCCTCCCTCGAAACGCTTAAGCCACATCAGGTTTTGAGGATGCCATCACGCTATCCAGCAGTAAAGAAGTGTCCTGAAAGCGAGCGGTGCCCATTTTCTACATGCTTGTTCATATCCTACGTTTGTGAGTATAATGTACGATACCCTTCTTTGATTTTAATAAACTTTTAAGGGGTAATGCCCAAGGTTGGTGCGCCCTTCTCTTGTTGTTTTCTAGGATGACCAGGGATGACCAAGGATGACCAGGGATGGCCAAGGATGATCAGGGATGGCCAGGGATGGCCAGGGATGGCCAGGGATGATCAGGGATGATCAGGGATGACAAGGGATGATCAGGGATGACAAGGGATGATCAGGGATGACAAGGGATGATCAGGGATGACAAGGGATGATCCGGGATGACAAGGGATGACCGGGGATGAAAAAAGGAGGAAAAACTGATGTTGACTGAAAAAAAACCTAATTAAATGAATATGTGTGAAAGGGGCCTTGGAAGCAAGATCTCCTATTTTTGGTAGGGTTGATTGTACAGAGATGGTCAGACTGTAAGGGTCTTTTGACACAGGCTTTCCGCCCAGCGGACTCCCGTTTTTGCTCAGCGGGGATCGATCCATCAATCCCCGCTAAGCGGGCGGATGACAGCTCCGTCTCCGCTCACTGTGCTGAGACAGACCTGTCAGATCCCCGCTCTCCTCTATGGGAGATCGGATGAAAATGGTCCGCTTGTCCGTTTTATCATCTGATCCGATAGATGGATAGAAAATAGGGTTTCCATCTGTCTGGATTTCACAGACAGGATCGGATCGGATAGCAGCGGGTGTCAGCACCGATATCCGCCGCTCCATAGGGGTGCATGGATCATCCGATCAGGTGAAAAACTGACAGGCAGACCTGATCGGAAAGCCCGTGTGAAAGGATCCTATCGTGTATAGTGACCCTTAATTACGCTGCTTAGAGATGCCCAGTTTGATCAGCGCTGTCTGGTTTTTCTGCAGCCACACCTTGTATGCCCTAGGCAGTGCCGTTTCCTTTTTTTGACTTTTTAAACTTTCCACTCTATAGCACCCCAATGATCCGAGGATCAGGAAATGTAATGCAGTGGAGTTCCTCCCTTCCCATTTAGCATCTTTCATGTGAAGGGGAGGAAACTGGGGTTAGAGGGGTTAATTGTGAGCATATTGGAAGCAGCTGTGTTTGCGTAGGAGCTGGCTCTGGATCGGGCCCCGGGGACACGTCTATTATTGATATTGATCCACTTTCACTGATTGCTTCTGTACCGGTATGATTAATTAGGCTGAACGCCGGCGTTTCCCATTCTACGACACAACTTTGTAGTTTGGGCTTTCTGCTTTGTTTTTTATAGAAGCCGCGACGACCCTCATGGACGCGGATCCTCCGTTAGGATTTTTCTTTTTGCAGCCTTGTGTTTTTTTGCACACACAATTAAAAAATCATGCCCTGAAGATTCCTTAAAGCGCCCAAAACCATTATACATTTTCTGAAAGCAGAAGTAGAATAAAATGGTGGCAGTTTACTTTTTTTTTATGTCGCATAATGACATTGTGACAAATACACTAAAGTTAGTTAAAAATACACACAACATATTACTAATTTTACGCAATTTATTAAAGATGAGGTTGCACTGAGTAAATAGATGCCCAACGTGGCAAGACATAATAAAACGGTGACACACTTCGGTACCCTAAATTTTCCATGGGCAACACTTTAACCACTTGCCGCCCACCCACCGTCAAACGACTCTCATTCTGGGACGACGTCATATGGCGGCACCCCAGAACGGCCGCTCTCACGGGGGCGCGCAGTGCGGCGATCGTGGCCGCGCCGTGGCCTAGCAACATCATCCGATCTTGATGTGGCTCTTTTGCCATGTGATTGGCTGTGTCCAATCACAACCAGTCACATGTAAATGAGGAAGTGCTCGCCTTATACTGTCAGAGTGTGACGAGGAGAGCCGATCAGCGGCTCCTTCTCAAAGGGGAGTCTAGGACAGGTAATCGGGGCACTGATCATCAGTGCCGTGATTACAGTAAAGTATTAAAACAGTGCCCATAAGTCACCCCAACCAATGCCCATAATCAGTGCTCATAGTGCTGCCAGTCAGTGCCCATCAGTGCCTGCTCATCTGTGCTACCCGTCAGTGCCGTCTGTCAGTGCTCATCAGTGCTGCAATTTAGTACCTTCTCATCAGTGCCCATAAGCGCCGCCTCATCAGTGCCCATCAGTGCGGCATATTAGTACCTCTTCATCAGTGCCACCTCATTAGTGGCCACCAGTGCCGCCTCATTAGTGCCCACCAGTGCGGCATATTAGTACCTCTTCATCAGTGCCACCTCATTAGTGTCCACCAGTGCTGCCTCATTAGTGCCCACCAGTGCGGCATATTAGTACCTCTTCATCAGTGCCACCTCATTAGTGTCCACCAGTGCTGCCTCATTAGTGCCCACCAGTGCGGCATATTAGTACCTCTTCATCAGTGCCACCTCATTAGTGCCCACCAGTGCGGCCTCATCAGTGCCCTTCATGCCGCCTCATCAGCGCACATCAGTAAAGGAGAAAAATTACTTATTTTCAAAATTTACTGACCGACAATAGGAAACTTTTTTTTTTTTTTTTTTTTTTTTTTTTTTTTTACATTTTCTGTCTTTTTATTTTTTTGTAAAAAATAAAAACCCCCAGTAGTGATTAAATACAACCAAAAGAAAGCTCTATTTGTGTGAAAGAAATGATAAAAATGTCATATGGGTACAGTGTAGCATGACCACGCAATTGTCATTCAAAGTGCGACAGCACTGAAAGCTGAAAATTGGTCTGGGCAGGAAGGGGGTGAAAGTGACCGGTATTGAAGTGGTTAAAAGCCCCTACAGGTCATCAGTTAATGGTGAATGATGCCCTTAGAACTTTATTTTTTCCGTCACATAAGAAACCAATAGACTATGATACTATTATGGCAGGACAGGTTCTCCACGTTGAATTAATCTCTCATCTTTTAGGCTTCTTTCACACGGTCCGCCTTCATAGGCGGATCTGTGCTGCTCAGCGGGGGATCGATACACAGATCCCCGCTGAGCAGGAAGGTGACAGCTCTCTCTCCGCTCTGTGTGCGGAGAGGGAGGTGTGTGAGAAGCGAGCCCCATGCATCTCTATGGGGGAATCGGATGAGAGCGGACCGCCTGGACTAGGGAATAGGGTTTCCATCCGTCCGGATTTCATGGACCGGATCGGATGCGGATGGCAGCGGGTGTCAGTGGACATGTCTCCGCTGACAATCGCTGCACCATAGGGCTGCATGGAGGATCAATCAGATCCGCCTAAAAAACTGACAGGCGGATCTGATTCGATCGTTCATGTGAAAGGGACCTTAGACCCCTGATGTCTCACCTGACCTCCATCAAAGCTAATGGAGTGCAAATTGCGTTCTATTAACTTCTTTCCCCAGCCACAGTTGCCATTAATGTGTATTATTATTTATTTTTTTTTTTTTATTTATTTTTTTTAAAGAGCTTGTAAACCTCAGAAAAAAAATCCCTGAAAGACGAAGGCATAATGAGCTAGCATGCATCGCATACTAGCTCATTAAGAAATACTTACCTTAGAACAAAGCTCCCTGCAGTGCCGCCCACTCACTGGTAACACGGCCAACATGTTCAGCCGTCTTACTTCCGGGTTCACGTCATCCGGCCATCTGATTGGCCCGGAACCGTGATGACGTCATGCGCGCAGAAGCCGCCGTTCACGGCACAGGGCTCTGTAGGAACGGCACGGGCGGGCGTTCTTTCAGCCGCATGCACCGATGACGTCATCAATCGCATGCAATGTAAATATCTCCTAAACGGCGCAAGTTTAGGAGATATTTACAGTACCCATAGGCAAGTCTGATCATAGGCTTACCTATAGGTACAAACACTACCTGGGGGTTTACAACCACTTTAAGGCAGCCTATACAAAAAGGAATAGGCTAGCAATGTACCAAAACATCCCAAAAAAATAGGCATGTACCTATTTTGGCAATGCACAATTCATTGTGACTAGGCTGCCAACACACCGCAACGGATGCAAAAACTCACATGAACCATGAACCAGGTTTTGTGTTGTGTCCGGAGCTGCACTACACAAGTAACGGCACCGCAATGCACTACATGTACAGCAGGGGCAGCATGTATGCGTTTTAGCAGGTATTACCACATCACATAAGTGTGAATGGAGCCTTATGCATTTCAACAAAATGATGGCATTTTGCCAAAATCTAATCTAATTTTTCAGGGTCATGAAATTTCAAGCTCAATTTTGCTAATCCATGTTCAGAATATAGTTGGTTTGTCAACAAAAATGTTTGCCTGCTTGTTACTTTAATACTGCCGTCTTACTATATACAGTATGTAGGTGTGCCCAGTGAGAGCTGGATCAGGAAACCTTGGGTTTTCAGACTGCGATCACAGAATGATGGTTGATTCACTGAGAAAAATTGTGAAAGTCTTTGGATGGCGGTAAACTGTATGTTTTGATAGCGGTGAATTGTAAGAGTCTTTGGATGGAGGTGAATCGTTTGGAATGGTGGTAAATCTTAGGAATGGCAGTGATTTTTGATAGCTTTTGGATGGCAGTGAATGGTGAGAGCTTTTTGATGGCAGTGAATAGTGAGAGCTTTTGGTTGGTGGTGAATGGTGAGAGCCTTTGGATAGCCATGAACTGTGAAAATTTTTGGATGCCCAGTGAATTGTGAGAGTCTTTGAATGGCGATGAATGGTGTGAGTCTTTGAAAATGGTGAATAGTGAGAGTCTTTGAATGGCGGTGAATGGTGAGAGCTTATGGTTGGTGGGGAATAGTAAGAGCCCTTCGATAGCCATGAAATGTGAAAATATTTGGATGCCCGGTGAATTGGGTGAGTCTTTGGTGGTGAATAGGGCGAGTCTTTGAATGGCGGTGCATTGGGTGAGTTTTTGAATGGCAGTGAATTGGGTGAGTCTTTGAAAATGGTGAATAGTGAGAGTCTTTGAATGGTGAGAGCTTTTGGTTGGCAGTGAATAGTGAGAGCCCTTGGATAACCATGAAATGTGAAAATGTTTGGATGCCCGGTGAATTGGGTGAGTCTTTGAATGGTTTTGAATAGTGAGAGTCTTTGAATAGTGAGAGTCTTTGAATAGTGAGAGTCTTTGAATAGTGAGAGTCTTTGAATAGTGAGAGTCTTTGAATAGTGAGAGTCTTTGAATAGTGAGAGTCTTTGAATAGTGAGAGTCTTTGAATAGTGAGAGTCTTTGAATAGTGAGAGTCTTTGAATAGTGAGAGTCTTTGAATGGCGGTGAATGGTGAAAGCCCTTGGATGCCCGGTGAATTGGGTGAGTCTTTGAATGGTTTTGAATAGTGAGAGTCTTTGAATAGTGAGAGTCTTTGAATAGTGAGAGTCTTTGAATAGTGAGAGTCTTTGAATAGTGAGAGTCTTTGAATAGTGAGAGTCTTTGAATAGTGAGAGTCTTTGAATAGTGAGAGTCTTTGAATAGTGAGAGTCTTTGAATAGTGAGAGTCTTTGAATAGTGAGAGTCTTTGAATAGTGAGAGTCTTTGAATAGTGAGAGTCTTTGAATAGTGAGAGTCTTTGAATAGTGAGAGTCTTTGAATAGTGAGAGTCTTTGAATAGTGAGAGTCTTTGAATAGTGAGAGTCTTTGAATAGTGAGAGTCTTTGAATAGTGAGAGTCTTTGAATGGCGGTGAATGGTGAAAGACCTTGGATGCCCGGTGAATTGGGTGAGTCTTTGAATGGCGGTGAATTGTGTGTGTCTCTGAATGGCGGTGAATGGTGAGAGCTTTTGGTTAGTGGTGAATTGTGAGAGCCTTTGGATAGCCATTAAATGTGAAAATTTTTGGATGCCTGTGTACAGTGTGGGCCTTTTTAGATGGTGGTGAATGGTGAGAGTTTTTGAATGGTGGTGAATTGTGAGAGCCTCAGACAGCTATGAAATGTGAAAATCTTGGGACAGCGGTGAATTGTGAAAGGCCTTGGACGGTGATGTGTTTCTTGTGGTGCGAGGAGGTTGCTAGGCGGTGAAGAAGGTCAGACATGTTAATAGCCATGCTGTGTAATTGCAGGCCCACGCCTACTCTTGTAAACAGTTGACATTCTCAATGAATCTCTTCGCTCTCCATACTTGTGTTAAGAATTACTCCAGATTAGCTGGAGCAGAGCTGAGAGTTCTGGATTAGCTGCCCTGCTCTGGGGACATCGGTACCTATAGAAACCGCTGTGTATTGTAGACAAGTAGCGCTAAACCCGACCACTTCACACAGCCAGTGAAATCTTGCAAGATCTCTATGTATTGATTTTGTTTAGTCCTTCTAGTGTTAGGTTTCTGCTCGAGAGCCTTTTTTGAAGGTAGTGTTTGTAGATAGTTGGAGTTGGGAGGGGGGGAGGGGTACCATGTTGCAAGTACAATGTTCAGTTGGTATACCAACATAGTCTTCAAAGGGTAAGTTCACCTTTTCACAAAAAGATAAAATCCATATATCCTATCCTGGTAACCCCTCCAGACCCTGGTGCACATAGCAAATGTGAAGCCCCATGATGCCATTGTCACAGTCTGCACACCACAATATAAAGCCTTGGAGTGCGTATCCATCATAATTCTTGCAACGACAAGTGCTTATTCGTCAGCGCAACCATGTGACCCTGCTGACCAATGCAAAATGCATCTAGGATTTCATGCTGAGTCTGCTGACCAATCAGAACTTGCCAATGCGATCACTATGATGGATACTCTCTCCAAGGCTGTGTGTTTCAGTGTACAGACCGCTACACCGGCAGCATGGGGGCATTTTGGTCACTATGTGCCGTGGTGCCTGGAAGGGTGGCCAGGATGCTTGGAACTAGTTAGCCAATTCGTTTTACATGAAGAAGTGAATTTGCTGCAGTGGTTTCCTGGTCTTACCACAGAGGTTTGCCATGGTCTTGCCACCAGGGCTGGATCTAGGGGGGTGCTGGAGGAGGCTGAGCCCCCCCAGATTTCATTCATGCCCCTCTAGGACCAGTGACATTGGTAAGGGGCTGGCTGCACGAAGACCATTTCCCTCTGGTCCCCGAATCGTATCGAGAACTATGTGGGAAGGCTGGTTTGACAAAAAACTGCAGAGTATTGCAGCTGTGCTGGGGAGTTCCTACAGCTTTCTCATACTGTAGCCAAAATTGTCTTTCCCAGTGATTTTGGGCAGTCTTCCGGGTTGTCAGAGAGCGATTAAAAGTTAACGACACCCCCAGATCAGATCGCATATCGCAGTGCGATCTGAAAGTTCGCACAGAATCGGATTGCACTAGTGTGCACCACCATGCGATCCTTCACTGAAAAAAGGTTGAGAAACACTGGGCTAGTGTACATGAAGACTTACTTTGTATCTCTCACCTATGTACAATGTTTATACACAGTGTTACTTTGTATCTCTCTATCTCCCATCTGATGTTTATAAACAATGTTAGTTTGTATCTCTCACTATGTACAATGTTTATAAACAATGTTTCTTTTTGTCTCTCTATCTCCTGTCTGATCAATGTTTATAAACAATGTTACTTTGTATCTCTCTATCTCCTGTCTGATCAATGTTTATAAACAATGTTACTTTGTATCTCTCTATCTCTCTCCTGTCTGATCCATGTTTATAAACAATGTTACTTTGTATCTCTCTATCTCCTGTCTGATCAATGTTTATAAACAATGTTACTTTGTATCTCTCTATGGGTCCTTTCACACGGCCGCTCCGTGTGTCCGCAAATCATCCCATCCGTTTGCGGATGATTTGCGGACATAATGTAAGTGAATGGCACTGCGGATGTCAGCGGAATACCATCCGCTGACATCCGATTTTCTTCCTTTCAGTTCTGTTCCGTTTTTTCGAATGGAACAGAACCCCATTTTTTTTCTTCCGTGTAAAAAACGGAAAGGAAGGAAAATCTGATGTCAGCGGTGTCATCCGTTGACATCCGCAGTGCCATATACTTACATTATGTCCGCATATCATCCGCAAACGGATGGGATGAAATGCGGGCACACGGAGCGGATGACAGAAATGTCATCCGCTTCGTGGAAAAAAAAAAAGTCCCGCAGCGGACCTTTCACACGGAGCGGCCGTGTGAAAGGACCCCATCTCCTGTCTGATTAATGTTTATAAACAATGTTACGTTGTATCCCTCTCCCGTCTGATCAATGTTTATAAACAATGTTACTTTGTATCTCTCTATCTCCTGTCTTTTGCAAAGTCGTTTGCAAGCCGCGATGAAGTCGTGCTGCACGGGCAATGTTACTTTTTGTCTCTCTATCTCCTGTCTGATCAATGTTTATAAACAATGTTACTTTGTATTTCTCTCTCTCTCTCTCCTGTCTGATCCATGTTTATAAACAATGTTACTTTGTATCTCTCTATCTCCTGTCTGATCAATGTTTGTAAACAATGTTACTTTGTATCTCTCTATCTCCTGTCTTTTGCAAAGTCGTTTGCAAGCCGCGATGAAGTCGTGCTGCACGGGCGACTTCAAAGTCGGGGTGACTTTGAGTCGGAGTAGTGTGAACCGGCTCTCTCACTTCTGTCTGATCAATGTTTATAAACAATGTTAATTTGTGTCTCTCACATATGTACAATGTTTATAAGCATAATGTTACTTTGTCTCTCTATCTCCTTTCTGAACAATGTGTATATAAGGCTCCATTCATACCTGAGCGTATCGTTTTCGGGTGTGCTTTTTGGGCATTTTTTTAGGCGTTTGGAGGCA
>NC_138780.1:191273994-191653994 GCF_965119305.1 Pelophylax lessonae | reverse complement strand
CTCTGTGATCATTCAGGGAGAAGAACGGTCAGATGTGTTTACAACAGCCGACTGTCCTTCTCTCTCAGCGGGGAGCGATCGCGGGTGTCAGGCGGCAATCAGAGCCGCCTGCCTACTGCATCGGCTTTCCCCCTGGCGAGTGGGGGCAGGAGCACGCCGCAGGCAGCGCACGCTCGCCCCCTAACTTCCCACGCACTGCCGACATAGATCATGGAATGCGGGACTGCGACATTGCGGCGGACAGATCGGACCCCTAACTGACATTTGTGGGGGGACCAGTGACATTACTACAGTAATCAGTGCTAAAAATATGCATTGTTACTGTATTAATGACACTGGCATGGAAGGGGTTAACACTGGGTGATTAAGGGGTTGAATGTGAGCCTAGGGGAGTGATTCTAGCTGTGGGGGGGCGTGGCTTCTGAGATGACCATAGAGACATGTGTTCCTATATAGAAGGGTCACAGGAGCTCTGTGATCATTCCAGGGAGAAGAACGGTCAGATGTGTTTACAACAGCCGACTGTCCTTCTCTCTCAGCGGGGAGCGATCGCGGGTGTCAGGCGGCAATCGGAGCCGCCTGCCTACTGCATCGGCTTTCCCCCTGGCAAGTGGGGGCAGGAGCGCGCCGCAGGCAGCGCACGCTCGCCCCCTAACTTCCCACGCGCTGCCAACATAGATCATGGAATGCGGGACTGCGACATTGCGGCGGACAGATCGGACCCCTAACTGACATTTTTGACACTTTTGGGGAGACCAGTGACATTACTACAGTAATCAGTGCAACAAATATGCACTATTACTGTAATGACACTGGCAGGGAAGGGGTTAACCCAGGGGTGATCCAAGGGTTAAGTGTGAGCCTAGGGGGTGTTCTTTAACTGTGGGGGGGATGGGCTTGTGAAATCAACACAGAGACCTGTGTTCCTAAATAGGAGAATCTCAGGAGCTCTGTGTTGATTTAGGCCCAGTTTCCACTAGTGCAACTTGTGAGTCTTGACACATGTCAAGTCGCATGACAAGTCAAAACCCATTCATTTAAATTAGGACCGTTCAAACTGCTGCGACTCAAGATGCAGCGACTTCAGAAAAGGTTTTTGCACTACTTTTGGACGACTTCAGTGCGACTTGCCCCTCATAGAAGGTAGTCGCACTGAAGTCCCCAGAAGTAGCCGCAAACAAGTCGCACTACAAAATCGCGCGACTTTGTAGGCACATTCGTGGAAACGTAGCCTTAAGAGTGAAGAACGGTCTGCTGGGTTTACAATAGCAGAACGTCGTATCTCTGTCCACGGGGAGCGATCGTGGGTGCCGTTCCGGCCCCCCATGGATCGGCTTCCCCACTGCCTAATGGGGGCACGCGCGCATCCCCAGGAGTGCTCAAGCGAACAGACGTACCTACACGTCATTTTGCGCAGCCGAGCCAGCCTGCTGCAGTATATCTGCGGCGGGCAGTTGGCAAGTGGTTAATAAACACACACTCGCCTGTCCCAGGATCCAGCGATGCGGCCGCCCGAAGCCCCAGTCCTCTACCTCTGGTAAAGGAAAAGGAATTGGCAGCACTCCAGGTTGAGTCAAAATCCAGATTTATTGACTGGACATCCAAATATGACAATCGTGACAAGGTAGACGCGTTTCACACACTGACTGTGTGGTAATGATTAAGCACAGTCAGTGTGTGAAACGCGTCTACCTTGTCACGATTGTCATATTTGGATGTCCAGTCAATAAATCTGGATTTTGACTCAACCTGGAGTGCTGCTAATTCCTTTTCCTTTATCAAGTTTCCACAGAGGCGAGCCGGGGCATGCACCAGTGTGAGTCATCAGGCAATTGCACCACCTTGAGCAGTGAGTTCTTGTCTCTTCAATTGCTCTACCTCTGGTCTCTGTGGCGCTGGCATCACAAGTGTGGGCACCTGGCTGTGACAGCTTGCGGCTTCACAGCCGGGTGCGCACTGCACGTGCGCAAGCCATGCTGCACATCTTGATTGGCCGGCAATCTTCTGGGACCTCTGACGTGTCCCCGAAGATTGGAGGGAGGAGGTGAAGAAGAGAACTGCCGCTCGGGGTGCCACGGCGCTCCATGCCGCTCGGGGTGCCACGGCGCTCCATGCCGCTCGGGGTGCCACGGCGCTCCATGCAGAAGTGGGAGTGGGTACTTTTCAAAACTAGGTACCCGCCCCCCCCCCCCCCCCCCAAAAAAATGACATGCCAAATGTGGCATGTCAGGGGGTCAGGAGGCCTTTAAAGCAGAAGTTCATTCCACTTTTGGGTGGAACTCTGCTTTAATTGAACAAACTGAAGTTACAGTGGGTACGGAAAGTATTCAGACCCCCTTAAATTTTTCACTCTTTGTTATGGGGTCTGAATACTTTCCGTACCCACTGTAGAAGCTGATTGGCCACCATGCACAGCTGTACCGGATTTTGCATTCTCCAGTTTTAGTAAGGCTCTGTTCACATATAGGCGTTTCGGATCGTGGGAGAATTGCTGCAATTCTGCTTGCAAATTCCCGAACCATTGCAAGTGGCGGAACGCCCGAGCAGTTCCTGTGACTTGCAGTGGCACCCCAAACACTGCGAGATTTTGCTGCGATTGTCACCCGACGGATCGCAGTTAAATCACGCAAACTGAATCGTGGGACGACTGACGCCAAAAAGACTTTCTTGTACTTCTTTTGGGCATCAGGCGTCCCGCAATTCTGTTTGCGTGACTTTACCGCGATTCGTCGGGGGACAATCGCAGCAAGATCGTGCCGCGTTTGGGGTGCCATTGCAAGTCACAGGAACCGCTCGGGCATCCCGCGGCTTGCAATGGTTCAGAATCACGGCAGAATTTCTGCCCGTGATCCGAAATGCCTATATGTGAATGAAGCCTAAATGACCCCCTTGTAGTCTCTGTTATGCAAAGGTCACTCGCTGTGTACTTTTAGTGCGCGTTTTACGATGTTGTAACATTAAACAAACGCGGTTCAGGCGGAGGCGGACTCTTGTCATGCAGGAACAAAAAAAAGTGATGAGATTGTTTGGCTTGATTCCCTTGTTTCCATCAGATGAAGGTGAAGGCTTTAACCCTTTATATATCCACCTTTCGAAAGTGGTCGGCGGGCACCATTGGCGTGTCTGGGGTGGGGGGCGGGAGTTTTTCGCCAAATCCACTGGATTTCCACTGTTTTTACTTTTTCTGCTTAGATAATGAAAGCAAAATCTTAGATCTCTTGGCATTTTCCTCTGATTTTTATATATACACTATATTGTCAAAAGTATTGGGACGCCTACCTTTACAACTTTGGTATGTCTTAGTATAACTGTACATATATACTGTATACTGCATTTTTTTTTCAGGATAAAATTAAACTTTCATTTGGGTGTAAATGCTAATGAATATCTCCTGTTGTTTTTTTTTTTTTTGTTTTTTTTATTTATAAAAGGAAAACTGTCCAAAAAAGTAAAAAATATATATTTTTTTAAAATTTAGCTGTATTATTATTATCTTGACCCACCAGTGAAGAGCAACCCAGAACAAATTCTACTACTACAATACCACATATGCTATATTACCAAAAGTATTGGGACGCCTGCCTTTACACACACATGAACTTTAACCACTTGCCGACCAGTCACTGGGACTGTACTGCAGCAAAGTGGCTCGATTCCGTCCAGCGACGTAGACCTACGTCGTTGGACTCCTCCCCCTGTAGGCGGCGCTCTCCCGCTGTTTTCAGTCACAGCGGGAGTTGGGCCAGGGGAGGAGCGGTGGCGATCGCCGCTGCTCTTCCCCAATCGTCGGGGAATCGAGTTTGGAGATCCGCCCGCTTGTGTAAACAGAGTGGGCGGATCTCCTAAGTGACAAGGAGTGACAGATTGCAGGGTTCAGCATAGCTGAGCCTGCGATCTGTCCCTTAGTAACTCAGTCACCTCCCCCCACACACGTCAGTAAGCACCAGGCATACATTAACCCCTCCCTCTCCAATAAAGTTAACCCCTTCCCTGCCAGTGTCATTTTTACAGTCACAGTGCATATTTATAGCACTGATTACTGCAGTAATGTCACTGGTACCCCCAAAAGTGTCAAAAATGTCAGTCAAGGGTCCGATCTGTCCGCCACAGTCCCACAAAAAAAATCACAGATCGCCGCCATTACTAAAAACACCAACAATGACAGAAATCTTTCCCTTAGATAATAATCGCTTATTGCGATTTTTTTTTTTTTTTTTTTTTTTTTTTTACCAAACATAGGTAGCAGAAAACAAATTGGCCAAAAATGTAAAAAAAATTGATTTTTACATTTTTTTGGGGGGAATTTCATATAAAGAAATTTTAAAAATATTGTTACTTTTTCAAAATAAATGCTCTTTTTTCGTTTATAGCGCAAAAAGTAAAAATCGCACAGGTGATCAAATACCACCAAAAGAAAGCTCTGTTTGTGGGGAAAAAAAGGACGTAAATTTCATTTGGGTACAGCATAGCACGATCGCGCAATTGTCAGTTAAAGTTGCACAGTGCCGAATGGCAAAAAGTGGCCTGGACGTAAGACAGCAAAATCCTCCGGTGGTAAAATGGTTAAAGTGTATCCAAAGCCTAAACTTTTTTTTTTTTTTGTTTCTTTAGAAAGTGGAGGTGTGTTAGGACCCCTGTTGGTTTATTTATTTACTTATTTTATTGGTGTCTGTGTCCCTGTCAGGATGGTTTCATCTCCCTCTCTTTCATAGTAACCATTATCAGTGAAAGTGATTAAAAAAAATTTGTGGGTTGTCACCAGAATTGGAAGAAAGAACACTTGTTTGATGATCTCTAAAAGGGGAAAATTTCCACTTTCATTTTTCTTTAGAAAGCAGCCGCAAACCGAGTAGAAAACTCTGTCCCATGCCAAGAGAAAGCATCCTTGCTCTGTGTGTGGAAACAGTGGTCACTCTGCAGAGGTCCCGCACACCTGCTGCTTAATTTACACTTATTACTCTGCAATTGGCAAAGCTCATGGTCCCTGTTGATTGGAGAACTGGAGCTCCAAATTAGCAAGGTGGGGGTGGGAAGAGGCTACTTTCTGCAGAGAGACTGCTGCTTCCACAAAGCGAGCAAGGGTCCTTCTCTAAAGCATGCTCATCCCTTATAGAAAAAGGGGCTGCAATCACAGAGGGGCTTCAAAAAACATCTCGGTATGTGATGAGTAATGTTCCACATGGTCCCTTAGACCTCATTTCCTCCTCAGTGTAGCGAGAACGCGCGTTTCCACTCAATTTGTTTGCACTTTTCGGCCCCATTCACACTTCGCGTAGGGGGAACTCTTGTTCCCGCTTGCGTTTTCATGTGGGTGATCTTCACATCACGTAGGACAGCCTATTCACTTCAGCTGGTTGCCCTATGCATTCTTGTCGTCCAAAAGAAGCTTCTGCCCCTTTTCGGATGACCAGCTTTACGTGATTTTTTTTTTTTTTTTTTTTTTGAAAAAAAAAAAATACATTTTACTGCATTAAAAAAAAAAAAATGAACAGTAAAGTTAGCCCGATTTTTTTTTTTTTTTTTTTTTTTTTTTTTATATATTGTGAAAGATGATGTCACACCGAGTAAATAGATACCTAACATGTTACGGTTTAAAATTGCGCACACTCGTAGAATACCGACAAACTACGGTACTTAAAAATCTCCACAGGCGGCGCTTTAAAAAAAATTAACAGTTACCAGTTTAGAGTTAGAGGAGGTCTTTTTTTAGAATTATTGCTCTCCCTCTGGCAATCGTGGTGATACCTCACATGTGTGGTTTGAACACTGTTTTCATTTGCGAGTGTGACTTACGTATGCGCTTTAACATTTTTTTTTTCCTATTTATTTATTTTTATTTTTAGCACTCTGTTTTTAATAAAAAAAAAAAAATCTGATCACTTTTATTGCTGTCACAAGGTATGTTTACCTTGTAATAGGCAGTGACAGGTACTCTTTATGGAGGGATCGGGGGTCTAAAAGACTCCAAACCCCTCCACTGCACTTCAATGTATTCAAAATGCCGAAAACACCATTTTTTAATACTGACAGTTTTTTTTAATTCAGCGCCGTTAGCCGCCTAGTAAACCAGAAGTGATGTCATGATGTCACTTCTGGGTTAATACATCGGAGACCCGATCGAATCCGGCTTTGCTCGGGAGTCGGGACTCCAACCAGCCGTCAAACGTGACCTGCTCCGGTCTTCCGGTGGGACGGGAGACCCGGGCAGAGGCGCGGGAGGGGACTGAGTGAGTGCTGTAATAAAATCAAAAGGTGCTTCAACAAAGTATTTAAGGGTGTGCACACTTATGCAACCATATTTTTTTACTCTTCCCCCCCCCCCCCCAAAAGATTTCAGTTTCTTTTTCAATTGAGTTTTATAGGTCACATTAAAGGTGGAAAAAGTTCTGAAATGATTCACCATTGTCTCATTCTTTTACATCACAGAAACCTGACATTTTAACAGGGGTGTGTAGACTTTTTATATTCACTGTAGGTGACATTTGGGGACCGCCGGCAGTCCTTATTGTGTAGGGGGACATGGTGCCTGTGCTGCAAGCTGGGGAGAGAAGTTCGGATTTCCTGCATTGTGGTATTGTAGTCGCAGGCCTGCACTTTGTCCGGTATTCCACTGCAAATCTTCTGTTATGGGCCGCGGTCCTCTCTGCTGTGAAAACGCGTTATTAACGCATTCCTGCACCTGAGACTGCCGCACTCCAATTACTAAACTGCAGACTTTCTTAAAGTAACCATAAACCCAATCACAAAATTCATCAATGTTCTTGTCATTTCAAAAAACATTTAATATTTTAAATCTGCAGCTTTCATTAAAAGAATAGCTGGTGATCCTGCCATAAAGGTTCTTGTTCAGGCACTTCTTGTTTTAGGGCAGGGGTGTCAAACTGGGGGACCTCCAGCTGTTGCGAAACTACAAGTCCCATCATGCCTCTGCCTGTAGGAGTCATGCTTGTAACTGTCAGCCTTGCAATGCCTCATGGGACTTGTAGTTCTGCAACAGCTGGAGGGCCGCCAGTTTGACACCTATGTTCTAGGCCGGGTGACAACGCTTTGTCTCCTAGATGTGCTCCTGTGTTGTCACATGGGCTTCCAGTGGTGACTACAAGTGATCATTTCAACACGCATTACGCAGGTATGGTCCGCTGTTGTCACCATCAGGAAAATCTGTCTTAAGTACCAAGCGGCCGTCTCTAGTGTGCATGAAGAAGGGAAGTGATGCAATAGGAAGACTCCCTCAGGAGAAGTAGGGGTAGAAACAAAGGGATTTGAAGGTGCCAGGCTTAGATTGACACATAGACAATATTAAAAAACAATACATTTTATTGATATGAAAATCTTAAAATTGAATAGCATCTTGAACAATAGCTTTTTATCCAAATTGTATATCTCACTGGGCATAAACAGTTACAGCAGATGTGGCTAATTCTGGATCTGGATCTGGATCTACGTGTTTCGCCCAAGCGTGACGGCTTCTTCAGAATCCGAAACGGATGGATTAACGCCACTAAAGACACAAGAGTATAATTAAGGACAGAGCATATTGATCAACATTTAAATCTACATGTCCATATGTATACATTACAAACAAAAAATATATACATTAACCACAAATATGATAACATGTTAGGGTCCTTTCACACGGCCGCTCCGTGTGTCCGCAAATCATCCTATTTTTTTGCGGATGATTTGCGGACTTTAATGTAAGTGAATGGCACTGCGGATGTCAGCGGAATACCATCCGCTGACATCCAATTTTCCTCCTTTCAGTTCTGTTCTGTTTTTTGGAATGGAACAGAACCCTATTTTTTCATCCGTTCCAAAAACGGAAAGGAAGGAAAATCGGATGTCAGCGGTGTCATCCGCTGACATCCGCAGTGCCATATACTTACATTATGTCCGCATATCATCCGCAAACGGATGGGATGATATGCGGGCACACGGAGCGGATGACACAAATGTCATCCGCTCCGTGAAAAAAAAAAAAAAAAAGTCCCGCAGCGGACTAAAGCAGCAGAGCGGCCGTGTGAAAGAGCCCTTAGAATACCAAAATCACAAGAAAAATGATTCAGGATGATTAGCGCACACAAAAAAACAAAACAAAAAAAAAAAAAAACAGGAACGATGAGAGGAAATCCAGCATCAAGTCACCCTGTCTGGTGAAAACTAAAATAACAGTAATACAGAATAGGGATGTCTCAAATACCTTCAGTCTTGAGTGAGAGATATTACGTTGCCTGGAAAGTGAAATTCTTACCTCGTGTGATTATCCAGGATGAGATCCATCAAAAAGGACATTTATAAAATCAGTGCAAAAAATCACAGTCTGTGATCACAGACCGATTGATGAGCGGTCTACAAAGGATAATAGAGGAAGACATATAAAAGTACCATATATGGAAAATCAAGGATGAATATATAAAATGCATGAAGTCTATATACTTCCCAAAAAAGATGGGAAGTGACTGCAGGCGTTACAGCACGGAGATGTAACAAAGGATGCGAAAAAATGAAAAAAAAAAAAGCAATTGTTCATGATGCATCAATTGCTCAATCCCGTTAACACATGTTGCAAATTGCCGCACCCCATAATGACAGCAGAATTTCTATGCCCATTATTAAAGGTTAAAGTGGTTTGTGACGGGAGTCTCATTGGTTGGAGGGCTTTTGGAACCTTCCTTTATTGAATAACGCACACAGTTTATATACAGCATGGACTGCCCCCTCCTGATGATTACCACACACAGGTCAGGGGTTGCCTGATCACATTATCATATGCAGATGAAATTGTATACAGAAATAGAATTTAACCTGAACTATTTATCTAGCCATCTGGACAGAAACAATATGCAAGTTCATTAACAATGGGACAGACGGGCTTAACAGAATACACATCATATCTCAATACACAGACAATAGGAAAAGACCTCCAGTGACAGACAAACTGTCTGTCTCTGACATTGAAGTACAATACACATTATCATAAATGTGGGCACAGAACCAATTTGAAGCAATCCAAACCATATTCCACTAAGTATCTGTCTTTCACTCCCAGTGACGGTGAGTACCGTCACATCTAGGATCCATGTTAAAGGCCTAGCTGCCTTTTGCCAATAAGAGACTGCTTCACACAGTCAGGCACATAGCTGATGCTAATATCATCGGCTTGACCACCTGTCTTCCACACGTTGATTTATTCACCTATTGTCTTCTGTGGGGATGCGTTTACACTTATAATAATGTATTTTATTTTAGCCTTGTTGCAATGCTGATTTAATTAACATGTTAATTATAACATTGTCTATATGTGGATTCCCATTCACCTATTGTTTCTGTCCAGATGGATAGGTAATTTAGTTCAGGTAAACTATATTTCTGTACACAATTTCATCTGCATAGGATAATGTAATCAGGCACCTGACCTGGTGGGGTAATCTGATCAGGAGGGGGATGTCCTCCTGTGTGGTGTATATATTGTGTGTGAGTCTGTTCAATAAAGGTTGTAAGGTTCCAGATCTATACAAGCTATTCTCGGCTAGTTGTGTATGTAGGGCGGCTGTAATATCGGATATCTATGTTCAAGACTGGAGGAAGTCCACAAACAGTGTGAGTCGCGGTTCCGTTTACATGTTTTTTTTTTTTTTACCTTAATGCATTCTCTGCATTAAGGTTAAAAAAAAAAACTTTTATTGTAGCACAGCCCCCAGTTCCCCCTAAATGCTCACCCGAACCAGATCTGGATCCAGCTATGTGCACATCTGCAGTAGCTCTTCTCAACTCTCCCTGCTCTGAGGCTTGGCTGAGAGCAGGGGGAGCCATTGGCTCCTGCTGCTGTCAATCAAAACTTGTCGGCAGGGGGGGCGGGGCTGAGCCAGGCAGTGTGTCTAAATAGATGCAAGCAGCTTACCTCAGGATCGAGCATGCACTAGTGCCCCCATAGAAAGCCAGGAATACTGTCGGGGGACCCCAGAAGAGGAGAATTGGGGCTGCTCTGTGCAAAAATCATTACATAGAGCAGGTAAGTATAACAGGTTTTTTTTTTTTTTTTTTTTGTTTTTTTTTTTTTAAATTACCAAACCTTACCCACTTAAGCCCACGGAAGGTTTAACCCTCTTCATGACCAGACCGTTTTTTTGCGAGACGGCACTGCGTTACTTTTAATTGACAATTGCGTGGATGTCCGACTCTGTACCCAAATACAATTTGTCCTTTTTTTTTCCCCACAAATGGAGATTTCTTTTGGTGGTATTTGATCACCTTGGTGGCTTTTATTTTTTGTGCTATAAACAAAAAGTGACACTTTTGGGGAAAAAAAAAAATTTTTTTTACTTTTCTGCCATAAAACCTATCCAATAAAAAAAATGTAATTCAAATTTCTTCATAACTTTAGACGAATTTGTATTCTGCTACATATTTTTGGTAAAAAAAAATCCAAATAAGCGTATTTTGATTGATAGAACGCAAAAGTTATAGCATCTACAAGCTATGGTATATTTTTATGTAATGGCGGCGAATCAGCGAATTTTATCGGGACTGTGATATTGCGGCGGAACTAATTGGACACCTAACTGAGTTTTTTTTTTTTTTTTTTTTTTTGGGGACCATGAACACTATACAGTGATCAGTGCTGAAAAAAAACGCACTATCACTGTACTATTGACACTGTCAGGGAAGGGGTTAACATCGGGGCAATCAAAGGGTTAGGGGTGTTCCTAGGGGGTGCTTGCTAACTGTATGGGGGTGGCCTAACTGGAGGAAGACAGAGATCCATGTTTCTGCTTAGCAGAAACACAGGATCTCTATCTTCCTCTCTGACAGACCTGTCTATCCTGTGATTGGCTCCCACTGTGTCCAATCACAGCGGGAGCGGGTCGTCGGGGGCACACACCCCAGACCCTGCTAAGCACACTCTCTCCTGCATGCATGCTTGAGCTAAGGGCAGATTCCTGCAGGAACTAATTACTACATGAACCTTCTTCCCTTACTCACGGCCAGAAATACTAGGGGATGTTTTTCAAAGTGATTTCCCAACAAAATCAAGCATTGAGACATGGATGCATTTGGGGGAGGGGTTTACTCTGAATAGTAAAAATGAGTTAAATAGTGTTTTTGGTTTGTTGTGCTCAGGTGCAGTAAAGATCCACTTTAGAGGGTTCTGTGTTTGGAGAAAGAAGATCATAGAATGTGATTTGCACTCTATTCGTTTCAATGGAGAACAGATGAGACATCACGGATCTAATAGACCCCTGATGCTTGAATAAGGAGAACCAGTCCTGTCAATATAGTATTATTGAAGACTATTGGTCCCCTACGTCTGCCTTTTTTTAACTAGGGTTCTGGGACACCCTGGGGTGCCTTCTGGGCAAAGGCTTAACTAGAATCTTCAGTGCCCTGGTGCAAGAAACCATGGAGGGCCCCCCGGACCCCTGGCCGGGGGCCCTTCCCTACATTCCTGGATCTCTTCCCACTGATCCTAGGGCCCTTTACTCTCGTTGCGGGGCCCTTTCACAAGTTCTGCAGTGGGCTCCCTTCCTGCCATCTTGGTGCCTTCCCACCGTGGTGGAATGCCAGGACCCCGGTCGCAAGTGTGACCTTTGCGATCCTGGAAGTTCACCCACTGGTGTCTGTAGTTTTTAATTCTTAGTATTTTAATTGTATTATTTTTTATCATTTCATTTTATTTTTAAACAATGTCACTGACTATGACTCTGTCCATTCAGAAAAGGAAGGAGCTGGTAAATTACATATTTACCGACCCCTCCCTTCCTGGTTCTATATTGTGACACATCCCCCGCAGCAGCCGGCAGGAGAGGGGAGGGAGGAAGCCGGCAGCACAGCGGGGGGGGGGGGGGGGGGTCATCAGGGGAGCACGCAGGGGCCCAGAGACAGCAGAACACAAGTTAACTGGATAGGAGGAGAGGCGGGGGCAGCAGACAGAGGAACCAATCTCCTCCATTTTCCTCCTGCAGCTACAGAAGGTAAAAGGAGGACAGTGATTTCTCTACTTGCTGTCCCCGCCTCTCCTCCTGTCTAGGTGCACAGGCCCCCTGGAGCATGGGGTCCGGTTGCAATTGCAACCCTTGTAGTTACGCCCCTGCTTCTGGGTTCTTCAGGGGTACATTGGCAGAATGCCTAAAAACTGCCCAAAAATTAAGCCAGCAGGTGGATCAAACCTGCCATTTTTGTACACTAAGCCACAGGTTTTAATTGTGCAGCATTACAGCCTTGGAGTTGCTGCTGGCGTTGTAAAAACTATTGATAAGGAGGACATTGGGTGCATGAGAACATTCTTGTTTTGCCCCTCGCTGTCAGCACTTTATCTGAATGAGGAAGAGAAACCAAGGGTGAAAAGAAATGAATACCAGTCAGTACTGGTGTGAAAAGACGTGTTTGCTTTGTATAAACTAACTGCCTCTAATGTTTGGCGTCCTAAATGTGTTAATGCTGCTGCAGTATGTAAAACTATATTAGTTTCGTTTTTTTTTTATATTTTAGAATGGGGTGCCTCGCAATTGTGCAGAATTTTTAAGGGCTCCTTTGTTTGCTTCAAAATCTGGCATTAGACACGCTTTTTTCAAGCACTTTGAATGCCAATCAAAGCACCTGTCACTAAATATAATGATCCCCCATGTCACTTTCTTGGTTCTTCAAAGTGTCTTCAAAGCCTCCATAGAAATTCATGACAACGCTTGTTAACAGCACCTGCAGCATTTGAGAGGCTTTTTTTTCCCGGCGTTGGCTTTTCTTTATTTTGAAAGTTTTGTAGGTATTAGATCCCAGGATGCACTGGGAAACCAACACGAAAGCCAGAAAGATGTCATCAGCAGTCAGTCCTGGCTCATGTGTATATATTCTGGAGGTGTCTGGTACAGACGTCGCATCTGGTGTGCAGTGTGGCGTAGCAGGAAGGTGAGTGGGGTCCGGACTGGTGTGGAGCAGCTAGCAGACAGAAATGTGGGAATGCTATAGCATAAAGGGAGAGGGGGCTGGAGAGATAGGAATGAGCGGCGGAGGATCAGCAGAGCTGGGGGACCAGAACAGGAGAAACTAGCAGATGTAAGATGGTGAGCAAGCATGAGAGCAATGTTGCGGGAGGTAAGTGGGGACTGAAGAGAGAGGAGGATCAGCAAACCAGAGAATCAGCAGAGATTTGGGTTACTACTGAGTGGGGAATCGGCAGAGCTGGTGGCTATTACGGAGTGGGGGGATTAGCAGAGCTGGCGGCTTCTACCGAGTGGGGGGATTGGCAGAGCCTGGCGGCTTCTACCGATTGGGGGGATTGGCAGAGCCTGGCGGCTTCTACCGAGTGGGGGGATTGGCAGAGCCTGGCGGCTTCTACCGAGTGGGGGGGATTGGCAGAGCCTGGCGGCTTCTACCGAGTGGGGGGGATTGGCAGAGCCTGGCTGCTTTTACCGAGTGGGGGGGATTGGCAGAGCCTGGCTGCTTCTACCGAGTGGGGGGGGGGGGATTGGCAGAGCCTGGCTGCTTCTACAGAGTGGGGGGGGGGATTGGCAGAGCCTGGCTGCTTCTACCAAGTGGGGGGGGATTGGCAGAGCCTGGCTGCTTCTACCGAGTGGGGGGAATCGGCAGAGCCTGGCGGCTTCTACCGAGTGGGGGGGGAATCGGCAGAGCCTGGCGGCTTCTACCGAGTGGGGGGGGAATCGGCAGAGCCTGGCGGCTTCTACCGAGTAGGGGGGGAATCAGCAGAGCTTAGGGTACTACTGAGCCAGAGGTACTAATCTGGGGATCTGCTGAACATGAATACTAATAATCTGGGGATATTACTGCGTTGGGGGGTACAACTAAGCTGGGGTTCCACTGAGCCCTATTTAAAACAAATCGAAAATCAACACACACCCAGCAATTGCCAAGCTTTAGTAAAGCTTCAAAAAAACATCACAAAGCATCAAAAATGCAACAAAAAAAGCATTGAAGCGGTAGGCGATTTTAATGTGCAAGTGTAAATGAGCCCCAAGGGTGGGATAAAAGTTTGGGAAATACTGTCCTACATGATAGGAAAAATAAAATTATAAGGCCATTATTCACAATGAACTCTAAACTGATGACCTGTAGAAGCTTTTTGAAATGTTAGAAAATTTAGGGTGCACAAAATTTTAAGACTTGACATATTTGGTATCTATCTGCTCAACATCAACCTCTTCTTTTAGATTTTACCCCCAAAAAATGGGTAATAAATTGCGTTTGTGTACTCTAAAATTATTTAACGCTTTCGAGCAAAAGGAAAGTGTTGCCAAATTGTAAAACAATGTTTCCATCTCTGTGCATGTGTTTCCATGTATCGGGAAAAGCGATGGCACACAATACACATGGGCATTTCCTATCCATAAAGCGTAATTTCAGTATTGGACGCAATGTGTGGTTTGTAATTGTACAGCCATCTCGGTGGAGATGCATTTGATGACCCAATCATTTATATTGGACTCTCCTGGCCAAGAATTTAGCCACCAGCCATACAGGCACCGTCTGGTATCTGCAGGTAGCCCTAAAAGTCGTGGTCTGTGATTGTACTGACAACACACCCTAGTGCCTGCTGGGAGTGTGTGGCCAATGACCTGGGCTCCTCTCCTGTGTACACTAAGCACTGTATCCCAGGCCTGACACTGCAAAGTGCAAAGGACTGCTTGCTAATCCCTAGACAAACAGAAATGAAATGTCATGTCCATGAGGCAATCTGGGATGAGAGCCTGATAATTCCCATAAGAATGAACCGCACCAATTACATGCTGGACTCTGGAGATGACTCATTTACTCAGTGTACCTGTCTACTCAACGCAACAGAGGAAGCCAAGCCCCAACATTCATGGATAATAGTTAGGTGATGCAGGTTTATGATCAAAAAGTGGCTTGAAGTGTATCTAAACCCAAGAACAAAAATGTTCATATACTGCAGATTACCTGTCCTTCGATGTGGTTGCTGCATGCATTTTCTTTTTTCAGGCTAAGAACATAATACAGAAAATTTTGGTGATCTTGCCAGAAATGCTGTGTCCTTCCTATGCGCTGAAGTGAAAACACAGACCATGCTATCTTTCTTCTGTAAGGCGCTAATCTCCCCACCCCATGTGGATTAGAGATGAAGAGGGGATGGTGTGTTTGAAGTGCAGTCTGGATGACCACAATGGCTCCTTGCATAGCAGCTATTTTCAACCAGGGTTCTGTGAAGCCCTAGGGGTCCACCAGAAGTTGATAGGGAAAACTCAAATTGTGGCTGATTAACCTCCCATATGATTGTGCCTGCATGATTTCCTGGACCCATGCCATCTGGCACAGCCAGTGACGTGACACCAATGATCTTTGTAGATGTATGAGGATGACCACAACCATAAGCAGCATGGTTTCTGATGACCACCAATATAAGCAGACTTTCTTCCCTCCTACCACCAATGAAAGGAGCATTCTTCTCACTGACCAATAATGTAAGGGGCATTCTTCTCACTGACCACCAATGTAATGGGCATTCTTCTCATTGACCACCAATGTAAGGGGCATTCTTCCCACTAACCACCAATGTAAAGGGTATTCTTCCCTGACCACCAATGTAAAGGGTATTCTTCCCTGACCACCAATGTAAAGGGCATTCTTCCCACTGACCATCAATGTAAGGGGCATTCTTCCCACTGACCAGCAATGTAAGGGGCATTTATCCCACTGACCACTAATGTAAGGGACATTGTTCCCACTGACCATCAATGTAAGGGGCATTCTTCCCACTGGCCATCAATGTAAGGGGCATTCTTCCCACTGGCCATTGATGTAAGGGGCATTCTTCTCACTGACCATCAATGTAAGGGGCATTCTTTCCACTGACCATCAATGTAAGGGGCATTCTTTCCACTGACCATTAATGTAAGGAGCATTCTCCTAAAAACTTGAAAATTATTTTCAAGGGCTCCCCCAAGGGTTAATAGGGTTGAGAAAAGCTAATCCATAGAAAAACATGCCAAACGTCCCAGGTTTGCCAGGACAGTCCCGCATCTTGCTTCTGTTGATGCGTTTTCAAGGGCTATGTCACGGGTTTACAGCATCAACCTTATTTGAGTTACTGCCCATGCACTTTAACTTGCAGGGACCAGGGTGATAAGTGTGTGATCCCTTCATACTTAGAGGTGGGGTCTGAGTGGGACCAACCCTTTAAAGTGAAATGTGATGGGGGACATCACCTTATTTAGAGGCAGGGTCTGGGTGGCACCAACCAGAAAGTGGATGTGATTGACTTGTACCTACCCAGAAGGTAGGTGGACAAAATGTAGACCATTAGTGGGGTTAAGTGTCCCAGGATACAGGACCATAATGTTGGGAAGTACGTAAGTAGGAAAAGGATTGTGACCATGCAGCATCCACAGTGGTATGCCTCCATCCCTAATAGGCATACAAACCCAACTAGAATGGTCATGGGACTTTTAAATGAGGCCGGTCACTCGTAAAACATAATAATACATAAAGTACATAATATTTTTATTATAAAATCATTGTAAACATTCTATAATCATAAAGTATATGATGACAATTTCGGTAGCTTTAAGAACATCAGAAAGAGCTGACATGTAAAATTCATGATTGATAAAAAGAATTAATGTTGAGCTGATACATAATACGTATAGATGCATGATTGATACAAAGTATCTTGACATCCTAAGACTCTATGCATTTCGTGGATCAATGTCCACTTCGTCAGGAGTGCGATACAAGAAAGTATAAGTCCGCCCAAGGAGCCAGCATCTAAAAGGAGGGATATAAGGGGCGAAGGACAAACGTCAATTCCGGGGCTGTGGCAGGAGAACCCATGGTCGGGAAGATAGGCAGAGGATAGGCCAGGTGTCCAAGGTGCAATCCATGCAATAGGAGCACACATATACAGTGCCGGGACAAGGTAACCTAGAGCCCAGGGTGAACATGCCAAACTGCGCCCCCCCCCCCCCCCCCCCCAAGATGTATGAGAATATGTGTCGGCAACCTTCACCCTCAAAAAAAATAGCACTAATCTGCATAAATTCCCCCTCCTCCCAGTACAAATCTGTTTCCCCTGCTGAAATTTCCCCCATTACAAATGACCCCCCCCAAAAAAAAAATCTACCCTCCAATTTCTTCTCCGAGTACACAAACTTCCCTCCCCTACTTTAAATCCCCACTCCCAGCACAAATTCCCCTCCCTCAAGTTTCTCCTTTAGTACATTCATCCCTACTAACACAAATCCCCCCCCCCTCAAAAAAAAATGTCCCCACCTAGCACAATTCTCCTCCCCCCCCCCCCCCCTCTACCGTACCACCTTTTGTAGCACAAAACCCCCTCCTAGCACAAATCATCTTCCTGCCCAATCCCCTTCCCGACACAAATCCCCTCCTACATCCTGCTGCCCCCCAAGTTCCCCCTCCCAACACAAATCCCCCCCCCCAAATCTCCTTGTTGCGCCCCCCCCCCACACCTCACGATACCACAGTGCACAGGGCAGCTACCCCTCCTGCCCACCCCCTGTCCCGGCCCTGCATATATAGCCCATACTGATGTGGATAGTGCCCTAAGGAATATATTCACAATGCTCCTCCAAGTGGCAAAAATAAAAAGAAAGGTCTCCAATCCGCCTTTGCTGGGTAGCCCTGAGACACCGGATGGGTCACCGCCAGCGTCAAGTATGTAAGTAGTGTCACCCTCAGACAGGAAGTGTGTTACTGGCAGGATCCCCGGGTGAAAACGAATGCGGCTACCACATTTAAGGATTGGTAAATTGCAATTCATGATAGTATTTGTTCCTGGGTTTAGATATTTTGATTTTTGTCCTTTAACATTTACAGCCTCCTCTCTATTGTTGTTTTTATTTAATTTTATTTTTATTCATTATTTAAGTCAGTTGACTTAATACCAAGTCTGATCCCTTGTTTTATCCGCTTAGCTCTCCTCGGTTATAGAATATTCCAGATGTGTCAATAATTTATCAGCGCTGTAATCAGAGACGGGGGCTGTATGTGGCTGGCGGACCCATCACCCAATTAGTGTAATTAATTAGTACATATAGCTGTCCCGCTGACCTCCTGTGACTCCGGGAATTATCACCCGGAGAACAAATCCTCTTATACTACATATTGATTTTTTCCTGCCTGATCGCCAGCGGATTAATTTATCAGCAGTGAGCCGCCGTCCGTCTGTCTGTGCAGGTGTATGGGATGTGGCAATGGATCTGACGGACAAATACTGCCTTTGTATCAGGAAACAGTTTATTAGGCGGTAGATATGAATTCCGAATTCCCGGAGCCTTGTTCTGTTCTGTCTGTGCAGGCTTCTGATTCATCCGTGGAACCCAATGGGAAGTCTTTAGATGCGTGTTGTTGCAGGATACACAGAGATCAATTCACTCTTTCAGCGTTTCCCAACCTTTGTTCAGTTGAGACACCCTTTAAAAATATATAAAACCTGAAGGCCCCCCCAACCAAAACTCTCGCATTTCGAAAACGCAAAAAAAAAAAGCACTGCAAACATGCTTCACATTTGCAGTGCCATTAATTGTTAAAGGCACCCCAATCACCATTTGTAGATGCATGGTGCCAAAACGCCCAATGCTCCATGCCCAAGAAGGAGCAGGACCTTCTTTGGCATGTTTGTCTGATGTGCAGAAATGCATAAAAATCGCCATTACTATGTTAAGTATAAATGGGGCTTTAATGAAATTTGCTTTCACATCAGAAGACCCTCTTCTCATCACAGGTTCTGCCTTCTCGCCAGAGATTCCCCCCCCCCTCTTTTCATATCGGAGACCTCATTCATGTCGGAGGTCCCCCTATCACACAAAAGGTCCCCCCCAATTATATCAGATGGGGCCCCCCCATCACATCAGAGGTTCCCTCCCATCACATTGAGGTTCCCCTATCACACACGAGGTCCCCCAATCATATCAGATGTCCCATCACATTGAGGTTGCCCCCCCATCAATCACATTGAGGTCGCCCCCTCCCACCAACTACATCGAGGTTGCCTTTCCTCCCTCCCCCCAATAATGTCGAGGTTGCCCCCCAATAATGTCGAGGTTGCCCCCAAATCACGTCAAGGTTGCCCCCAAATCACGTCAAGGTTGCCCCCAAATCACGTCGAGGTTGCCCCCAAATCATGTCGAGGTTGCCCCCAAATCATGTCGAGGTTGCCCCCCCAATCGCGTCGAGGTTGCCCCCCCAATCGCGTCGAGGTTGCCCCCCCAATCGCGTCGAGGTTGCCCCCCCCAATCGCGTCGAGGTTGCCCCCCCCAATCGCGTCGAGGTTGCCCCCCCCAATCACGTTGAGGTTGCCCCCCCCAATCACGTTGAGGTTGCCCCCCCCAATCACGTTGAGGTTGCCCCCCCAATCACATTGAGGTTGCCCCCCCCCAATCACGTCGAGGTTGCCCCCCCCAATCACGTCGAGGTTGCCCCCCCCCCAATCACGGCGAGGTTGCCCCCCCAATCACGGCGAGGTTGCCCCCCCAATATCACATAAAGGTTGCCCCCCCAATATCACATAAAGGTTGCCCCCCCAATATCACATAAAGGTTGCCCCCCCAAAATCACATAAAGGTTGCCCCCCCAAATCACATAAAGGTTGCCCCCCCAAATCACAAAGGTTGCCCCCCCAAATCACAAAGGTTGCCCCCCCAAATCACATTGAGGTTGCCCCCATATCAGAGATCCCCCTATCACATCAGACATTTGCCCCATCACACGAGGTTCCCCCAATCCTCTTAGGTGTCCCTCCATCACATTAAGGTTGACCCCATATCAGTGGTTCCCCCAGTCATATCTGATGTCCCTCCATCACATCAAGGTCGCCCCTCCCACCAACCACATCGAGGTTGCATTTCCTCCTCCCCCCCAATCGCATCAAGGTCGCCCCCCCAATCGCATCAAGGTTGCCTCCATATCAGAGGTCCCCCATTACTTATGACATTGATCCTATCACACCAGAAGTTCCCCCCTTTACACAACACAAGAAGTCCCCCCCATATAAGAAGTTGCCATCTATCTCAGAACAGGTAGGGTGGAGGAGGTGGACTTCTGCCCTCCCTTGCATGCCGTCTGCCTGGGATCAGCACAATGCAATGTCATGGTGCAAGTGGGGTGGCCGGCATACAGCATATTTTTTGAACACGGTAGTTGTGTGTTCAGGGCTGCTGTTAGAAATCATGGGGCACCATAGAGCCTACCTTTCATCCCCACCCCCCCTGAAAGTGACTGAGGACATAGATTTACTAGCCCCTTTCTCTACAGCTTAAGCTGCACAGATGAATGAATTGGAAGTGCTCTGAGTTTTCCTGCTTATTCACAAACTGAAGCATATTCAACACAGTTTACTATGGTTCAGTGTTTAATGGACACATGGGTGATTGGTACCGATCGCTCACTATGTTCATTCAGGGAAGGAAGGCGCCAGTAAATTACATCCCCCCTTTGTGCCCGCCTGCAGCACAGCTGAGGAGAAGAGGGAACCTGGCAGCTCTGCGCGGGAAAGAGCACATGGGGGGGGGGTGGGGACAGCAGATGGAAGGGGTGCATGTGCAAGAACCAATCCCCTTGCAGTGCAGCCAGAGGGAGGTAGAGGAGGAGACGCTGTCAGCGCTGCAGGGGGGAGGCAGAAGAGGATCAGTGTCTGCAATAAGACAGTACAGCCGGCCCTCCTGCTCAGCAGGTGCCCAGGCCCCCCTTTTTAACTGATGAGACCCGGGCCCAGTACAGGAGGGCTGGCTGTACTGCCTTATGTGTTATAGGGTGACCACATTCTTTCCCGTTCTCCCAACTATTGTTCTGCATAGTCAGCCTGTCACACGGGCCTCTGATGGAGACTAAATGGCCAATAATCAGGGAGGACTGGGCCAGGGAGCAGGGGGGCAATTGCCCCTTTGGCCGCTCTTATGTCCTGTAAAAAGGCTGCACCGCTTCTGCCACTGACATGACTAAAGGATTCCTGGTGAAGAGAAGTAAAAAGTCCACACCGCTGATACGGAGTGCGGGTTGAAGACAAGGACAGAGCGCAGGCCTCTCTCCACAGCATGGATAGTGTAAACTGTCTGAGCAGAGGCCGATTCCATGCTTCTCTGGAGATTCTCCTCCCCTGGCAGTCCCCAACTGAGCTGTCCCAGCTCCCCCCCCAACCGCCCCCTGCTGGCCAGGTTGGGAACCCAGATTGAGCCGGTGAGTAGAGAGTACCTGGAGCGGCGCTTGCTTCAGCCTGGAATGGGGGTCAGGAGGAAGACTGGAAGAGGGAGGGGGGCCGAGTCGCTGTACCATGGGCCTCTGGTTTGTGCTTGCCCCCTGGACTGAAAGTTGCCCGTCTGCCCCTGGTTCATGTATATAGGAAGTGGCTGCAAAGAGGATGCAAGAGATCAGCAGCTGAGAGGTAACAAAGGATGAAAACCTTTAAAAACAAACCTCAGTTTATGAATAAAATAAAAATGCGCAAAGCAAAGTAAATGTCATGGAGTTCTGGTTTACATTAGGTTGATGACCCGCCTGTGGTTTTTGGTTGTTCCTGGCAGCGTTTCGGCTCGTGGGGACATTCCGTGTCGCGGTGTTTATATAAAAGGGATCGGCCGGGGCCCGCGTCCTACTTCTGGAGTTTTAAAGGGCAAAAAGAAAGTTTCCGTTGATGTTGTTCAACAGGTTTCAGACAAAAGCTGCCAAGTCGGCATTGCATTACCTAATTGTAGGACTGGAGGAGAGATTATTAACCAGCTACTGTCATCCCTCCAATCACCTGGCAGGCTGACAAATTTACGATGTGTCGGTTAGAACGCGTCTCATTCATTAACATGTCACCTGTCAGGTGCGGCTCCGACCAGCGGAGGATCGACTTAAACTGCTTCTTTATGATCCAGAAATCATCTAAACTCCGACCATAAAAACTGAGAGCTGACACCTAGTGTCAGTGTATAGGTGTGTATCAGTGAAATGGATACAAACTGTCATTTTTGCAGCAGCTGGAGGATGTAGAGAAGTCATTGCATGGGTCCTTCAACACTCACTTGTCTTGCAAATTAGTGAAATGTATCGGCTTGCTTTGTTCCTGAAGTAGGATTACCCTGTGCTGTCTTCAATATTGATGCTTGTATAGTATAAATTATCCAAAACACTATCTTTTCTCCAGGGTGCAGTATATAAGATTATTCAGCATAAATGTTTGCTTTCCTTGGTTCCTCATCAACATGACCATTAATTGTTTGAATAAAGCTTTTCTATCTTCATTACAAACCTAATTTTACACCCAATCATGTCCTCACTGGGCCTCAGTACTTTTTTGCAATGCACTAGGTCTCTGTGCTTCTCTATGCCTCACTAGGTTGCTGTGCTTCTCTATGCCTCACTGGGTTGCTGTGCTTCTCTATGCCTCACTGGGTTGCTGTGCTTCTCTATGCCTCACTGGGTTGCTGTGCTTCCTCTGTGCATCCCTGGATCGCTGTGCTTCTCTATGCATCCCTGGATCGCTGTGGCCCCTCGGTGCATCGCTGGATCGCTGTGGCCCCTCGGTGCATCGCTGGATCGCTGTGGCCCCTCGGTGCATCGCTGGATCGCTGTGGCCCCGCGGTGCATCGCTGGATCCCGGTGCTGCCTCGGTGCGTCTCTAGCTCCCGGTGCTGCCTCGGTGCATCTCTGGCTCCCGGTGCTGCCTCGGTGCATCTCTGGCTCCCGGTGCTGCTTCGGTGCATCTCTGGCTCCCGGTGCTGCCTCGGTGCATCTCTGGCTCCCGGTGCTGCCTCGGTGCATCTCTGGCTCCCGGTGCTGCCTCTGTGCATCTCTGGCTCCCGGTGCTGCCTCGGTGCATCTCTAGCTCCCGGTGCTGCCTCGGTGCATCTCTGGCTCCCGGTGCTGCCTCGGTGCATCTCTGGCTCCCGGTGCTGCCTCGGTGCATCTCTGGCTCCCGGTGCTGCCTCGGTGCATCTCTGGCTCCCGGTGCTGCCTCTGTGCATCTCTGGCTCCCGGTGCTGCCTCTGTGCATCTCTGGCTCCCGGTGCTGCCTCGGTGCATCTCTGGCTCCCAGTGCTGCCTCGGTGCATCTCTGGCTCCCGGTGCTGCCTCGGTGCATCTCTGGCTCCCGGTGCTGCCTCGGTGCATCTCTGGCTCCCGGTGCTGCATCTCTGGCTCCCGGTGCTGCATCTCTGGCTCCCGGTGCTGCATCTCTGGCTCCCGGTGCTGCATCTCTGGCTCCCGGTGCTGCATCTCTGGCTCCCGGTGCTGCATCTCTGGCTCCCGGTGCTGCATCTCTGGCTCCCGGTGCTGCATCTCTGGCTCCCGGTGCTGCATCTCTGGCTTCCTCCCGGTGCTGCCTCGCTGCATCTCTGGCTTCCTCCCGGTGCTGCCTCGCTGCATCTCTGGCTCCCTCCCGGTGCTGCCTCGGTGCATCTCTGGCTCCCTCCCGGTGCAGCCTCGGTGCATCTCTGGCTCCCTCCCGGTGCTGCCTCGGTGCATCTCTGGCTCCCTCCCGGTGCTGCCTCGGTACATCTCTGGCTCCCTCCCGGTGCTGCCTCGGTGCATCTCTGGCTCCCTCCCGGTGCATCTCTGGCTCCCTCCCGGTGCTGCCTCGGTGCATCTCTGGCTCCCTCCCGGTGCTGCCTCGGTGCATCTCTGGCTCCCTCCCGGTGCTGCCTCGGTGCATCTCTGGCTCCCTCCCGGTGCTGCCTCGGTGCATCTCTGGCTCCCTCCCGGTGCTGCCTCGGTGCATCTCTGGCTCCCTCCCGGTGCTGCCTCGGTGCATCTCTGGCTCCCTCCCGGTGCTGCCTCGGTGCATCTCTGGCTCCCTCCCGGTGCTGCCTCGGTGCATCTCTGGCTCCCTCCCGGTGCTCCCTCGGTGCTTCTCTGGCTCTTTGGAGGAGTTATGCAATTATGAAAACACACTGACGGGTGGGTGTCAGTCTGGAGAACTGGGCGTTCCTAGGCAGGCTGTATTTGCATTGTAATGCCCACATGTGATGCTGGGCCTCCATGAAAGGACTAAAAGCCAATTAATAAAAGGGGTGGGGCCAGGGACAGTCACGCTAGGGAGGCAAGGACCAGATGATGCTGGACATATACAGTACCTTAGCCAGAAAATGAGGCAGGGCTCTATCTGACTTGCTGCAGCTTCTAATGCACATTGTGGGAAGCTCACAGTGTGCAGTGAAATCAGAGGAAGCTGTTTTCAGTCCAGAAGACGAGCCGGTACAACAGTGCAGGACTGGGGGGTCAGAATTAAAGTGAACCGGTCAGCTCAACTTTTCAAAATTCTGCGGAAAAGCCACCCACCACCTTTATTACCTGGAAAACCTCTCTGTGCCTCTCATTTTTACTCCTGGCCGGTTGGACTTTTCACACCTAAGGATAAGCCCCGCCTACTGCTGTCACCCTGTCTGAGAGCGCCTCGGGGTAGTGGCACTGAAGGACATATTTTATAAGTTCGGAATGGCTGGCCTGTCCTGGGAATTTTACAATTCTTTTTTATAGCAAAGTGTGAAATTCTGTAATGGCTTCCTATGGTCAGATTTAAAAAATATTTAAGTTTTTTCTTTAGGAAAACTTTTTTCCTTTCTATTTGAATGAATGAAGCTAAGGAATGAAAGTTTTGTATCTGAACTTTGGCTGGAGTATTGATTTCCCCCCTCCCCTCACCCCCCCCCCTGTGAATCAGATGGGGGGGGGGGGGTAGAGATGAGCTCATGCCATTCTCATTCTTCAGTTAAGTCTTTTCATACGCAGTGTGATTAGTGGACCCGTCTCCTCCCGGCCCATCGCCCTCTCCTTTTGTGTCCTCGCGCATCTGCGCAGCCTGTGTGACTAATTCCCTCCCGGGATGGAGAGGGGACTGGGGGGGGGGGGGGAATGCAGATCTCAATTTCAGTAGACAGTCAGGTGATTGCGTCACAGGGCTGCCATGTTGTCACCTTTGCTTTAACAGCCGAGGTCCGTTCAGTGACACATGGAGAAATTTTAAGTTTAGCCAAATTTGACACGAGACTCAGACCCCTCCAAATTTTCAGTGGTCCTGGTAGAGGTTTTAAATGGGGTCAGCAGATCCTATGTGATCACTCCCTAAAACTCACAATGCTGTTTTTGGTAGATACTTGAGAGTTAAACCACTCTTCTATCTATCAGGGACTCTATTGGTGAGATCTTGGTGCTGCTTTCCTTGGTCTGTACACCTGCTGTGCCCATTATGAGGGGTTTCCACCATCCCTGTGCTGAGTTCCTGGGTCTGTACACCTGCTGTGCCCATTATAAGGGGTTCCCACCATCCCTGTGCTGAGTTCCCAGGTCTGTACACCTGCTGTGCCCATTATGAGGGGTTCCCACTGTAGGGGAAACCTCAAAACTCATGGGTTTCAGTAACATTTTGACTGTTGAAGCCAGATTGAAAATTATATTTATTAGACAAACATGTAGGTAGACAGACATGTTTGGAGAGCAATTTAGTCACATTACATTCTGTTAGTTTGAAAACAATTGCTCTATCTTCCTAAGGACTTGTATTACAATGTATATGTTCTGAAGTGGGTGGCACCTAGCAAACTAAATTCTTTTGAAGTCCCATTTGAGTCTTTGGTGACATTCTTTGATATGTGCATGGTCATTCACATCATTTCCAAGGCTTGTTTGCTGAACAGGTCTTCAAAGGTCTAGATAGCAATCGAACAGCTAGAGGTGTAAATGGCTTTTGAAAACAGCTGTTATACAATATTACTTCTCACAACATATACAGCCAATATATCTGCTTAATCATAAATACATGTTTGCTAATCATAAATGTTTGATAAAATGGCTGCGTCCCTTTTCCCCATCACCCCTGTGCTTGAGTTCCTGGTTCTGTACACTGGCTGTCTCTTTTTTTATGGGGGCTTCCCACCAACCCCGTGCTGAGTTCCCGGGTCTGTACACCTGCTGTGTCCATTATGAGGGGTTCATTTTGTTTATTGAAAGATCTTACAAACAACAACTTTTCGCCCCTGTTCACATACACGCGACGCTACTTCGCACCGCGACCTCCGAGGTCGCGGTGCGAGCAGCGCGCCGCGACCTCGGAGTGGCCGCCACGGACTTCATAACATTAAAGTCTATGGCGGTCGCCTCCGGGTCGCCCCAAAGAAGCTATGGACCCTTTTTCTAAGTCGGAGCGACTTGTGTCGCTCCTATTAGAACGGGTCCGCAGCTTCCCTATGGAAGGCGACCTACAGCGACCTGTGAGGCGACCAGGTCGCCTCACAGGTCGCCTTAGTGTGAACGGGGGCATATACAATAAAACCATAATAAATAAATTAATAAATAACGTATTTACAAAATAATTGAATAGAACTATACAAAATTAAAAAACAAACAAGAACATAATAAATAAACCAAATTGCGCACAGCATAAACCCTATGAGAGAGCCAGACTAAGCCCCCGTTCACACTGGGGCGATCCAACTTCCCCAGGCGACCACAGAGGTCGAGGCGCGCTGCTCGCACCGCGACCTTGGAGCGACCGGCACGGACTTCATAACATTGAAGTCTATGCAGGTCGCTCCGGGTCGCCCCAAAGAAGCTCCGGACCCTTTTTCTAAGTCGGAGCGACTTGTGTCGCTCCTATTAGAACGGGTCCATAGCTTCTGTATGGGAGGCGACCTATCAGGCGACCAGGTCGCCTGACAGGTAGCCCCAGTGTGAACGGGGGCTAAGGAACATCACCGTCACCATGCATGTAGCCTTTTATAAAAAATATATTTTATCTGAAAATTAAGGGGAGTGAAACAAGGACAGAAAGAGAAAAGCTGCACACCCTGAGATCAACAGGCAGCAGCTAAAGAGTCCTGATATTCCTCCACGCCTTTATCCAGGCCTTCTGCTGCCACCTGCCTTTCTCAAGACCCCGAATCTTCCCAACCTCACCCTGAATGTCCTACACCACCACCTCGACAGGGAGGATTTTACTCCGTAAGGATACCTGGCACCGTGCACTCCACGTGATCAAATTTAAGGCCTGGGATTTAGAAGGGTTCACTCGTAAGCCAGATATCGCAGTGAACGCTTCCAGTTCCCTGAGTAAATTGGGGATGGATATCAGTGGGTAACGGACTACTAGACTAACTAAAAAAGTATTTCCAAATCCTAATCCCAGTGAGTCTGGAATGCCCCATACACCCACTCTGCATAACTCATAAGGGGGTGGAAGGGTACATTCAGAGCCCTCCCTACCCTCTTGTACACCTCTATATTAAAAGGGCACTGAAGCAGAAAATGATCCATGGACTCCACCACTCCTCCACACTCTATTCTTGGGCAGCCCTGATCACTCACAGATAGAAACTTCAGGTTACCCTTCACATATAGTTTTCCATGGAAAGCGAGCCAAACCTGAACTTCATTGGTATTCTCTCCAAATTAATCAAACGCAAACCCTCCCCCAAATCCAAAAAGACTACAGGGTTGATCATTCCTAGACCACCCTCCCGCCTAGGAAGATAAGTCGCACTCCTTTTGACAAGGTTTATTCTGTTTCCCCATAACAGCTGGAAGAAACCACTATAGATCCTGGTATAGAGAAAAACTGGCAAAACGCAAACAAAACTGACATACAGAAAAATTGGAAGCAGGTAACCCTTGATCAGATCAACCTTTACCCTAAGGAAAACTGCCAACCTTTCCAGCTCGCCACCTTGGCATTGGCATTCTCCAGCCTGTTCATCCAATTTGCATGACCATAGTCACCTGGGCCAAATTCAATGCCTAGAACTCTAATTTTTTGTTGGGGCTGCGGGAAGTCATCTGGGAGAACAAAGCTCTCACCTTCCACGCCCATCCAGAAAGCTTCACACTTGTCCTGGTTGACCTTTGAACCTAATGCTTCTGTATACTGCCTTATCACCGAGACCATCTCCTGCGTCTCCCCCAGTCCCAGAGACAAAAACAAATGTCATCAGCATAAGCCACAACCTTCAAAGGAGGCTCACCAGCGATGACCAAAGGTACCCCACACAATGGACCACTCTCTAGCCTTCTAATGAAGGGGTAGATTGCAAACGCATATAGCAGAGAGCTTAAAGGACACCCCTGACGCACACCTGAGCCACGAGGGGTTCCCACCATCCCTGACCTGAGATCTTAAGGCATTTTTACATCTGCAGCTTTCACTGAAATATTCCCTGGTGATCTGCCATGTTCAGGCTCTTCCTTAGGGTGACCACTCTCTCCCTTTCTGCCAATTGTGCTCCTGGGCCACCCAGAAAAGCTATGAGCTTTAAGGATCCTTTGGAGTGGGCGGATGGTGGTTTGCTGCAATTTATAAGTTATGTAGCAATTTGTCAAACTAATATTATTCATGTCACAACAATGTAACAAGTGATGAGATCACCCCATGTTGTGTGCCGCTTGTTTCTCTTTTGGTACATGTCAGATGCATATAAATGTCATTTTGGTCTTTTAAGCTTTGTGGCTGTGTCTGGTAGACGTGGAGGATCTCTGTCAGGTATTATTGGGACCGCAGATTTATTTTATACGTTCCGTGCGGCTTTATGTTTAGACAGAACGTGTCTCACGGCCTGTCAGTTTTGCTGCAGCTGAAGTTGCCATATTGTGACAATCGCTAAGGCTCCATTTAAGATGTGCAGCAAAATTGCTGTGCCTCTGAAAGGCAATCTGCATTCGGTTAATTTTTCAGAGGCATTTGTCAGGTGGCGATTCAGTGCCTCAACGCCTCTTTTTACCTGGTAAATGCAGGGCCAACGCATTAAAATCGTGTGCATTTGCTGCACATCACCATTTGCTTGAACTACCACCTCCAGCTGAGACCGGAGCGATCATTTTTTACCACAGGCACAAAGCCAAGCATCTCCATCCACTGCCTTTGCAGCTTAAAGGGGGTGGTCAGGGGTTGGAAAGGGGAGCCTAAAAATGGGTTAAGTGTGAGCCTAGGGGTGTTTTCTAACTGTGGGGGGAGGGGCTTGTGAAATGATCATAGAGATCATAGCTCTGTGATCATTTCACAACAGCTGCCCGTCTTTTTCTCTCTCAGCGGGGAGCGATTTGCGGGTGGCTGGGGACATTAGCAGGCCCCGTGCATCGGCATTCCCGCTGCCTAGTGGGGGCAGGAGCACGCGACCAACGTAGGGCTACGTCAGTTCTCACAGGAGAGGCAGTCCTATTGTGGTTAATAAGTTATGAGAATGTACTTAATACTTTGGCTGCAGTTTGAACTGTTCATTTCTATACTTTGTTTTTTAAAGAAACTTTGAGGTTGATCTACTGATGGCATCTAAACTGTGCACTTTGCAAGCGCAATTGCACTCTGCACAGGCGTTTGCTCCAGAGCTTTGTAAATGGGGTGAAGCTTCACTTTGCAGAGAATACCCAATCACATGCATGGATAATTAAAGAAAACAAAAAAACAGCATTTTTGCTTGCAGGTGATTGGATGATGGAAGTGAGGAGAGCTTCCCTTTTATTTACGAAGTTCTGGGGCAACTGCACTTGCCAAGGTGCACAGTCTATTTACCTTCAGTAAATCAACCCCACTGTTGATATAATTTACCCATGAGACTGGTTTACATTTATTTTTAAAAGGTTAACGCCATAACTAGCCAACCAATTGGCTCTGTATAACCAGGGGAGGGAGAGGTTCCTCAGACTCCCATGTAGAGGCAAACAGACTGTGCACTTTGCAAAATGCAGTTATTCCAGAGCTTAGTAAATGAGCAGAAGCTCTGCTGCCTTCCTTCAGACAATCATGTGCAAGCTAAAATGCTGTTTTTTTTCTTTCTTTCTTTTCTTTTCCTTGCATGTGATTGGGAATTCTGTGCAAAGTGAAGCTTTACCTCATTTACTAAGCTCTGATGCAACTACACTTGCAGTCTGTGCACAGTCTATTTGCCTTTAATAAATCAACCCCATAGTCTTGTGTAATTACGTTTTTAAATAATTTTTAAATAATTTTGTAGTGTTGTAATTTTATATTCAGCTTTAAATATAAATTATATATATATATATTTTTTTTTTTTTTATATATATCTTTGCTTTCCTAAAAAAAAAAAAAAAAAAAAAGTTAGGTTTAGCCTGATTAACAAGTCAAAAACTTGTTTTTAATTCAGAGTTTTTGTCTCCACTCAGGAAGTCCTCCAGCAGCTGATTGTGATGAGTTTGCCAAATGTTCTGTTAATCGGCAAAGACCCACTTACTGGTAAGTGTCCAGATATCACCAGTAACACCGTCCCATAACCCCTCACAGTTCCCATTGTGGTATATTTATTACTATTATACACACACTGAGAACAGCGGTCTTATCTCACCCAGGGAAAAGCATGGAAGAACTGAAGAAGATTCTCCTGCTGATGCTGGGCTGTGCGGTGCAGGTAAGTGTCCCCCCCCCCCCCCTATGCTGACATTATTTGTAAGAGCCAACATACTCTTCTGACATTACTGTCACATTAAAGTTTAATGGGGTCTGACAATACTTTGGTTATTATGGGATGAGAGAGGGAGGATCGCAGTTTACAATTGGCATGTTAGAGCACAGCGCTGCCATAGCCTGCGGTATGCTGGGAGATCTCTTCTGTCAAGGTCAATCATTAATCACAATTAGGAACAATAAAGAGATTAAAAAAAACGTTACAGATGGAGTGCAACTGCTGACATACCTCACCTGGATCATCCCCCATTCCTGTGTGCTGCACAACTAGTTACATTGTACTCTGATAATTTGTGTGCAAATTAATGTGAAAAACAACCCCCCCCTTTCCTTCTCTCTCTGCCCCCTTTCCTTCTCTCTCTGCCCCCTTTCCTTCTCTCTCTGCCCCCTTTCCTTCTCTCTCTGCCCCCTTTCCTTCTCTCTCTGCCCCCTTTCCTTCTCTCTCTGCCCCATTTCCTTCTCTCTCTGCCCCCTTTCCTTCTCTCTCTGCCCCCTTTCCTTCTCTCTCTGCCCCCTCTCCTTCTCTCTCTGCCCCCTCTCCTTCTCTCTGTGCTCCCTCTCCTTCTCTCTGTGCTCCCTCTCCTTCTCTCTGTGCTCCCTCTCCTTCTCTCTGTGCCCCCTCTCCTTCTCTCTGTGCCCCCTCTCCTTCTCTCTGTGCTCCCTCTCCTTCTCTGTGCTCCCTCTCCTTCTCTCTGTGCTCCCTCTCCTTCTCTCTGTGCTCCCTCTCCTTCTCTCTGTGCTCCCTCTCCTTCTCTCTGTGCTCCCTCTCCTTCTCGCTCTGCCTCCTCTCCTTCTCGCTCTGCCCCCTTTCCTTCTCGCTCTGCCCCCTTTCCTTCTCTCTCTGCCCCTTTCCTTCTCTCTCTGCCCCCTCTCCTTCTCTCTGTGCTCCCCTCTTCTCGCTCTGCCCCCCTCTCCTTCTCTCTCTGCCCCCCTCTCCTTCTCTCTCTGCCCCCCTCTCCTTCTCTCTCTGCCCCCCTCTCCTTCTCTCTCTGCCCCCTTTCCTTCTCTCTCTGCCCCCCTTTCCTTTTCTCTCTCTGCCCCCCTTTCCTTTTCTCTCTCTGCCCCCCTTTCCTTTTCTCTCTCTCTGCCCCCCCCTTTCCTTTTCTCTCACTCTGCCCCCCCTTTCCTTTTCTCTCTCTCTGCCCCCCCTTTCCTTTTCTCTCTCTCTGCCCCCCCCTTTCCTTTTCTCTCTCTCTGCCCCCCCCTTTCCTTTTCTCTCTCTCTGCCCCCCCCTTTCCTTTTCTCTCTCTCTCTGCCCCCCCCCTTTCCTTTTCTCTCTCTCTGCCCCCCCTTTCCTTTTCTCTCTCTCTCTCTGCCCCCCTTTCCTTTTCTCTCTCTCTCTGCCCCCCCCTTTCCTTTTCTCTCTCTCTGCCCCCCCCTTTCCTTTTCTCTCTCTCTGCCCCCCCCCTTTCCTTTTCTCTCTCTCTGCCCCCCCCCCCATTTCCTTTTCTCTCTCTGCCCCCCCCTTTCCTTTTCTCTCTCTCTGCCCCCCCCTTTCCTTTTCTCTCTCTCTGCCCCCCCTTTCCTTTTCTCTCTCTCTCTCTGCCCCCCCTTTCCTTTTCTCTCTCTCTCTCTCTCTCTCTGCCCCCCCCCCTTTCCTTTTCTCTCTCTCTCTCTGCCCCCCCTTTCCTTCTCTCTCTCTCTCTCTCTCTCTCTCTCTCTCTCTGCCCCCCCTTTCCTTCTCTCTCTCTCTCTCTCTCTCTCTCTGCCCCCCCTTTCCTTCTCTCTCTCTCTGCCCCCCCTTTCCTTCTCTGCCCCCTATCTCTTCTCCCTTCTCGGCCCCCCTCCCTTCTCAGCCCCCCATCTCTTCTCCCTTCTCTGTCCCCTGTCTCTGCTCCCTCGCTCTTCCTCGTCCCCCTTCCCCCTCTCCTCTTCTTCCTTCTCCTTCTTTGTCCCCCTCTTGAACCTATTGCCGCCTCCTATCACCCCCACTCTCTTCTTCCTTCTCTGTCCCCCTCTCTTCTCCCTCTTCCCTCCATCTTTCCCCCCTCCCCCTCCCTTCCTTCCTTCCTTGCGCCCTTCCTTCCTTCCCCCTCTTTTCTCTCTCTCTCTCTCTCTCTCTCTCTCTCTCTCTTTCTTATCTTCGTTACATAGAGGGGGGTGATGCTTTGTAGTTTACAGAAGCTAGAAAGATAGGAAAGCTGATTACATTATCGAAGTACTCAGTTCAGTCCTCAGAAAGCTGCAAGAACCACAGATTTCTGATGGAATCAACACACATGTATGTTCTGTAGTTGCTGAAAATGTATTTGGCCTTAATGAAAACAAATGCAGCAATCAAATCCAAGTTATGCTAAGCTGCAATACCTTTTTTTTTTTTTTTTTGGAGTTCAGTTATACCTCAAGAGTTATCTGGCTCATCAGAAAACATTTTACACTAGTGGGGCCTTAGCCTAGTATAGGTCATTCCCGGGGTAACTATCACTCTACATAAATGCAGTTTTTCTAACTGTCCTTTCCCTGGAAGGTTCTTATTGTTTAATTTCCCCCCTCCAGTGTGACAGAAAGGAGGAATACATTGAGCGGATCAAACAGCTGGACATCGAAACGCAGGCGGGAATTGTGGCACACATTCAGGAGGTAATTCTCTGACTTTATTACACAGTCAGCAAACCAGACCCAAAAAAGGCAAACCAGACCCAACTAAGCTGAGTTCACCAACATCCCGTGTATGCTGGGACTTTTAGTCCTTTAATGCCTTGGGGCTCACAGACAGCTGGAACACCGTGCCTTAGAACCCCTTTATGTCCCTTTCACGCTTGTGGGACTTGTCCTGCGATTTTGGACTGCAAAGTCGCCTGACAATTTCTACTCCATGATTTCCAATGAGTACCGTTCATATCTGTGCAACTTCAAGTTGCAACAACTTCAAAGTAGTCCCTGAATTACTTTGGTCTGACATTGATTCATTTTGAGGTCCATAAACATAGGCATTGCTTCAAGTCCAGTCAAAATTGCGACTTTTAGTTTATACAAGTGTGAAAGGGGCCTACAATAAAATAAAAAATTCTGATGTCAAATTTCTACATTTTACTGCAAGAAAATAATTATTTAAAAATATTTATATTTAGTATTTCAAAATTGTAAGTAAAAATGGCATTCATTAATGAATAGGATTAATATTATTGTAGGGTGTTCATATACTGTATATACTCGAGCATAAGCCAAGTTTTTCAGCATTTTTTCATGCTGAAAAAGCCCCCCCTCGGCTTATACTCGAGTCACAGTCTTACTTACCTTTTCCCCAGTCAGTGCGCACGCACTGCCGCCGCTCGGGAAAGTCCGTACACGTTCAGCTATTCCAGGGCAGACGGCGCATGCGCAGTGACGTGTTGGCGCCAGGCGTCGCAATTTTTAAATGTAAGGCGGAAAGGTAAGTGAGACTCCTCCGCAGCCCCTGCGTCTCCTCAGGAGAGGCAGGGCTGCTGGCATGGTACAGGAGATTCTCCTGTACCATGCCTGCAGCACTGCATCTACTGTACCATGCTTGTACCATCTGTGCCATATCTGTGCCATGCCTGTACCATCTGTGTCATGCCTGTACCATCTGTGCCATATCTGTGTCATGTCTGTACCATCTGTGCCATATCTGTGTCATGTCTGTACCATCTGTGCCATGCCTGTACTATCTGTGCCATGCCTGTACCATGCCTGAACCATTTGGGCCATGCCTGTACCATATCTGTGTCATGCCTGTACCATATCTGTGTCATGCCTGTACCATATCTGTGTCATGCCTGTACCATATCTGTGTCATGCCTGTACCATCTGTGCCATATCTGTGCCATGCCTGTACCATCTGTGCCATGCCTGAACCATCTGTGCCATGCCTGTACCATCGCCTGTACCATACCTGAACCATCTCCTGTACCATATCCGCAGCCCCTGTTTTGGGTCTCGTGGTGGTCCAGTTGGGTCCAGTAGCTGCTGCATTTCCCACCCTAGGCTTATCTAGTCAATACGTTTTCCCAGTTTTTTGTGGTAAAATTAGGTGCCTCAGCTTATATTCGGGTCGGCTTATACTCGAGTATATACAGTATTTGCACTGCAGCTCGGCATGTTTAAATAGCATGTTGCGTTTTTGTGGTAATGCTCCTTTAGGTTACCTTTTTAGATGTACAATTAGATTGCAGCACCTATGAAAAGCGATTCGCGTGCGGCTCCTACTGCCGAAGAAATGTGACAGTGATTGAGCCAAAGCTGAAATATCCCCCTTTAATTTGGTGTATGCAGTGCTCTGATTATTTACTTTCTTTCTCAGGTGACACACAACCATGAGAACGTTTTTGACCTGCAGTGGCTGGATTTACCAGACATGGCGCCGGAGGAGCTGGACTCTCTGTCGCGGAACATGGCCGTCCATCTGAAGAGGCTTCTGGATGAGAGAGACGACTGCAGAGAGGTAAGTCTACAGTAGGGGTCTCCAAACTTTGTAAGCTAAGAGCCAGATTACTGCCCTTCAGATTTTAGGGGGGCCGTACTGTAGCCAGTAGGAATAGAAAATGCCTCAGGCTTGGCTGTCAGCGGGAGTAGGAAAAAACATGAGGCCTGTGGTCAGTGGCAGGAATAGTGCCCCATCATTAATGTCAGTGGAAAGAATAGTACCCAAATGTTGGTGTCAGTGTAAATGATGGAACAAAATTTGTTTCTTTAGCCTACTTATACCATGCAACGCATGATGCGGAGCCATGGCAGGCAGTGTGCAGGGCCACCCCCAGCATTTGTGAGGGGGGCAGAAGTTTCCCTGTGTCCAGATCTTCTCTTCCTCCCATCCTCTAACATTTGCTGGATGTGCAAGAGCAGGGTTTTGATACCAAGAAGGAATCAATAATGAGGGGGACTTGGTGAGGGGAAGGGGGGGTGGGATTCTGATGTGATGGGGAATCTCATGTATGGGGGGCTTTGATGTCAGGATGGTGTTTTTAATGTGATGAGAGGATGGGGTATCTTTGATGTGATGGGGGGGGGGGGGGGCTCTGATGTGATGATGGGGGGGGGGGGGCTCTGATGTGATGATGGGGGGGGGGGGGATCTGATGTGATGATGGGGGGATCTGATGTGATGATGGGGGGGATCTGATGTGATGATGGGGGGATCTGATGTGATGATGGGGGGGATCTGATGTGATGATGGGGGGGCTCTGATGTGATGATGGGGGGGGGCTCTGATGTGATGATGGGGGGGGGGGGGATCTGATGTGATGATGGGGGGATCTGATGTGATGATGGGGGGGATCTGATGTGATGATGGGGGGGATCTGATGTGATGATGGGGGGGATCTGATGTGATGGGGGGGCCTCTGATGTGATGATGGGGGGGATCTGATGTGATGATGGGGGGGCCTCTGATGTGATGATGGGGGGGGCCCTCTGATGTGATGATGGGGGGGGGACCTCTGATGTGATGGGGGGTCTCTGATGTGATGGGGGGGACCTCTGATGTGATGGGGGGGAGTCTTCTGATGTGATGGGGGGGAGTCTTCTGATGTGATGGGGGGGAGTCTTCTGATGTGATGGGGGGGACCTCTGATGTGATGGGGGGGCCTCTGATGTGATGGGGGGGCCTCTGATGTGATGGGGGGAACCTCTGATGTGATGGAGATCTGATTGGGGGGGCCTCTGATGTGATGGGGGGGGGGAACCTCTGATGTGATGGAGATCTGATGGGGGGGGGGGAGGACCTCTGACGAGATGGGGGAATCACCTCTGTCGTGATGGGTGGACCTCTGATGTGATGGGCGGGGCGGGGACCTCTGAAGTGATGGAGATGTGATGGAGGGAGGACCTCTGACGTAATGTGGGGGGGGGCCTCTGACGTAATGGGGGGGATCCTCTGATGTGATGGAGACCTGATGGGGGGGGGGGGACTTCTGACGTGATGGAGACCTGATGGGGGGGGGGACCTCTGATGTGATTGGGAGGAACCTCTGATGTGATGGGGCGCCTCTGACGTGATGATGGGGGGGAACCTCTGATGTGATGGAGATCTGTTTGGGGGGACCTCTGACGAGATGGGAGGACCTCTGATGTGATGGGCAGGGTAAGGGCCTCTGAAGTGATGGAGATGTGATGGAGGGAGGACCTCGGACGTGATGTGGGAAGACCTCTGACGTAATGGGGGGGGGGGGGGCTCTGATGTGATGGAGACCTGACCTGATGGGGGGGGGGACTTCTGATGTGATGGGGGAATCACTCTGACGTGATAGGACTCTGATATGATGTGGGGGACCTCCTAATGTCTTAAAGCCAATGTGGCTGACAAACACTTGTCCAGGCCCTGAGGAAGGAAGATGTGTGGATAGAAGTGTACTAAGCACTTCTAACCACACACTGCTTTAAACCCTCAGCTTAGAAAGCGCTCTGGCCATAATTGCTTTAGGATCACTGGCCACTCAGCTCCTCGGATTTCCTGTTAAAAGGAAATATGTTATGCACCTTTTTTTTTAGACACAATTAGCTTTTTGTGGCACTCTTACAAGAATAATATAAGCCGTGTATGTTTTTCTGCGTTACAGGTCTCATTTTTCCATTTGTGCCCCCATTAGGTGGGTTTGGCCAGGAAAGGAGCAGCCAGCGAGGCTGACCTTCTGTCACCGGACCCGTCGGTCACCCTAGCCGCCTTTGAACAGAAGCCAAACTGATTTGTCGTTCAGGGACATGGCTTGGTGGCGATTTCTCTGCTCCGCCGAGCGCGCTGCCTTGATGTCATGTGGCATTTCTCCACTTGACGTTTGAATGCTGGTAGTGACGGGATAGGATGACTAGATGTGCCCCGTAGGATCGCAGGGGGACTGCGGATTTCTCAATTTAAAGGCCTTTCTGCCTTGTGCCAATTAATTTTTCATTGATTTTGTCCAATAGAAGTCTAGTTTAATTAGTAGTAGTGTTATTTTGATCATGACTTTGGGTTGTGATTGTTTTGCTGTGGAGTTTTCATCCTACATTTTCTAGCATTGGATATTTTGTTGCAGGAATGTTTCAGTGGTGTTCTAATATTAATGTGAAAACATTTTTGTGTCATTGCAATATTCTTCATCGTTCTGGTATTAGGGGTCTAATTATAAAGGGTTTGCAAAGCCATTTGTCCAGCGCAGGGGTCTCCAAGCTTTATATACATACATTCTCGGTATCAGTGAGAGGAATAGTGCTCCATCATTGGTGTCAGTGGGAGGTATAGTGCTCCATCATTGGTGTCAGTAGGAGGAATAGTGCCCCATCATTAGTGTCAGTGGGAGGAATAGTGCCCCATCATTGGTGTCAGTGGGAGGAATAGTGCCCCATCATTGGTGTCAGTGGGAGGAATAGTGCCCCATCATTGGCGTCAGTGGGAGGAATAGTGCCCCATCATTGGTGTCAGTGGAAGGAATAGTGTCCCATCATTGGTGTCAGTGGGAAGAATAGTGTCCCATCATTGGTGTCAGTGGGAAGAATAGTGTCCCATCATTGGTGTCAGTGGGATCAATAGTGCCCCATCATTGGGGTCAATGGGAGGAATAGTGCCCCATCATTGGTGTCAGTGGGAGGAATAGTGCCCCATCATTGGTGTCAGCGGGAGGAATAGTGCCCCCCATCATTGGTGTCAGCGGGAGGAATAGTGCCCCCCATCATTGGTGTCAGCGGGGAGGAATAGTGCCCCCCATCATTGGTGTCAGCGGGAGGAATAGTGCTCCCCATCATTGGTGTCAGCGGGAGGAATAGTGCCCCCCATCATTGGTGTCAGCGGGAGGAATAGTGCCCCCCATCATTGGTGTCAGCGGGAGGAATAGTGCCCCCCATCATTGGTGTCAGCGGGAGGAATAGTGCCCCCCATCATTGGTGTCAGCGGGAGGAATAGTGCCCCCCATCATTGGTGTCAGCGGGAGGAATAGTGCCCCCCATCATTGGTGTCAGCGGGAGGAATAGTGCCCCCCATCATTGGTGTCAGCGGGAGGAATAGTGCCCCCCATCATTGGTGTCAGCGGGAGGAATAGTGCCCCCCATCATTGGTGTCAGCGGGAGGAATAGTGCCCCCCATCATTGGTGTCAGCGGGAGGAATAGTGCCCCATCATTGGTGTCAATGGGAGGAATAGTGTCCCATCATTAGTGGCAGGAATAGTGCCCCATTGTTTGGGTCAGTGGGAGGAATAGTGCTCCATTATTGGTGTCAGTGGGAAGAATAGTGCCCCATTGGTGTCATAGGCAGCAACTATGCTCCACTGTTGATAGTGTGGGGAAAAATGCTCAAAGTGCTGGATAAAAGCAAGCAAAGGTCCGCATCCAGCCCCCAGACTGCAGTTTGGAGACTGGTCCAGTGAGCTTGCATGTTTGTTCATTTTGCGTAAATTGGGCACAAAAGAACTTTTTTTTTTTTTTTTTTTTTTTTAGGCTACTTTTATCTTCTGAACAAATTTTGTTGTGATGGGCAGTAAAAAAATAATGCATTATGGCCTCAAGATGGATCTGTAGACCATTGGAAATGCATGGCCTTGTAAAAGATTCAAATGTAACCATTCTAGAGAACGCTAGAGGGAATTGGCAAATAAATGTAACCAATGATTACTCTTAGAACCAGCCGTGATGTTGACATCAAGGGGCTGAAATCTTCTTGCCAATGGCTACGCCTGCACATTCAGTGGGTTTATATCGGCCCATCTCTCGCACATTCTCTGTGCCTAAAGTGCACTTATTGAAGGAGGATCAATCATTGATTTTTATCAAATACTTCACTATTGTGTTTAGTGCCAACTAAAAAGTAATTTGGTAAATTTGATATATTGTAAATTAATTTGTGTTTACCAATTGTGAGCAGTAGATGGTGCGCAAACCAAGTGTTGGGTAGCTCCTTCCTGCCCTCTCCACTAACAGAAGGTTGCACTGCCTTATAGGGAACCTGCACTGGGAGAGATACAAGGCTTGTCTTAGCTGGCCACCTCTGAAAATTCATGCTGGCTGTTGTTTCAGTACTTTTGAAGTTGCAGTCATGGAACAATGAAGCTCAATACTGGTAGAAATTGTCCCTGGGACGGTCTGTGCTTGATCAGGATGCACTGAATTGTTTGTTCCCCTCAATTCTATCCTCTGTATTCCAGGTGGTTGTAGATCTGACCCAGGAGCGGGATTACCTCCAGTCTCTGAACCCACCAAGTCCCGTCAAGTCTTCCAGCCCAGACCCCTCATCCAACTTGGTCAACCACCTCGCCACTGAGGACAAACAGCACCTCGCTGTGGAGCTGGCGGATAGCAAAGCCAAACTTCGGAGGATCCGGCAGGAGCTGTAAGTGGTGCCATGACTTTCTAGTAGCGGCATTGTTACTTTTAACTCAAGGTCTTTCATAATGGAATGTACAGGGACATAAAGGGCGTTTCCTATGGGCTCTGCATGCCAATGTGTAGAAACTGTTTTGTGTTTTACAGCCTTTTATTTTTGCCCTGTTTTTTTATTTATTTTTAGAACAACCTATACATAAAAAGGGGCGGCACAGTGGTGTAGTGGTTAGCACTTTCACCTAGCAGCAAGAGGGTCGCTGGTTCGAATCCCAACCACGACACTACCTGCCTGGAGTTTGCATGTTCTCCCTGTGCCTGCGTGGGTTTCCTCCGGGTACTCCGGTTTCCTCCCACACTCCAAAGACATGCTGGTAGGTCAATTGGATCCTGTATAAAATTGGCCCTACTATGTATGTATGTGAGTTAGGGACCTTAGATTGTAAGCTCCTTGAGGGCAGGGACTGATGTGAATGTGTAATGTATATGTAAAGAGCTGCGTAAATTGACAGCGCTATATAAGTACCTGAAATAAATAAAATATAAAAATCCAAACTCCGAACATGGAAATGTAATTATTTCAGCACTTCAGCTCCGGAAGGTTTTACCCCCTTAATGACCAAGCCATTTTTTGCGATTCAGCACTGCGTTGATTTAACTGACAATTGCGCAGTCGTGCGATTGCTGTACCCAATTACAATTGATGTAATTTTTTCCCCACAAACAGAGCTTTCTTTTGGTGGTATTTGATCACCTCTGCGGTTTTCAGATTTTGCGCTATAAACAAAAAAAGAGCGACAATTTTGAAAAAAAAACACAATATTTTTTACTTGTACAACATTCCCAATAAGAAAATTTTTAAAAAATCTTTTTTTTTTTTTATCAGTTTAGGCCAATTTGTATTCTGCTACATATTTTTGGTTAAAAAAAAATCCCAAAAAGCGTATATTAATTTGGTTTGCGCAAAAGTTATAGTGTTTACAAACAACGGGATAGATTTATGGACTTTTTATTTATTTATTAGTAATTGCAGCGATCAGCGATTTGTATTGGGACTGGGACATTGCGGTGGACATATCAGACCCCTAACTGACATTTTTGACATTTTTTTGGGGACCAGTGACATTAACAGTGATCAGTGCTAAATAATATGCACTGTTACTGTATAAATGACACTGGCAGGGAAGGGGTTAACACTGGGGGTGATCAAGGGGTTAAATGTGTCCCCTATTGTGCTTACTAACTGTGTTGGGGGATGGGTTGGACAGAGGCTAAAGCCCCGTACACACGTACCGATTGTCGGCCGCAAATATTCGGCCGCCGAACGATCGGCCGATTGTCGGCTTATTAGTATGATGCTTCCGACAGCCGACAGCGCATTTTCGGCCGAACAGAATCTGTCCTGCAGGCATTAAAATTTTTGTATGCCGACAACAGAACGGCCGATTGTGCGTCAGTCAGTACAGATTTCAGCCGACAAACAGCAGATGAGCAAGACTGGGCATGCTCAGAGAAGAAAAAAAGACAAGGAAAGTTAACCATCACATGACATCACTTCTGCAGTCGGCTGTTGTTGGCCGACAAAATTTGTGTGCAGTCTTTTGCACTTTTCAGCGGACAGGACAGCCCTGGACAAAAGACGGCCGATCGTTCGGCCGACGATCGGTACGTGTGTACGGGGCTTTAGGGTGTTCGGTGATTCAGCTTAGCTGAATCACACATCTTTCCATGCCTCTCTGACAGGAGAGCCGTCTGCTTTTACATAAGCAGGCCGTTCTTCTGTCATTCTAGCTGAAGATCGCGAGAGGCCGGCAGCGATTGTGCCCGCTCCTCCTGCGGTCTGGCTGTGATTAGACACAGTGGGAGCGCGGCCAAAACCGCGTGCACATAATCATGTAGACCGGTCTATCGCCTGCTCAGTGGGGATCAGCGAAGAGAGGATTGCGTTTAGAGGAAGCGCCCCTGTGAAAGGGGCCTTAGACAAAAAGTATGGAACTTTTGTTTTTTTGTTGCAAATTGGCACATTTTCTGTCACATTCATAAAGTGAATTTTTCATGAATAGACCCAAAATCTCCAGAAGTGACCAATTTTAAACAAGCTGTGGTACACATTACTCTTTAGAACTCATATGGTCTTATATTTTTTTTATTGGTGGTCCTATTCCCATCCCATCGGAAGGCACCGGATGGAAACGGAGAGGCGGTCCTTTTCCATCCGATTTCCCCATAGAGGAGAGCGGACTGTGTCTGTGTCCACTCTTCATAGCAGAGCGGACCTGGAACGGTCAACCACCTGCTCAGCAGGGATCATCGAAGAGATCCCCCGCTGAGCATGCAGATTCTGTTTAGCGGAAGCGCCCCCGTTAAAGGGGCTTTAGACAAAGTATGGAACTTTTTTTTTTTTTTTTTTATTTAATTTTTTTGCGACTGCGCACGTTTTTTGTCACATTCATAAAGTGAATTTTTCATGAATAGACCCCAAAATGCTTTAGGATCTACTTTTATGATTCTCATTTGGACAGCTCTTACTCTCCTTTGTACAGAATTTGTCAGCGCTACTTCCAAAAATAACCTACAATAAGACTTGGGATGTGTGATTACTTTTTAGGGAGGAGAAGATGGAGCTGTTGATGGACACCAAACATGAAGTGGAGAGGCTGAGTCTGGAGCTTCAGAAGCTAAAACAAGATGTGAGTCAGATCTCTATCCCTGAGCATTGGAAAGGGGGTTAAAGAATCAGCTGACAAAATCAAAATCTAAACTTTATTTTTTTTATTTAAATATATATTTTTTGTGTAGAACATGCAGCTATCATCTGAAGCTCGAACCGCACGAACCTACAGAGACGAGCTGGACTCGCTGAAGGAGAGGGCGGGTAAAGTGGACCGGCTGGAGAATGAGCTTGCACGGTGTAAAGAGAAGTTGCATGACGTGGACTTCTACAAGGCCAGAATGGACGTACGTTACTTATTGTCTAAGGCAGTGTTTCTCAACCTTTTTTCATTCAGGGTACCCTTTAAAATTATAGAAAGTCTCGAGGCACCCTTTAAAATGATAGACAGTCTTGAGGCACCCAATTCTAAAATGCAAAAAGCTATTCTAATAGATTTACATAATGCAGCAACATCCATACGTAGGACACCCAACCTTAGAGGTGATTTATTCTTCCAAAGCCAATACACTTTTGCACACTGGTACTTACTAGTATTCCAATGTTTCTCTTCTCCCTCATCTTCTCTCCATCAGTAAGCGAATGTCACCCCAGTGCTGAGAGAGAGAGGCACAGGAGGGTAGAACAAGGATGCTGTGGAGGCAACAGACATTTTTCTTATTAACTGATAACCTCATTGGTTGTTAGGATGCCAGTGTCTAGAAAGTCGTAATGGTGCATAATTAAAACCCTGTGGCTTTGTGAAACTAAAAGGCGGGATTCATCCACCTACTGGCTTGTATATACGATTTTTGATCAAATTTTAGGCATTTTACCAAGGCACCCTTGAAGAAACCTCAAGGCACCCAAGTTAAAAAAGGCTGGTCTAAGGAACATACCAGGCCCAAATAAACTATTGGTGGCTCAGAGTGGGAATTTGCAAAAGGGAAATTGTTATGTAAGTTGGCGCACTAAGTTGGTGCACTATCTACAGTCTGTGGCCACCCTCATTTCCTGGCTGTAGTGAGGGCTGCTACTTGGGGGTGGGGGAGATCCCTTGGTGAGATATAGAAATGGGAACTTGGGTTGTGTGCACACCTTGGTTGGTGCAGGAGGGCAGGAAAGGTGGTTTGGAGGAATAGTTGACAGCTGCTCTGCCATTTTTCTCAGCACGATATCTGTGGCTGCTCTAATTTCTTGGCTGCAGTGAGGGCCACCACTTGGGAGAAAAATCCCTTGAGCGGGCTCCAAGTCCATCTTTTTTTCTGATATGGAGTTTTTGCATATGCGTGTGGAAATTACACCTAGGGGCAGGCTGAGGAGGTTTGGAGGAAGAGTTAACACCTGCTCTGTCATTTTTCTCAGCGTGATATCTATGGTTTGTGGCCACCCTAAATGCCTGGCTGTAGTGAGGGCCGCTACTTGGGGGGAAAATCCCATCAATGAGTGGGCTCAAAGTCTTTTTCCGATACAGAAATAAGAACTGGGGTTTTTGCACACGTGTCGAACTTATATCTAGGGCATGGGTGTCCAACCTGCTGCCCTCCCGATGTTGCAGAACTACAAGTCCCATCATGCCTCTGCCTTTGGGAGCCATGTTTGCACCTGTTAGCCATGCAATGTCTCATGGGACTTGTAGTTTTGCAACGGCTGGAGGGGCCACAGGTTGGACACCAATGATTTAGGGGTAGGTTGCAGCGGGCTGGAAGAAGAGTTGATGTCTACTCTGCCATCTTTCTAGGCACAGTATTTACAGTCTTTGGCCATCCTTATATCCTAGAACTGTAGAAATCCAAAATTTGAGACCGCACTCAAGGTATATGTTGAAATCAAAAGATGTCCTTTATTCTTCATAAATTAAATAGACACAGTGTGCAGACAGACGTGCCAGGTTGACGCGTTTCACGAAGCTGTAGGTCGCTTACTCCTAACCACACGTGTGGTTATGAGTAAGCAACCTACAGCGTCGTGAAACGCGTCAACCTGGGACGTCTGTCTGCACACTGTCTATTCTTCATAAATGAAATAGACAAAGGATATCTTTTGATTTCAACATATACCTTGAGTGCGGTCTCAAATTTTGGATTTCTACAGTTCTTGGATTACGGATCTGACCTGCACCAGGTTTGGAACACACACCTGAGCTGCATTTCCCCTCCCATTGCTTCATCCGAATATCCTGGCTCTAGTGACAGCTTCTGCTTGGGGGGATTCCCTTTCCCTTGTGGTGGGCTTCCCTTGTGGTGGGCTTCAAGTCATTCTTTTACTGATCCAGAAATGAGAACTGGGGTTGTATGCATACCCTCATTTGGGCAGGAGGGCAGTTATTAGTGGTTTGGAAGAATAGGTAACACCTGCTCTGCCATATTTCACAACACGATATCTACGGTTTGTGGCCGCCCTAATTTCCTGGCTGTAGTGGGGGCCGCTACTTGGGGTAAAAATCCCTCAATAAGTGTGCTCAAAGTCTCTTTTTCCGATACAGAAATGAGAACTGGGGTTTTTGCACATGTGCCGAAGTTGCACCTCGGGGGAATGTTGCAGCGGGTTGGAAGAAGAATCTACGTCTACTCTGCCATCTTTCTTGGTTCAGTATTTTTGGTCTGTGGCCACCCTAATATCCTGGCTGTAGTGACGCTCGTTACTTGGGTGGGAGTGGGGAAAATCCCTTGGTGAATGGGCTCCAAGTCATTATTTTTCTGATCCAGAAATGGGAACTTGTTCTTTTTTTGCAAAAGTGTGCCAAATTTACAATTTGGGCAGGTTGGAGGAAGAGTTGACTCCTGCTCTGCCATCTTTCTCTGCACGGTATCTACGGTCTTTGGCCGCCCTAATTTCCCAGCTGGAATGAGAGCCGCTACTTGGGCGAGCTGTTAAATGTGGAGTTGATCTGAGGTTAGTGACCCTCCTATTATCAGGAAATAGAGTTTGTTAAAACATTCCTCACAGGGGGAGATTAAATTTCCAGCTTCCCGGAGGGAGAGGTCATGGAGAAATGTGAGCTCATTAAGATTACATGGCCAGAACTGCGATCGTATTGCCCTTCAGGGTAACTGGAGCTGTGAGTCTGAGCCGGGGGCTGCACTGTGTGTGTTGGGGTGTGACTCCTCTCTGCTACCCTCCACATTCTATAGGAATGTTTCTTGCAGTAAAAAATTGTTACTGCTTCAAATTCTGAATTACTATCTCTAAGAAGACGCATCCATGTCTGTAATAGTTACAGGACAGTAACTCCAATAAAAAATCCTCACCTAAAAATATTGATACTAAACTCAAAACAGGTAAAAAAAGACCTAGATTAATGCAACAACTTTCTTTCATTCATCAATACATCAAAAGCATTTTTCTTGGACAGTGAAAGGAGAAGCAGCAGAGTGATGAGCTCCTCTCTCTGTCACTCTGCTCTTTCCTTCTATCAGCATGCTCCTCAAGCAGCTTCTCCCTTTGCTTCTCTTGGCCAGCATCATTCAAACCACTTCCTAGAAGCACAGACTGTTATGGGCCTGCCCCTGGCCTGTAACTGGACAGTGAATGGAGAAGTAGCCGACTGATGAGCTCCTCTCTCACTCTGCTTTTTCCTCCTATCAGCATGCTCCTTGTAAGCACAAGAGCACTGCATATATGTAAAAAAAAAAAACTGCAGCGCTCAGAAATACAATTATAGGTGATTATTCAGCAAACATGAGGTTAATCTAAGCCCATCACGAATAATAGATCTGCAGAGAAGGATCCCAAAAACACCGGCTTCAAAGATTGCACTAGACACCACAGTGATACAACAAAATTGTTTACCAGATGGTGTAGTTCAGGGGTCTTCAAACTACGGCCCTCCAGTTGTTCAGGAACTACAATTCCCATCATGCCTAATCATGTCTGTAAATGTCAGAGTTTTACAATGCCTCATGGGATGTGTAGTTCTGCAACAGCTGGAGGGCCGTAGTTTGAGGATCCCTGGTGTAGACTCTCAAATTATAGAGTGGTCTAAAAATGTTTAATGTGGAAATAGCCATCTCCTCCACCCCAGACAAAAAACAGAATATCGTCAAGTATCCAAGGATAACATCATAATGGAAATAATTATATTACCTGGTCGTTGTAGTAGCCTCCGTTATTCCAGTGGTCCTCAATATCGTCTTGGTCCTATGCCAAGCAGCTGCCCTGTTGCATAGTGAACATAGCAAATGACCTATTCGGCAAGGTAACCATGCAGAAAATACCTTGTATTTTCCTTAAATAATTGGAAGTGTTCTCCAATTGGACATGGTGGAGGGACAGGACTGTGATGTCACAATCTCCACCTCGCCTATTTAAAGAAAAATGTTTTTTTTTTACTCAAATGTGAAAAATACAAGCTTTCTCTGAATGGTGCCCATGCTAAATGGACATCCCCCCCCCTGTGTTCTCTAGGCACCAGGGCTGTCATCTGGTGCAGGACCTGGAAGACCATGAGGATCACTATAGTAGTGACTACTACAGGGATTGGCCAGGTATGGTGTGTGTGTGTGTGTATGTGTATATATATATATATATATATATATATATATATATATATATATATATATATATATATATATATATATATATATATATATATATATATATATATATATATATATATATATATAATATATATATAGCAGGTAAAATAGGTATTGAACATGTCACCATTTTTCTAGGTAAATATATTTCTAAAGGTGCTATTGACATGAAATTTTTACCACATGTCGGTAACAATCCATACATGCAAAGACACCTAAACAAAGAAGTTCAGAAATTAAGTTACTGTATTTTCTGGCGTATAAGACTACTTTTGAACCTCAAAAAAATCCCCCATAAATGGGGGGTCGTCTTATACGCCGAGTATAATATCTCCAAGGTAACCTAAGTATAAGTATTACCGGTAGATGTAATCTCTCAAGACGCTGGCTGTGTGGGAATCCTGCACCGGTATACCGTATGTACCGTAACTTCGGCTACATACAGTGTACCGTGCTGAGCCAATCAGGGAGAGCGATGTATTCTATTATTGAATGCAAAGCCTGCTCGGATTGGCGGAGTAACATCAACCCGCCTCTCTGACTCTGCCAATCCGAGCAGGCTTTGCATTCAATAATAGAATACATCGCTCTCCCTGATTGGCTCAGCACGGTACACTGTATGTAGCCGAAGCTACAGTACATACGGTATACCGGTACAGGATTCCCACACAGCCAGCGTCTTGAGATTACATCTACTGGTAATACTGATACTTAGGGTACCTTGGAGATATTATGAGAGATTACATGTATTACAGTACTTGGGGTACCTTGGAGATCTATGAGAAATCTGATGTTTTTCAATGGTGTTGCCTTGCTTCAGAAGGGGGGTAGTCTTATAGGGCGAGTATAGCCAAAAACCTATGTTTTAACTTGAAAATTAGGGGGGTCGTCTTATACGCCCAGTCGTCTTATACGCCGGAAAATACGGTATGTGTAATAAAATGGAATGACACAGGGAAAAAGTAAAACATGCTAACTGAAATGTATTTAATACTTGGTACAAAATCCCTTGTTGGTAATAACAGCTTCAAGACGCCTCCTGTATGGAGAAACCAGTCACATGCGTTGCTCAGGTGGGGTTTTTTGCCCATTCTTCCACACAGTCTTCAAATCTTGAAGGTTCCGTGGGCCTCTTCTATGAACTCGGATCTTTAGTTCTTTCCATAGAATTTCTATTGGATTCAAGTCAGGTGATTGGCTGGGCCATTCTAGCAGCTTTATTTTCTTTCTTTGAAACCAATGGAGAGTTTCCTTGGCTTTGTGTTTGGGATTATTATCCTGCTGAAAGGTCCACCATCGTTTCATCTTCATCATCCAGTAGATAACAGCAGATTTTTATCAAGATATTTTTTTTCCCCATGAATCCTTCCTTCAATGACATGACGTTTGCCAGTACTGTATGTTCAAAAGCTGCCCCACACCATGATGTTCCCACCTCCGAACTGGAATGTTGGTATTGGGGTGTTTTTGGGGTGATGTGCCGTTTGACCTCCAAACATTGTGTGTATTATGGCATCCAAAGAGTTCAATTTTGGTCCCATCTGACCAGACTATATTCTCCCAGTATTTCACAGGCTTGTCTAAATGTTGTGCAGCAAACTTTAATTAAGCTTCAACATGCTTTTTCTTCAGCAATGGAGTCTTGCATGGTGAGCGTGCATACAGGTCATGGCGGTTGAGTGCATTACTTATTGTTTTCTTTGAAACAATTGTACCTGCTAATTCCAGGTCTTTCTGAAGCTCTCCACAAGTGGTCCTTGACACTTGGACAACTCTTCTGATTCTTTTCACTCCTCCGAAATCTTGCGAGGAGCACCTGGTTGTGGCCGGTTTATGGTGAAATTGTTCTTTTCACTTCCGGATTATGACCCCAACAGTGCTCACTGGAACATTCAGAAATTTAGAAATCCTTCTGTAACCAATGACATCAGTATGTTTTGCAACAATAATGTTGCAAAACCTTATTGCAGAGCTCTTTGCTTTTGCCCATCATGAGATGTTTCTTGTGTGACACCTTGGTAATGAGACACCTTCTTATAGGACATCAGTTTAGACGATGGGTGTCCAACCTGCAGCCCTTCAGCTGTTGCAGAACTACAAATCCCATCATGCCTCTGCCTTTAGGAGTCATGCTTGCAACTGTCAGCCTTGCAATTCCTCATGGGACTTGTAGTTCTGCAACAGCTGGAGGACCACAGGTTGGACACCCATGGAACCAGCTGATACTAATTTGCACTGACAAGGGACAGGATTGTTTTCTAATTACTGATAGATTTCAGCTGGTGTCTTGGCTTTCTGTGCCTTTTTGCACCTCCTTATCTTCATGTCTTTAATACTTTTTTTTTTCCCCTGTGTCGTTCCATTTTTTTTACACATAACTTAATTTCTGAACTTTCTTTGTATGGATTGCATGGATTGTTACCGACCATGTGGTGAAAATTTAATGTCAATAGCACCTTTAGAAATATATTTACCTAGAAAAATGGTGATGTATTCAATATTTACTTTACCCGCTGTATGTATGCAATCTGTGTATTGAGCGGTTTGCCTGGAGTTCAGCTTTAATAATCTATTTTAATTTAATAATAATTCTAATTTAATAGAATTTAAATTAATATTTAATATTTAAATTAATATTTAATTAATAGAATTTAAATATTCTAATTTAATAATAAACACAGAATTGCTGCTGTGAAAACACCCATTTAGAAGCTGATAGATTTGTTCCTCCTCTTAGTACTTCATGTCTGTCAGAGGTAGGTAGTCAATATTTATAACCCTGTACTGTGAACCTCATAGTAACCATTTTGCATCTTCCAATAATCTAGGAGCTGAGAGAGGACAATGTGATCCTCATCGAGACGAAGACCATGCTGGAGGAGCAGCTGACCTCAGCCCGAGCTCGGACAGACAAACTGCACGAGCTGGAGAAAGAGAACCTTCAGCTGAAATCCAAAATACACGACATGGAGCTGGTGAGGGAACCTTTGGTGTAATCCATGACGGTACATTATAATTGAAGAGGAAATTTTAGAATAGACGGGGGTTTAGCAAGCACCCAAGACTGAGCTCTGACATAAAAAACAAAATGGGCAATGAAAGAAGCTTTACCATAACTGTGTACCATGGCCATAATATCTTGAAAAAACTGCAAGTTGCCATTATACTATTATTATTTTACAGGATTTATATAGTGCCAACAGTTTATGCAACACTTTACAATATAAAGGGGGACAGTACAATAAATTGAAGGGCCCTGCTGATGGGGCCTACAATCTAAAGCAGGGTTTCTCAACCAGGGTTCCTCCTGAGGTTGCTAGGGGTTCCTTGAGCAATGGGCAATTTCTGCCTCTCGAATAAGTTTCCAATGACACCATTGTTCCTTTTAGCTATCTGTAAGGGGGGTAATTCTTCCCAATGATGACAAGAGTAAGGAGCATTCTTCCCACTGACTGTCACACTAATGTGTCATGAGTTGTACATTTTTAATTTTTAGCAGGGGTTCCCCAAGACCAGAAATTTATTTCAAGGGTTCCTCTGTGTTGAAAAGGTTGAGAGCAGAGGCGTACCTAGGGTCTCCAGCGCCCTTGGCGAGGAACTGTAACGGCGCCTCCCCAGGGAGAGAGAGTTTGACAGAGAGAGAGAGACGGGGGGGGGGGGTTAGAAGGGATGACAGAGAGAGAGGGGGGATGAGAGAGAGGGGGGATGAGAGAGGGGGGGGGGATGAGAGAGAGAGATAGAGAGAGGGGGGGGGATGAGAGAGAGAGGGGGGGGGATGAGAGAGAGAGGGGGGGGGATGAGAGAGAGAGGGGGGGGGATGAGAGAGAGAGGGGGGGGATGAGAGAGAGAGGGGGGGGGGATGAGAGAGAGAGGGGGGGGGATGAGAGAGAGAGAGAGAGGGGGGGGATGAGAGAGAGAGAGAGGGGGGGGATGAGAGAGAGAGAGAGGGGGGGGATGAGAGAGAGAGAGAGGGGGGGATGAGAGAGAGAGAGGGGGGGGGATGAGAGGGAGGGGGGGGAGAGAGAGAGAGGGAGGGGGGGGAGAGAGAGGGAGGGGGGGAGAGAGAGAGAGAGGGGGGGAGAGAGAGAGAGAGAGAGAGAGGGAGGGGGGGGAGAGAGAGAGAGAGGGAGGGGGGGGAGAGAGAGAGGGGGGGGAAGAGAGAGAGAGAGGGGGGGGGGAATGAGAGAGAGAGAGAGAGGGGGGGGATGAGAGAGAGAGGGGGGATGAGAGAGGGGGGAGGTGACAGGGAGAGTGAGGGGGGGGGGGGGTGACAGGGAGCGAGAGGGGGTGACAGGGGCCCGATACACCACCCCCGGTCCTTGTACCATCATGGTGCTCGATGATGAAGTCTCCATCCTACCTCACCGCATCCCGGCCCGGCTCCCCGCAGACACATGCTCTCCCCCCCCCGTGAACCTGTCACTGGGCGCGCTTCCCCTCACCTCCAATCAGCACAGCTGCAGCATCTCGCGGGAACGTGCTCTGGCGCTCATCTCAGCAGCCGCGAGCAGCCAGGTGGGCGGGGACAGTCACCTTCGAGCAAGTACAAACACAGAGTAGAGGGCGGGGCCGGGGATCACATCAAAAGCAGGAAATATGATGGGCGGAAGGCGAGGTAAAGAAAGGGGGGGGCGCTGGCCACCGGAGGCGCAGGCTGAGCGGAGGAGTGGTAATTCACTGCTACAGTGCCAATGTTTGTGCCCCCCCTCGGCCTGCGCCCCTGGCGGGCGCCATTCTGGCCAACCCCATGGTACGCCCCTGGTTGAGAGAGGCTGATCTAAAGGGAGGGGGATGTGGTACAAAAGGTAATAGATGCAGGGGATGATCTGATGGAGGTGACTCAAGTACAGTTCTTAGGTGTAGGTTCCCTGAATAAATGAGTTTATGGCAAACTGGACACCAAATCTTGGTGGTTTTATATCAGTCCAGTAATCCAAAATGTAAAATGAATTTTGTTCTTATCTAATTTTTCACTGTATGGTTTTTCTACATGTATGTCCAGGAGTTTGAAGACCCCTGATCATCAGACTCTCCATTTTTGGCCCAAATTATGGTGTTAATGTTTCCAGTAAATGGTGCTGTTAATACTACAGCATGCAAATGGGTTATAGGCAACTCTGCGCTTCCAACCTTGTCGTGACATTTTTTTTTCTTTCTTGTGAAGGTCCTTTTCTGTTCCAGTATGACTGTGTCCCTGTGTACAAAGCCAGCTCCATAAGGACACAGTTTTACCATTTTAATTAAAACTCGAGTGTCCTGCACGGAGCCCTGGTCTCAAACCTACTGAACACCTCTGGGATGAATTGGAATGTTGCTTGTGAGCCAGGTCTTCTAATCCAATATCAGTTCCTGAACTCACAAATGGATACACATTCCAAAGAAACACTCCAAAATCTTGTGGAAAGCCTCCGCCGAGGAATGGAGGCTGTTTATAGCTGTGAAAGATGGAGGCCAGCTCTATATTAATGCCCATAGATTGGGAATATGGTACTCAACAAGCTTGTATAGATGCCCACAAACTTTTGAACAAATGGTGTGTAAATGTTGCCCTTGCACCAGTTACAGTTGAATTGGAACGCTGGTCTTATCCAACATCAGTACCTGACCTTGCAAATGGGCCCAATTTCCCATGGGCACTCCAAAATCTTGTGGAAGTCTTCCCAGAAGTGTGAAGGCTTTGATAGCCACAAATGAGGACATCTCTATATTATCATGGCTTTGGAATGGTATGCCCAGCAAGTTCTTATAGGAGTGATGGTCAGGTGTCCACAACCTTTTTAGCCATATAGTGTAGACCTGTTAAATATGTAATCTTGGAAGTAGTTATGAAATCCTTTATAAAGGACTGTATTGTATTGTCAGGACCGTTTCTCGGATAAGAGCCGCATTGAGGAATTGCTGGAGGAGAACATGGTGCTGGAAGTCGCTCAGAAGCAAAGTATGAACGAGTCTACTCAGCTGGGCTGGGAACTGGAGCAGCTTTCCCGGAGCACCGATCTGTCTGACGGTGAGTGGCCAATGGTCAGGAGTTGCTCACAAGTTATGGTGCTGCTGTTCTTGTGCAAAGCCTTTAATGTCTTTACCACTTCTATAAATCCATATCTCTCTCCTCATCGGAGCTCAGAGTCTACAGCAAATGACTGTAACAGGAGTGCAGGGCTGGTGCTAGACTATTTTGCGCCCTAGGCAAGACCAGTTACTTGCACCCCCATCCCAAAAAAAACTGTACATATTGCCCCCCCTTTAACCCTACACCCCCTTCCTGTATATACTCCCCTCTTTAATCCTACACCTCCCTTTCTGTACACACTGCCCCCCTTTCCTGCACACTGTCCCCTTTAACGCTACACCCCCTTCCTGCCCACACAGCACCCCTCTCTAGAGGTGACATCCACCGGGGATGAGTAGGTGACAGGAGAGGAATGTGGCACTGGCCATAGCTGCGCCCCCTAGGTGGCAGTGCGCCCTAGGCGGCTGCCTTGTTCGCCTAATGGTAGCACCGGCCCTGCAGGAGTGTCAAACTTAATTTGATCATAGGCCACATCAACATTATGATCGCCCTCAAAGGGCCAATTCTCTGTAAGACTAGATGTCCAGAGCCCACCATCAGAAGTCAAGAGTTCCCTACCCTCCCTTGCATCACAGGGTGGGGAGGACCACATGAAATGGCCTTGCAAGCCTTGTGTTTGATACATGTGGACTATAACAAATAACCTAGCTTGTGGAAAATGGCTTTCTCTGCAGGATTACTGGTCTTTGAAAAGGAGCCCTTTGAGCCCAGTCCTCTTTGGTTATCATGTTTCCAGTAAAGAGTCTTTGCTGCTTTGAATTGAGGAAAGACTGAGAAGGAAGTTTGGCCTTGTATCAGCCTGTACCAGGCTAGCCTTTTAACCCCTTGGAATCCCAAAATGGGTATTATAATGGACTTCCTCTCCACTGTGTTGGATAGTCATTGGATGGGCAGACACTAGTCTAGTGATCTTCCGAAAAACGTATCCAAGTGGTTCTGGGACTTCAAGTAAGTCTTCATTAGGTGCGAAGGAGATAACATTAATTCAGTAAGCTTACTCGATTCAGCTCGGCTGCTCACATAAAACAAGGATCCCCCCTAATAGATAATGTAGCACCCTACTAGATAGGTGCTAGCTTAGATAAATTTAGTTACTGCCACACTGTAATCAGTTGAGCTGCATGTGATTATTTTGGTCTGTTCTGTGTTCCGACGGCTGCAAAGTTGATTGCTTACTTCTGTCTTCCTGGAAGAGTTCTAGACGGTAGTGTGGCGCTAGGGCCGTAGATCATTTTTGTTCTTGGGGGGGTTCAGCCTTGAGTACCCAGAGAACAATATTTATCACGCCTGCCACCCTGTGACAAATTGTGATGTGTAAATATATACAGCATATACAGCGCCCCCAGCAGGCACCTTTAATTGTGAATCAAATAGTATACATGGCTTCAATGTAAGCCGGGCCCTGCCTGTCAGCCTTGTGGATGGGACAGGTATTCTTCCCAGTGGCAGTGCGGCTCCCGCAGCTGATAGGCTACACTAGCCTAGCTGCTGTGAAATTGACCGATGCTCTGGGGGGGGGGATTGGACCCCCCTGAACCCCCCCCCCCCTGATCTACGCCCCTGTGTGGTTTTGTATATCAAACCTTTGTGTTAGTAGCTGTATATTTATTGATTTATTAATGGGAATATATTATAATACAAGTGAAAATGATCTGCAGAATCCTTTATCGAATTAGTTTTATAATCCGTGTTGATTAAGGTCATTGAAGGAGGTGAAGAGATTACATTGGATACTAGATGCATGCTGTGCACGTTTGGGGTGATCACCTTGAAAGAGGAGGGGGTGGTTTTAGAAGTTTGGGGGGGGGGGTTAAAAGGAACAAATAGAGGGAAAGAAGGGTGGAATCATTAACAAGGGAAATAATATGGGCTTTCAATTTACAGTCATTGGCAAGATTGCTGGGATATTCCGTTTGCAATCTGCCGTAGTTGACCGGACCGGCCATGATGGGGGATTACCCCTACCTTCCCATCAAATCATAGCTATTGAAGGCTGTAAAAAAAAAAAAAATATATAATATATATATATATATATATATATATATATATATATATATATATTTCTTTATCGTACATCACGGGACACCGAGCTGGTAATAATTACTACTTGGGTTATATGCTACCTTCAGGTGAATGGACACTGGCAACCAATAGACAGGAAGTTCCTCCTATATAACCCCTCCCATACAGGAACAACATCAGTTTTTTCACCAGTGTCTTGAAGGTGGTGGTCATGGCTGTTAAAGCTCTCCAAAATTTGGTATTGTCCCAGAAAAAGGGGCGATCTATCGGATCCATTCTAAAGGCTAAGCGCTAAAAGGATGGTACCCGAGCCTCGGTAACCGAAGCTCAGAGGTTTAGCATGTAATGTGGTCCTTCGGGGCGCTGGACCCTGGGAAATGGAACCCTGCTTAAAAATCTTACCCAAGGAGATTCCGGCAGGGTGCTCTACAGGTCCAAGGGAGTGGCCTCCTACAGCAGGAGGACCCGGTCCTTGAAGGTCCTTGATGGAGCCCGCCGTGATGGGTGAAGTTTGAGTCCTATTACAGGATTCTGCGGTGGGACTGGTAAGTGTTCCTTTTCCTTTTTATTTGACAAATATGTTTGTTTGGAAAAGGAATGGCAAAAAAGCTTTTTTATTTTTTTTAAACATGGAAAGCTATGCATATCTTTTTACACCTGAGATCAGGGAGATGGCAATAATGGTCCTGGCCAGCAAAATGGCCATGCCATTTGTCATTGTGTGTTACAGGTGAGCTTTAATAAGAGAACAAGCTTATCCTGATCATTCCATTCAAGTAGTTTTGTGTTCTGGGTCACGTAAGGGGAAGACCGCATTCTATGATGCAAACTTTAACCCTTTACATACTGAAGAACTAATTGTTGGTTGTGAGTGAAATGAGAATGCCCGACCTCCCCAGGTCAGTGCCTGGTGCTGAATTTCACTAGAAGCCCAAATAAAGAAAAAGGGATCGTGTTTCTGGTTTCTGGGATCAGGTTGTTTCTTAATTGCAGTGCACAGCTTCAGACGCTACATAGAAAAAAAGTGTTAGCAAAAAATCTGGATTGTATCCTCTGACCACATGTAGCACAGCAGCTCCCCCTAGTGACAGAGCCAGTTATGTTCATGGCGCCCATCCTATGAATTGTAAGGCACACTTGACTTTATGTGGGGTTCTTTAATTCATGGTATATGGAATTGAAAAGCTTTCTTCAGTAATTGGGTTAAGTGGGTGCATTTATAGTAGAATTTTTTTTTTTTGATCAAGAAAAATAAAGTGTATTGTAAGAAAGGTGAGCTGTACAAAATACAACAGGAGAAGCAAAATGATGGTGAACAAGACCATCACTTTTGAACAGAGTGTGCTAATGTACTTCTAAACAGCTAGAATATGTATAAAGCATATGTAGCACCCTCCTAGGTAGGTGCTAAGTAAACACATTTAATGCTTCTTCTGCTTATCAGTGGCGCCTGATCTGTTAGGTTGCTTGTTACATGTTTCCAGGTGTAATTCACTGGGTCTGAGGGAGTGTCCCCACTGTATCCAATGAGGGAGCTTTTGTTGGACAGTGGAGGAAACCCAGCCAGTGACACATCAGGTTTTATGGCAGTCCCAGTGGGAGGGCACCACCGCAGTGCATCCTGAGATTGACCATAAATACCGAGGGGACATGTGACAGGGCATCTTTGGCGGGAAGCAGAGTCCCAGGAGGAGGTGGATGGCTGTCTCTCCTCTTGCAGTGTGAGAGGAAGGTGGTCTTAGGCCGTCAGCCTAGTGAACCAGGTGTGGAGCTAAACTGCAAAGGATCCCGTGAAGCTGACAATGGAGCTGCTGGCAGAGTCTCTCGGGAAAAACAGTGTCCATGAGTACCAGGAGTTTTGCCAAAGGGTCTGCCCAGGAAGGGGGATCACTCCAGTGAAGTCAGGGGATCAGGGAGCTAGCTCACACAGAGAGTGTTACAGTAAAGGGGGTGCCGTGTAGAGAACCCTGAAGAATAGGGACAAAGGGGGTGCCAGGAAGGGCCCTGAAGAGTGTTCTACAGTACAGTACAGCTTATCTAATACAGATAATTAATGTCTTCTTCACTGCAAGTTACAAGGTGAAGCAGCGGTCTTGCCGCACTCAGCTATATTTGGTCGTTCCAGCAAATTGTCCATAGTTTATTCAAGTTGGGAGTATCCCACTCATTCCCTTCTCCTATCCAAGTTCTCAATAAAACCACAAAAATCAAAGCTCCTAGACTGTTTCCTGACTGAGCCAAAGCAGTTTGAGAATGCTAAACTGTCATGTTGTTGCTAAGGGTAACCCAGGTGAACCCGTAACCAGCAGCTCCCAAGGGAGTAGTGCCACACATATAATACCTGAGTCAATTACGATTCCAATAGCGTTTAGCAGATTAGTAAAACAGCGGCGTAAACAATTCTTACCGCAATACACACCTCTTTTTATCAGAGATGTATAGTAACTAAGTAGGACTACTTCACTACTGTACTTAAGTACGGAAAGGCGGTAGCTGTACTTTCCTAGAGTAGAATTTTTTTCTCCTACTTCCACTTTTACTTCACTACATTTTTTCAATGATTTCAATACTTCTACTCCGATATTTTTTTTTGTGCTGCATAGTTACTCGTTACAATTATAAAAATTACCACTGCCAGAACAGTAGATGGCAGGTTTCATGAAGCTCAAAACATGTGTATTATCAGCGCATACGAAAATAAATGCTAACTGTATGTATAAATAAAAGCTGCATTTGAAATAATAAAAAACAATATGATGTTCAAACTTTTGACTTCTTTCTTTAATAACTACATAACACAGTACTTGTACTTTTACTTTCAGTACTTGAGTAGCAATTTCTTTTTCAAAACTACTGGTACTTTTACTTTCAGTACTTGAGTAGCAAATTTTTTTAAAAAACCTTCTTGCAATACTTAAGTACAAAAAATGTTGAATACTTTAGTACTTCTATTCAAGTCACTTTTTGATCGAGCACTTGTACTTTTACTCAAGTATGGGTTTAGAGTACTTTATACAACTCTGCTTTTTATATAAAAGTAAAGAGTACAAATTAGAAAAAAAGGGAAGAAAACTAAAAAGGAAAGAAACAAAGGCAAAAAAAAAAGGGGGGGTTGCCTGGCACACGATCCCTTCGACTATTGACAGAATATCCTTGTTTTTATTACACTGGCCCTCTAATAGCCTATTTAGAACCAGTTGGTGTGTCGCTAAGCCCAGCATATCAAGCCATTGCTGCCATAAAGAGAAGAATTTTTTGGGTACCTTACGATGCGGATATGTCAAACTCTCACTGATAAGATATGCGTTTACCCGTTCTATCCATTGCTTCCTGGTCGGGACATTTGGAGATATCTAAATGACATGCAATTATTTTACGAGCAATAAAAAGTAGTCTCAACACTGCCACATGGGTCTTTGGATTCAATGCCTCCACCTCCAGGGCCCCCCAGGAGACAAACCAATGGGTCCCTGGAGAGCTGAAAACCATAGACCCGTGAAAATGGTGCCTATTATCTCTGACCAGTATCAAAACAATTTAGGACATTTCCATAGCATGTGTAAAAGGTCTCCATGCTCCCTTTCACACTTTGGGCAAAGGGAGTGTCTCTACTTCCCCACTTGTGTAATTGGATTGGCGTTCTGTAAGCTCTACGTACCAAAAAAAGGTGAGAGCTTCTGCCTGGCCGATACTGAAACCAGGGGTGCAGGCGACCGACACAGGTCCCAAGTGTCATCCTCCATATTACCCACATCTCTCTCCCATCTCCCCCTGCATGTGACTGTGAGATTTTTCTGTATGGAGTTATTTTATAGTAGAGTTAAACCTAATTAATTATAAACGTAATTAAATTCCCGGAGCTTAGACTTAACCCCCAAAGTGAGCCCTTAAAGTGATCCCCAACCCTCAGGTTTTAAGTGCTTTTATCAGCTGATTTAATCCCTTGTTATTCCCTCTTCTGCCCATGGTGCCTAGGCGAAGGTAAAGTCCGCATTTTTTGAGCAATATCCTAGGGCACCCCTGCCTTAAGGCATAGAATCTATTAAGGCAGGGGTGTCAAACTCCATTTAACCGCGGGCCGCATCAGCATTATGGTTGCCCTCAAAGGGCCGGTTATATCTGTAAGATTAGATGTCCAGAGCACCCACGCCCCCTTACACCCTTACATGGGATTTCAAGAACCCCCCCCCACCATCAGAAGTCAAAAGTCACCCACCCTTCCTTACATCACAATGCACCCCATTACCTTGTTCTGCTGCCAGGAAGATGATGCGGGTGGATCTGGGAAGAAGTGCAGGGTCTGGAGGAGAACCAGGAGGGCTGGAGTCAGCTTCCAGAGTCTGCTGAATGCTGAGACCAGGGGAGGCAAAGGCAAGGTGGTGTTGCGGCTGCAAAGAGAGGTGCAGGATCTGCAGGAGGAGTTCTGCCCTCCTCTGCTGCAGACTGCTGAGAAGGGGGGGGGCAGAGATGAGCCTTTCTGCAGCTGCACAGAGGATTGCAGGATCTGGCAAAGGAGTTCTGTCCTCTCTGCTGCCGACTACAGAAGGTGGGGGCAGAGACAAGGGGGGTGTCGCAGATGCAGGAGTGGTGCGAGGGCCACATGAAATGGCCTGGGGGCAGTGATGTATTTTGGCCTAGGCTGACAAGGCCCAGGCCTGGGGTGGCAAAATAGCCACCTCTACCTGAGACTCTATTGGCCACTGGTTGCTAGAGCTGCCTGGTGTCTAGCAACCAGTGATGTCACAGCTGTGACTCCCTGACCCTGACCCCGCCCCCCCCTCTACCTTCCCCTCTTTCTACCCCCCCCTCCTCTTTCTCCCTCCCCTCTTTCACCCATCCCCCCCCCTTTCTTTCTCTCTCTCTCTCTCTCTCTCTCTCTCTCTCTCTCATACCACCCTCACCCACCCCCTTCTCTCTCCCACCCCCACACCCTCTCTCTCCCACCCCCTCTCATGAGTTCTCAGGGGTTCTTGCTGGGACTCTTTGTCCTTCAATTTTGGAGGGAGTCACATCGGTTAAACAGGAACGGGTGGGCAAATTTACATAGGAGGCGCCCAATTTTAGTCTTGCCTATGGCAGCACAAAACCAAAATACACCACTGCCTGGGGGGCCGCGTGTTTGACACCTGTGCATTAAGGCAAAAACCCTTTAAGGCTTGAGAACCACTTTAATACACTGACCTTCGTTTCCTCTTCCAGCTTCTGCTGACATTTCCCTCCAGGCTGCTAGAAAGGTCCCAGGTGAAGTGGACTTCACTTTTATTACTCTGCCTGGGACAGGAGCCGGCGCTACAGAGGAAGCATCAGCTTATGCGATTTATGCTCCCGCCACAGCTGCTGGCTTCCTCCGCTGCTGCCTCCATGCACTCTGATTCTCTGGGATGGTGAGTCAGCAGGTTGCCGATCCGCCATCCCAGAGCATGAGATAGCGGGTTGAGCAGCCCTGATCTACACATTGTCCTGTAGTATCTCATGTGACCTGGGGTACTCTGCATTCCCCGGAATATTGTCCAAAATTTGTCACTGTCTGCAGCAAAAAGGTGTTTTTTCTTATTTATTTTCAGCAATTTAAGGAGACAGTGGGTGCTTAACTGAACAAATCACCCATTTTTTAGGCCTATATAATTTATAGGGTGAAATCCACGTATGTAAAATGCTGACTTCTCTCTCGTCTTAACAGCCAGAAAGTCATTTGTGTTTGAGCTGAACGAGTCGGCCTCCAGTCGTATCCTGAAGTTGGAGAAGGAGAACCAGTCCCTGCAGAACATCATTCAGGAACTGAGGGATGCTTCCATCAGCCTGGAGGAGAGCAGCTTGAAGGGCCAGGAGCTGGAGAAGGAAAATCAGCAGCTTAGTAAGAAGGTGGGTTCCAGGAAATTTGAGATACTGCCAACCTCATGGCTCTAAGGGGGCTGTTTTGAAAATGGAAGAGCAGATAGCAGAGTGTTGACTCCATATTGCACTCTGCATTTTACCAGCCAATAGTTTAATGCAAGCTGTGGTATAGTGGTCCTTTAGGACAGCTATTCTCAACCCTATGGAGAAAAGGGCCTGGTAATGCAAGCTGGTGGTATAGAACCTAGTGGTCCTTTAGGACAGCTATTCTCAACCCTATGGAGACAAAGGCCTGGTAAATTCTTCATGCCCCAACAGGAAAATAAAATGTATTGCTATGCCAGATATGTATCGAAATGCTGGATGAAGGCTGGATATCACCATTGGGGGAGGGGCAAGGTGTTCTGGAAGGGTCTCTGCAGCAGACTTGGTAGCCCCAATTGGGGCATGAGGTTTCTAAAGGGGACTGGGGTCTCTCCAGGAGGCTGGGGGCTTGCAGGGGTTAGGAGCCACCATGGACAGTTAGGAGGCACAGTAGGACACAGTTGGAGTTAGGAGGCACTGTGGAGGACTAAAGGCACTGTGGGAGATTGGGGTGCACTAAGGACTCTTGGGAGGGCAGGGGTTCTCTCCAGTAGGCTGGGGGGCTTGCAGGGGCACTGTGGGAGAATAGAGGGCACTGCAGGGGCTAGGAGACCCTGTGGGAGGTTGGGGTGCACTGTGGACGCTGAAGGCAGGGGTTCTCTCCTGGAGGCTGGGGGGCTTGCAGGGGCACTGTGGGAGAATAGAGGGCACCACAGGGGCTAGGAGGTACTGTGGGAGGTTGTAAGGCACAGTGGGACACTGCTGGAGTTTGGGGGCACTATAGGGGGCTGGAGGCTCTTCAGCAGGCTGGAAAGCACTGTGGGGGCAGGGGGCTTTGCAGGGGCACTGTGAGAGACTGGAGAGCGCTAAAGGGGCTAGGAGACACTGTGGCAGTTTGGGAGGCACAGTGGCATACTGTTGCTGATTAGTGGCAGTATAGTTGGCTGGAGGTCTGCAGCAGCCTGTTGGAGCACTGTGGGCATGTATAGAAGGTTGGAGGCACTATGGTTATAGTAGGTGGAGGAATTAGGCCATGGCCCACTGAACCACTGCTTTATAGTGTACTCTGCAAAATGCTGCTTCTTAATAGGATAATGCTGGTCAGTCATGTGATTGGGATCCCAATGGTTCACTTCAAAGCAGTCAAAATGCTAAATATAAATGTGGAACTGTCCTGTACTGGGGCGGTGGCATCTTTGCCCTGGGTGCTGGATGACCATGTCCTAGCACACTGGGTATAGCCCTCTGACCTTTATGGGCTTAGGTGCATCTGCTCCCTTAGCATTGCCAGTCACAAGTTTTAGAGCAGCCCTATTTTTCTACTTTGTATTAAAAAGATTGCCCTTTAATGTCTTCATGTATTTTAAAATTAAAGCATTGAACAAATAAACAATATTTGAGATAAAAATTAAAAAATGAAACCAATTTGGATTACAAAATGTCCTCTAGGTTTGTTGACTCCTCAAAGCAGCCACCTTTGGCAGTTTTACCAGCACCGGTGGCATTCCTTCTACAATAAAAATAATACGGCGTTTTATTTTTCAGTTGTTACCAAACAAACCTATGAACTGAATTCCATTCCTTATTCTTTTTACAGATGGAGGATCTTCACATGCAGATTGAGAAGGAGAGGCAGAGCAGTGCTGACTTGGAGAGTCTTAGTGAGGATCTTCTGAAAGAGAAGGAGAAACTTTCTCGGGTTCTGGAGAATGTCAAGTCCGAGAAGGGCAAGCAGGTGGGCCTGGCTAACTGTTAAAGTGTAACTAAAGGATAAACTTTTTTTTAGGTTTAGGATAGCGTGAGGAGGGATTAGAACCCCTGTCAGGTTTAATTGCTGTCTGGGGCCCCCATTAGGGAGACTCTCACACTTTCTATCTGTTCTGTTATTAGATAGTAAAGGGATATCCCACATTTTGGGTTGCCGCCGGAAAATCCCACATTTTGGGTTTCTGCCAGAAAAGCAATAGAAGGGAAATCTTCCAATGAGATCACTCGTCTTGAGACGTTTCCAATGGGGGACCCAAGTCTGGACAACAAGGGATTCCTTCACTTTGGAGGAATTCCTGTTTTTGATGGAGACAAAGTGAGAAATCTTTCCAATGGGACTCGATTCCCAAGAAAACCCTGACAGGGGTTATATTCCTCCCTTTAAGTACAAGGGCCACATCTCATAAGTCATAAATATTTGTAGGCTGAAAAAAAAAACTGTTTTAAAAAATAAAATTTGATTGTATGAATAACAGCTCTATGAGAAATAACTTTACATCAGAAGTACCTCCCCCTCCCTCATACACCAAATGCTACTCCCCCCTCCCCCTTACATCAGAAGTTCCTCCCCCCCTTACATCAGAAGTTCCTCCCCCCCTTACATCAGAAGTTCCTCCCCCCCTTACATCAGAAGTTCCTCCCCCCCTTACATCAGAAGTTCCTCCCCCCCTTACATCAGAAGTTCCTCCCCCCCTTACATCAGAAGTTCCTCCCCCCCCTTACATCAGAGGTTCCTCCCTCCCACTTTACATCAGAAGTCGCCCCCCACCTTACATCAGAAGTCCCCCCCACCTTACATCAGAAGTACCTCCCCCTCCCTCATACACCAAATGCTACTCCCCCCTCCCCCTTACATCAGACGTTCCTCCCCCCCCTTACATCAGACTCCCCCCCCCCCCTTACATCAGACTCCCCCCCCCCCCCTTACATCAGACGTTCCTCGTCCCCTTTACATCTGAAGTCCCCCCCCCTTTACATCAGAAGTTCCTCCCCCCTTTACATCAGAAGTTCCTCCCCCCTTTACATCAGAAGTTCCTCCCCCCCTTTACATCAGAAGTTCCTCCCCCCCCCCTTACATCAGAGGTTCCTACCCCCCTTTACATCAGAAGTTCCTCCCCCCCCTTACATCAGAGGTTCCTCCCCCCCTTACATCAGAGGTTCCTCCCCCCCTTACATCAGAAGTTCCTCCCCCCCCCTTACATCAGAAGTTCCTCCCCCCCTTACATCAGAAGTTCCTCCCCCCCTTACATCAGAAGTTCCTCCCCCCCCTTACATCAGAAGTTCCTCCCCCCCTTACATCAGAAGTCCCCCCCCCCACCTTACATCAGAAGTTCCTCCCCCCCTTACATCAGAAGTTCCCCCCCCCCCTTACATCAGAAGTTCTTCCCCCCCTTACATCAGAAGTTTCCCCCCCCCCCTTACATCAGAAGTTCCTCCCCCCCTTACATCAGAAGTTCCTCCCCCCCTTACATCAGAAGTTCCTCCCCCCCTTACATCAGAAGTTCCTCCCCCCCTTACATCAGAGGTTCCTCCCTCCCACTTTACATCAGAAGTCGCCCCCCACCTTACATCAGAAGTTCCTCCCCCCTTACATCATAAGTTCCTGCCCACCTTACATCATAAGTTCCTGCCCACCTTACATCAGAAGTTCTCCCCCCCCCTTACATCAGAAGTTCTCCCCCCCCCTTACATCAGAAGTTCTTCCCCCCCTTACATCAGAAGTTCCTCCCCCCCACCTTACATCAGAAGTTCCTCCTCCCCACCTTACATCAGAAGTTCCTCCCCCCCTTACATCAGAAGTCCCTCCTCCCCCCCACCTTACATCAGAAGTTCCTCCCCCCACCTTACATCAGAAGTTCCTCCCTCCCCACCTTACATCAGAAGTTCCTCCCCCCCACCTTACATCAGAAGTTCCTCCCCCCACCTTACATCAGAAGTTCCTCCCTCCCCACCTTACATCAGAAGTTCCTCCCTCCCCACCTTACATCAGAAGTTCCTCCCTCCCCACCTTACATCAGAAGTTCCTCCCTCCCCACCTTACATCAGAAGTTCCTCCCCCCCACCTTACATCAGAAGTTCCTTCCCCCCACCTTACATCAGAAGTTCCTTCCCCCCACCTTACATCAGAAGTCCCTCCTCCCCCCTTACATCAGAAGTTGCCCCCCCTCTTAATTCAGATATCCCCCCCCCTACACCAGGAGTCCCCCCCCCCCCTTTACACCAGAAGCTTCCTTACCACTTCATAGCCCCCTATACATATCAGAGCTCCCCCCCCCTTATATCAGGGTTCCTATCCGAGATCCCCACTTATATTAGGGTCCTTATCAGAGGTTGAGGCCAACTGACCTGAATCATGAAGTCTGTGCACACGTCTGAGAATACGCCACTGACCCTATATGGGGGCCATAATTAATCTCGTACTAGGCCTTGGTTTGGAGAGCCCTACTCTATCTGAAATGAAAAAAAAGTTTTGCCGTCTTTATTATAAGACTTTTCCCTTTAATAGCATGAAATGTTTTTGTAAAGATTATGTGCTTTGTTTTTCAGATTAAAGAGCTGGAACAAGAAAACAAGCACCTCTCCCAGGCGGTGGCAGCTCTTCGACAGAGAGCGCAAGACCACACCGATTCCAGAGTCAAAGACGTGGAGATGGAAAATAAAATACTGCATGAAACAATCACTGACACCAGCAGTAAGCTGAACGAGGTGGAACATGAAAAGAAGCAGCTACAGAAGGTCTATAATCAGGTGAAGGAGAAGGTAGAAAGGGTAGAAGAGATGGGCAAGGAAATCCATCGGCTAGAGAAGCAGAATGAAGTGTTGACCAAGAAAGTGTCCTCTGTGAGGATCGTGGAAGAGAAGGTGGAGGTTCTCGAGAAAGAAAACTGCAAGTTAGAAGGAGAAAATAGAATTCTGAAGAAATCTCTGGACACTTTGCAAAATGTTTCAATTCGTTTGGAGGTGTTGGAAAGTGAGAACAAACAGTTGGATGAGGAGAATCTGGAACTGAGGAGAGCAGTGGAAGCCATGAGGTTCTCCTGTTCAAAAATAACGCAGATCGAGAGAGAAAATGCCGATCTTCACAAAGAGAAAGAAGAGCTTCAGAAGAACGTTGAAGTGCTAAAGACCTTAGGGAAGAAGTCTGAACGCCTGGAAGTCAGCTACCAAGGCCTGAGCGAAGAGAACTGGAGGCTTCAGCAGATGCTTGAGGCTGGCAACAAGAAGCTCCAGGAGCTAGAAACTGAGCTTCAGGACACTGAGAAGGAAAACAAAGAGCTTCAGAAGACTCTGGAGGAATTTCGGATTTCCAACAAGAGATTGGAGAGGCTGGAACAAGAGAAGAAAGTGATGGAGCAGGACTTAACCCAACTGGAGAAGGACAAGAAGACGTTAGACAAGGAATCAAAAAGACTGTGGCAGCAGGTGGAGCTTAAAGATGCCATCTTGGACGATAACACTGTAAAGTTGGCCGACTTGGAGAAAGAAAACCGAACACTAGAGAAGGAGGTTTCCAAGCTGCGAGAATCCTCTTCTAGAACTCGAGAGCTCGAGAAGGAGAACAAAGATCTGCTGCAGCAGCTGACCGTAGATAAAAGAACACTAGCAACGCTAAGAGAGGTATGCAGAACACTGAATAATGCGCTTGGACCAATGGCCAGTGACATGAATGCTGAACATATTGACTGAAATTTATATGCTTTTTAAGATTTCAGGAAAATCTGTCAAAAAACCTGGTCAAACTAAGATAATAGGCCATTGACAGGCCAGCATATGTCTTCTTTTTGTTGGCACAGATCTTTTCTTTAGTGCTCCTACTGAGAGTCTATAATTCCCTGAATCTGGGAGGGTTTAATGTGGAAATACAACTTTAGCTCCAGGTTGGAGGTTTGGTACTCACCACACTGCAAGAACCATAAGGTGTGCCTGGGCATACCCTAATCACTATGTGCGGTGCCGATTTCCCCCTACTGCCCGGGCTTCCCCCCTGTTGCCCCTCCCTTTCCCTCTTCTCCCCCTTTGCAGTTGCGGGGGATGTTTCAGGATAGCTTCCTCAGGGGTACTCTGTAAAGAGGGTTCAGATGGGTGAATAGCTGAATAATGGTCTCAGAGGGAATTGCTCCACCACAGATTGTTTGGTGGTCTCCTAAAGCAGTATTTCTCAACTCCGGTCCTCAGGCCCACTAACAGGCCAGATTTTAAGTATTACCTTGGGGAGATGCAGACTAGAATACTGCAGTCACTGAGCAGCAAATGATGTCACCTGTGATGTAATTTAGTTATCTTGCAAACTTGGCCTGTTGGTGGGTCCCGAGGACCGGAGTTGAGAAACACTGTCCTAAACTTCCAAAGGGAAGTGGAGCAGGAGTGTGTCCAGACCCCGAATGGGGGGAAACCCAATAGAAGACACACGGTGTCTGATCCAACGGCAGGGGAGGGAGATACTAGGCCTGACCTTAGCACAATCAGGCCTCAATTCCAAACGTGCTTTTTTCCAAAATTTGGGTCCAGAACTCAATTGTTTCTGTCCACGCCAGGGACACCAATCCCTTCAGTGCCTTTAAATATCTGCACCCTGCCACAGATCCCCCTCCTGAGTCTCCAGTGGTCTTCATTCTAAAACTGAATGGTAAAAGCAAAGGAAATCTTAAACTACTTTCGAATGTTCTGAGAATTTTCATTCGCATTTTCCTAAGATTATTCTTACAAGTTTGCGTTTGAAACTCTACTAGCGTATATGCAGCTTTACTGTTAGTGTAAGAAGTTTCAGGCAGTTGGAAATGGCCTCCCTAGCCGCTTCTGTTCTTTTATCTTTGTCTCTGCTGTTCATTCAAACTTTTTTTTTTCTTGCAGGATCTGGTCTTGGAAAAGCTGAAGACCCAACAAATGTCTAGCGAGCTGGACAAGCTGAGCCTGGAGCTGGAGAAGATTGGGTTAAATAAAGAGCTGATGCTGCAAAATGAGAACAGCAATGCTGAGAAGTAAGAGGCATCGAACACCGACTGCACCATGTAGATTAACAATCCCATGCAAGATTCTCCATGCTGAGGAAACTCGATTCTAGGCTGTGATTGACAGATCTCAGAACCGCTTTCATTCCCGATCCTGTGGTCACATGGGTTTGTTTGTAAAACCAAGTCAGCAACTCATTGTGCTTTGCACAGAACGAGTCTCATTGAGAGAGCCTGCCAAAAAAAATGTCCCCCCTCCTAGAACAATACACGCCCCCCCTCCCCAAAAAAAATAGTCCCCCTCCTAGAACAATACACGCCCCCCTCCCCAAAAAAAAAGTCCCCCTCCTAGAACAATACACGCCCCCTCCCCAAAAAACAAGTCCCCCCTCCTAGAACAATACTTACCCCCTGCAGCCCCCCAAATTCCCCTTTCCAACACAATTCCCCTCCCCCCAATCTTCTTGTGATGCCCCCCCACCTCACATGATACCACAGTGCCCAGGGCAGCCAAGCTGCCTGTGCCCACCCCTTGTCCCAGACTCTGCTGGTGCTTTCCTACTTGCATACCAAGTTCTAAATGACAATGTGTGGACATGCATAGAGGAACCGCTCATTAATGTGTTTTTGTTTTGCAGGAAGTACAAAATCCTGGAGAGCAAAATTGAATCAACACTAAAGACGACTTTGGCTATTAAGGAAAGCAAAATTCTGGCTCTTGAGAGTCAAGTGGACGAAGTCCGGAGCTTCAACCAGCAACTGCAGAATGAGCTGAATTCGGTACGATGTGCACATGGGAAGTTTTGTATCGAGGATTTTAGACAGACGAATAGAAATATCCATCAGGCCAGTTTAGAAAAGTCTAAGCTAATCTTCAGTTATTTCCAAGGATTTCCGCATTCTGCTTCTCCTTCCTTGGCCTTGTGCAGTGCGGAAGCATTAGAATATCTTATTATGTGCCATCTGGTACAGAGTCGCTCTTCATTTTATTTCATAATCCATTATCTGTAACCCACTAAGGCCCCTTTCACACTTGTGCGACTTGTCATGCGATTTGGGACTGCAAAGTCGTTCTCCATTATTTCCAATGAACCCCGTTCATATCTGTGCGACTTGAAGTCGCACCAACTTCAAAGTAGTCCCTGCACTACTTTTGGCACGATTTTGATGCGTTTTGAGGAAGAGACATTATAAGCCCAGTCAAAATCGCATCAAAAAGTCGCTGTAAAATCGTGCGACTTTGAAGTCACACAAGTGTAAAAGGGGCCTAAGCTGGCCATAGACCTTTTGAATCTCAGCCGGTTTAGCAGGGACCGGATGAGATTTGAACCATGTATGGGCAGGCTGAATGTACCCAAGTAGATCTATCAACTTGTGTATAACCAGCCTGTCAAGGTATAGCCGCTAGCAATAACCTCTGTGTGTTCTCCCGGCCAGGATGGCTCCCCCCGCTGGGAGAACACGATAGCTCTGCGGGACAGAAAATAGATTTTCTTTCCTGCAACCCGTAATTGCAGGAAAGAAATTTGCACCATCTACGGATGTCTTTAACCACTTGCCGACCGCCCGGCTGTCTCGGCAGCGCGAAACCGCCGTACCTGTACGGTTCGCGAGAGCGCTCCTGGGCGCTCGCCTGCCCCCATTAGGCAGCGGGGATGCCAATCCACGGGGCTGGCGGCCGCAATTGCCGCCAGCCACCTGCGATCGCTCCCCGTGGAGAGAGAACGACGGTCTGCTGTTGTAAACACAGCCGACCGTTGTTCTCTCTAGAACGAACACAGAGCGCCTGTGATCCTCCTATTTAGGAACACAGGTCTCTGTGTTAATTCCACAAGTCCCTAACCCCATATAGTTAGAAAGCACTCTCTAGGCTCACACATGACGCTTTGATCGGTCCTGGGTTAACCCCTTCCCTGCCAATGTCATTAGTACAGTAACAGTGAATATTTTTAAATTATATTAAAAGTGCTGCGCTTTCAAAATATATGTGTAAATATATCTAATAATGAAAATATAGTGGTAAAAAAAAATGATAAAACTCAATAGATAAATGAATGTGTTGAAGCGTGGTGACTAAAAATAATCTTCTCAGCCCCAGCCCTATTTTGGACACTTTTTGTTTACAAGTTAAAATCAGTATTTTTTCCTAGAAAACTACTTGGAACCCCAAACCTTATATATATTTTTTTTAGCAAAGACTCTGGAGAATAAAATGTTGCAATATTGTTTGTTACGCGGTATTTGCGCAGCGGTCTTTAAAACACAATTTTTTTGGAAAAATTACGAAAAATCACATTTCACTGCATTTAAAAAATACTACACAGTAAAGTTAGCCCATTTTTTTCTTTATTGTGAAAGATGATGTCACGCCGAGTAAATAGATACCCAACATGTTACTGTTTAAAATTGCGCACACCCGTGGAATGGCGACAAACTACGGTCAATAGAAATCTCAATAGGCAACGCTTTAACGGTTACCAGTTTAGAGGTAGAGTGTAGCTCTTTTTTTTTTAATTATTGCTCATGCTCTGGCGATCGCGGCGATACCTCACATGTGTGGTTTGAACAGTGATTTCATTCGCGGCTCGACTTCCGTATACGTGTAAAGTGCAAAGAGAGGTTGTAAACGGCGCTACCTTTGTGCAATTAAAAGAGATAAAGTGCATACATTCACTGTTAAAGAATTATAAGAAGGGGAGTGTCCCATAAAATTGAAAAAATATATGTGCTATATATCAAGTGGGTTCTGGTCATAAAAGATCAAGATCTCCTAGTCTGTGATAAAATAAAACCCAAAAAGTGCTGAAGTGCAATAAATAAATTTAATACCATAGACAGTGTTTTTATTGTGATGTACAAATAATAAAAATCAATCCAGTGTAGAAATAAAATCAGATGTTAGTGATATTTCGGGCACTGTTTATTGCTGAAAGTGCACCATGCCCGCAGAAAAACAAATCAGTGAAGTGAAAGTGATAAAGGTTACCGGGGAAAAAATCCCTAAAGATAAAAAGGAAATAATGAAATGAAAAAGCCAGCTGCAATCACCCGTGTGACCACTAGGTGTCGCGCTGTAAATACAACCTGCCCTGCACGGAAGCTTTAGGCAAGGATGGATCTCCAGGGGTCCCCCTCCACAGTCAAAGCACCAGTTGGCGTGTTTCCATATGGAGAGAAAGAAGAGGGGAGCCTCATGAAGTATCAGATCGTATAAATAAAGAAGAAACGTAGCATCCACTCCCTGTGTGAAACCGTGATAGCTGCCTCGGATCAGTAGTACTCGCCAGGAAGCTTCCGCGTTCCACGGCGGTGGAATCTCAAAACCGGAAGTGACGCTGTGACGCAATGGACCCGCCCTACGCGTTTCATCATCGACGTCTGCTGGAGCGGCGTCACCACGGCGTACTCCCGGTCTTAATATAGCCAGCCCTTGTCATGGCAACAGATAGACTGCCGTCAGCCATCTTGGTGCTCCATATTTGTTGCCAAAAGGAAGCCATCTTGCTACTCCCTGTATTCCTATAGGTGAGTATGAAGGGCGGCTTACATTACATCATTTGCGAAGCAGCTTACACGAGGCTACTACGAGGGCCACATAGAAAAAACAAAAAGAAAAAAGTCAAGAAAAAAATTATTTAAGTTAAAAAACATTCTTTCCGTAGGGTACAACCTTTAATATACAAAAGATAAATTATATGCAAAAATAAAAATAAAAATAAAAATAAAATAAGGCTCCTATTCATGTGAGGAAGGCTCGAAAAACAATTTAAAAAGGTATTGAGAGTCTTATAGCCAACCCTGAATGCGATATATTATTGGGGACATTTATAGGGCTATGCTCTCTATGAGTGATCCCGTCCACTTCATGGGGGGAATTTGAATATAATGTATATTCTGAGAGACTTCAACTCATGGCTGTATATGAAAAAAGGAAAAAATAAAAATAAAAATAAAATAAAAATATCCGATGTTGGATGAAAAGGCTGAAACACAAAAAATTGTTTCATCAAGAAAGTAATATGTATATATAAGTATATACATGCCACCTTCACTGGAGGTAGGTGAAGGGGAATAAAAAATGTTCCGATGTTGGATGAGAAGGCTGAACCACAAAAAATTGTGTCATCAAGAAAAATTATATGTATATATAAGTATATATGTGCCGGCTTCACTGGAGGTAGGTGAAGGGGAAGTAGGTTCGATGTAGAGAGAATATATGTGTATGGGAAGGTATATGGAAATTATATATAAAAAATATGAATTAATAAAATATTTTTTTAAAATTTTAAAATGTTATTAAACTTATTAAACGTGGTAAAGAGGTATAAAATATATATTAATATTGGAAATTGTATTAATAATAAAATTAAAATTGTTAGGAGGAATTGGAAACGAATGGATAAGGGTAGTGTTCAAGGATTCCTTAATAGATTGTCAGGAGAGTAAATAGGTGGAATCGTAATATAGGGGGGAGGATTTTTTTACCAAAAAGGAGTTGTGGGTACAATAATCTATCCGCGATAGGTAATGGAAGGGCAAACAATCACATGCATAAAATTGCATAAAACCAATATGTATAAAATCAGTGTTATAAAACAATTGTAAAAAAACAATTGTAAAAAACACTTGTAAAAAAACTTTTGTAAAAAACACTTGTAAGAAAACACCGCACAAGGCATGAGGGACGCTGTATAAAAGTTTCAGGCTATAAAATGAGGACTGCTGAATCTACAAGGTGAAATACAAAAATATAAAAATATATAAATCTATACCTTTATATTAAAAATAAATTAGAAAAAAAGGTTGTAAGAATTTTTAAAACTCTATAAATCTATACCTTTATATTAAAAATAAATTAGAAAAAAGGTTGTAAGAATTTTTAAAACTCTAGATAATTCTTCTTAGCAAAGGCTCTGAAAAAACTTAAAAATCCCCTTTTATGAAAATAGGGGGGTGTTTAGACATCGGAAATGAAGCAGTTCAGATCTATGTCTGCATTTAGTCCATCAGGTCTCAAGGATCGCATCAGGAAAATCCACTTAGTTTCATTTTTCGAAATCATTCTTCTTTTATTTCCTCCTCTCCAGTCCCCTTTTATTTTATCAATGCCATAAAAAATTAGGCCCGAGGGGTCCTGGGAGTGTCTTTCCTTGAAATGTCTTGACAAACTGTGTTTGTCATAGCCCTTTTTAATATTTTTGACATGTTCCCTGATTCTAACATATAGGGGGCGGGTGGTTCTCCCTATGTACTGCAGATGACATGGACATTCGATGACGTATGTTACGTGTGTACTGGTACACGTGATGGTGTCTTTTATTTTATATTCCACCCCTGTGGTATGCGATTTGAAAGTTTTAATTCTTCTAGGTTGCTTTCTGTTGGTCCTGCAAGGTAAGCATTTTTGACACCTGAAAAAACCGTTAATGCTTGTGGGGAGAGAGATGGTTTTGGGTGGGTTCACCACATTGTGTACCACCTTATCTTTAAGTGTGGGTGCCCGCCTGTATACAAAAGATGGTTTGCTTGGGAGAATTCTCTTCAAAGTTCTATCCGCTGTCAAGATGGGCCAGTGTTTCTTGATAATGTTTTCAAGTTGCTTATGTTGTCTATTGAAACCCGTTATAAAGGCAAATTCATGCTTATTCTCATTTACCTTATTTTTGCTTTCTTTAATTAAATCCTCTCTTGTGGTATTCCTTACTAGTTGTTTCAAATGTACTAGGTCTTTCTTTTTATAGCCTTTTTCGACAAACCTCTGTATCAGAATGTCCGCTTGAGTTTCAAAATCCTGTAAATTGGTACAGTTCCTCCTTATCCTTAGGAGCTGTCCCTTAGGGATGTTGCCCAACCATTTTGGGTGGTGACAGCTTCTAGTTGGAATGTAGCCATTCTTATCCGTTTTCTTAAAAAACGTCTTACTGGCCAGTTTTCTTCCTTCTTTGTACAATTCTAAGTCCAAATAGGCGACTTTCTCTCGATTACAGTTACCTGTAAAGGTGATTCCGTAGGCATTGCTGCTAATCTCATCGAAGAAGGTTTGTAAGGTGTCCATATTACCTCTCCATACCATGATGATGTCGTCTATATATCTGCGATAATAAATTAGATGAGGGCGTTCCACGCTGTATATTTGCTCTTCTTCCCATTTCTGCATAAATATATTAGCAACGCTGGGGGCATACTTTGCCCCCATAGCGACTCCTTTAATCTGCGCATAGTATCGTCCCTTATACCAAAAATAATTGGAGTTCATAGCCATTTTTAACCCTTCTAGAATAAAGTGCATTTGTGCATGTTTCAGGTCCGTATAATTATAAAGTGCCCATTCGACGCTATCCAATCCGTCCTTTTGTGCTATGTTCGTATATAGCGAATTTACGTCTATAGTGACTAGGATATCATCCTCTTCAATTTCTAAATCCTTAATGTCTGACAACAACTGTTTGCTGTCCCTTAGGTAGGACTTTCCTTTAGGAACAATTGGTTGCAAATATTTGTCCAGATATTCACCCAACCTGGAGTGGATGGAATTTATGCCGCTTACTATGGGCCGGCCCGGGGGTTTTTCCTCATTTTTGTGGATCTTGGGCAAATAGTAGATTATTGGCGTTCTAGCCCCTTCTATGTCTAAATATTTCGCCTCCTTTTTGTTTAAGATACCCAGGTCCTTTCCTTTGTCAATATATGTTTTCAGGGCTTTCGTGTATTTCTTTCTTGGGTCTCCAGATAATTTCTGATAGGTATCTTCTGCACCAAGAAGATGCTCCAATTCTTCCTCATAATCTTTTTGATTTAAAATGACCAAACCTCCTCCCTTGTCAGCTGGTCTTATGACTATCCCTTTCTTTTTTTCTAATTTTTTGATAGTTTCCCATATGTCCTTTTCTTTTTTGTTTTTTATCTTTAGGCCTCTGATCTCCTCTTCAACCATCCTTTTGAAGACCTCTAGGTTCTCATTTTGTGGATTCTTCGGGTTGAAGACGGATTTATTCCTAAGTGCAGTGTGCTTATATTCTGTATTGGATATGCGAGTTTCTTTATCTTTCTTGATCTCAAAAAATTTTTTAATATTAATTTTCCGTATATATTTCTGTAAGTCTATGTACGCTTCGAATTTGTCCAGGTTTTTATCTGGTGCATATTTTAGGCCTAAATCTAAAAGTTCCAATTCCTCTTTGTTAAAAACCACATTGCTCAGATTAAAAATACCTTTCCCTAATACTCTCTTCTTCTTTTTCTTAGACCCCCCACGTTTTCCCCTTGGTTTCCGTTTCTTGTGTCGTGGAATCTGTGGGGTTCCTCTCTCCTGTTCAAACCTGATCCTCCTGGTCTTGGAGTGCCTCCGTGTTCCCCTTGTGGGGGTCTTCTCCAGTCTTCTCTCCAATTGATATGTTGTCCTCCTTGAGGTCTGTATGTCCCTCTCTGGCCTCCGGGATGGTCTTGCCTCCATGGTTGTTGCCATCCTTGATTCCTCCAATTCCCTTGGTATCCCTGTGGGCGCCATCCTCCTCTTGGTGGTCTTCCCCTGTTGCCCCTTGGAAAAAAATCCCTTCTGGGGGGTGGGCCTCTGTTCTCATATTGGGGTTCATGGTGTTGCCTGAGAGGTGAGAATCTGTTATACGTGTCAATCCGATTGTACGCATAAGGTGGTGATCTATCCCTGTACTGATTCCTCTGTGTGTTCTCCCTGTGGCTGTCCCAACGGTCGTTGTACCCGTGTCTTGGTTCAGTATCCCTTTCAACGTTATTTCTTCCTCCGTTTACTGGAGTTCTAGGGGTCATGGGGGTCCTTGGTGTTGTGACGTCCATCCACGGATCCTCATCTTCATCCTCCATGTCCGAAGATTCCCTGGAATCAATGTCCACCGGATCCACACTAGTTCCTTGACCGTTGTATATCTCATCAGACTGCCATTTGTATACTTCTCTGTTCCTATAGTCCAAGATGTCCCTCTTGTATTTTTTCTGTTTTTTTGCCTGTATTGTTTTGTCATACTTCTGTATGGCCTCCTGTAGTGCCTTCTCTTTGTTTTTATATTCTGTTTTTTCCGCATGGGGAGCCAGTTGTTCCTTAAGTTGAATTATGGTGCTTTCAATTTTCTTAAGTTTAAATTGTCTCCTTTTGATAATCATTAATAATAATTCCTTTTCACATTTATTAAAGAACGCATACCAATTGTCTAGGAGAACTGGGTCTGAGATATGGTCGTTGGGGGATATGTCCCAGCGCAGTCTCCTGGGGGCTATACCTTCCTTAGTGTATTTTTCAAGGGTGGTTATATCCCACCACACCCTCAGTTGTTTCTCCATGTTATGCTTTAATTGTTTAAAACACCCTTCCATGTCTTGTCTATGGATAATGGTATCTTGGTCGAATATTTCTTCAACGTTCACCGCTCTAGTTGTCATATATTTAAAGATCTCCATTCTGCAGCCAAGTCTGGGTGATCCCACAAAAAGTGGTATACACAGGAAATGTAAAGGCAAGAGATGACCAGCGCTATGGAGTGTGCGGTGAAGCGTGAGAGACTGACAGGTGTAAGCAGCCAACAACCAAACCCCAAAAGGGGTCAGGATATGTGTAAAGTGCAAAGAGAGGTTGTAAACGGCGCTACCTTTGTGCAATTAAAAGAGATAAAGTGCATACATTCACTGTTAAAGAATTATAAGAAGGGGAGTGTCCCATAAAATTGAAAAAATATATGTGCTATATATCAAGTGGGTTCTGGTCATAAAAGATCAAGATCTCCTAGTCTGTGATAAAATAAAACCCAAAAAGTGCTGAAGTGCAATAAATAAATTTAATACCATAGACAGTGTTTTTATTGTGATGTACAAATAATAAAAATCAATCCAGTGTAGAAATAAAATCAGATGTTAGTGATATTTCGGGCACTGTTTATTGCTGAAAGTGCACCATGCCCGCAGAAAAACAAATCAGTGAAGTGAAAGTGATAAAGGTTACCGGGGAAAAAATCCCTAAAGATAAAAAGGAAATAATGAAATGAAAAAGCCAGCTGCAATCACCCGTGTGACCACTAGGTGTCGCGCTGTAAATACAACCTGCCCTGCACGGAAGCTTTAGGCAAGGATGGATCTCCAGGGGTCCCCCTCCACAGTCAAAGCACCAGTTGGCGTGTTTCCATATGGAGAGAAAGAAGAGGGGAGCCTCATGAAGTATCAGATCGTATAAATAAAGAAGAAACGTAGTATCCACTCACTGTGTGAAACCGTGATAGCTGCCTCGGATCAGTAGTACTCGCCAGGAAGCTTCCTCCAGCAGACGTCCAGACTCGCCGCTCCAGCAGACGTCGATGACGAAACGCGTAGGGCGGGTCCATTGCGTCACAGCGTCACTTCCGGTTTTGAGATTCCACCGCCGTGGAACGCGGAAGCTTCCTGGCGAGTACTACTGATCCGAGGCAGCTATCACGGTTTCACACAGTGAGTGGATGCTACGTTTCTTCTTTATTTATACGATCTGATACTTCATGAGGCTCCCCTCTTCTTTCTCTCCATATGGAAACACGCCAACTGGTGCTTTGACTGTGGAGGGGGACCCCTGGAGATCCATCCTTGCCTAAAGCTTCCGTGCAGGGCAGGTTGTATTTACAGCGCGACACCTAGTGGTCACACGGGTGATTGCAGCTGGCTTTTTCATTTCATTATTTCCTTTTTATCTTTAGGGATTTTTTCCCCGGTAACCTTTATCACTTTCACTTCACTGATTTGTTTTTCTGCGGGCATGGTGCACTTTCAGCAATAAACAGTGCCCGAAATATCACTAACATCTGATTTTATTTCTACACTGGATTGATTTTTATTATTTGTACATCACAATAAAAACACTGTCTATGGTATTAAATTTATTTATTGCACTTCAGCACTTTTTGGGTTTTATTTTATCACAGACTAGGAGATCTTGATCTTTTATGACCAGAACCCACTTGATATATAGCACATATATTTTTTCAATTTTATGGGACACTCCCCTTCTTATAATTCTTTAACAGTGAATGTATGCACTTTATCTCTTTTAATTGCACAAAGGTAGCGCCGTTTACAACCTCTCTTTGCACTTTACACATATCCTGACCCCTTTTGGGGTTTGGTTGTTGGCTGCTTACACCTGTCAGTCTCTCACGCTTCACCGCACACTCCATAGCGCTGGTCATCTCTTGCCTTTACATACGACTTCCGTATACGTTTTCTTTCGTGTGCGAGCTAACGGTGACGGGGGGCAGCTAAAAATTTTTTTTTCCCTATTTTTTTTTTTTACTTTTATTACAGGTTTTAAAAAAAAAAAAAAAAAATCTGATCACTTTTATTGCTGTCACAAGCAATGTAAACATCCCTTGTGACACCAATATGTAGTGACAGGTACACTTTATGCAGGGATCGAGGGTCTAAAAGACTCCAAACTCCTCCACTACACTTCCCTGTATGCAAAATGCCGAAAATTGCATTTTTGCATACAGCCGTTTTTTAAATCTGCTGCCTTTTGCAGCACAGTAACCCGGAAGTGATCGGGACCCCATCCAGCCGGCGGACGCGCTAACTGGGTGCTCGGGTCTCCCGGTGGGACGGGAGGCCCCAGACAAAGTCACGGAAGGCGGCAGGAGGGGGGGACGGAGACGAGACGTCCCCTTCCGCTCACCCGGGTGACGATCGAGCGGCTCCCGAGCCGCATCTGTGGTTAGTGACGGAAAGCCGACCGTCGGCTCTAAACCACGGTACCGGGATGGTGTCTCTAGCTAGAGGCATCACCCCGGTATAATACCGCAAAGTTTGCCGACGTAGCCCTACGTCACTTTGCGGTAAGTGGTTAAAAAAATTTTAAAACCATTTATCATTTTCCTTCCACTTCACAATTATGTACCACTTTGTGTCGGTCTATCACATAAAATCCCAATAAAATACATTTATGTTTTTTGGTTGTAACATGACAAAATGTGAAAAAATTTCAACGGGTATGAATACTTTTTCACTGTATTACCTGTCTGTATCCGACAGACAGGTACTCTTTACTGAAGCTTTTGCTTTTTTATGGCAAAGTATAATACCAACCACGAGACGCTCAAAATGTTAAATGGCGAGGAAGCCAGGGAGGGGGGGGGGGGTTATTTGTTCCAGGTCATTTGTAAGCGTCTAAGACCCGAGCGCCCGTGTACAATGCACAGGAAATATAATTAGCGGGGAGCAGGATGGATACCGGTATACAGACACGGCAATGGGCTCACCGCTTCCCTCTAGAATTATAAACAGCCTGAGAAAAGCGTGAGAACTCCATATTGTACCCACATCACACAGAATACCAGACAATGCTAGGGTGAGAAAATCCCAAATGCTGGACAATAGATCTAAGAGGACCTGTACTTCACCACCGCGGGCAACGCACAAATCTCATGCCAAGTGCCGCAACCCAACAAACAATTAGCAATCGCTTTTCCCGGTTTTGCCAGCTTGAACCTGAAAAAGCAGTTTGTTGGAGTTACAGCAGTTAGCAAATGTTTGCTCTTTGCATTCCATGTTTAACCCCTTGACGTCAAACACTGGCAGCCTTTTACTGGGCTGTTATACACGGTGGGTTGGAAGGTCTGCCTGATCACGTGACCCCTGTGAGTGACTGTCATAGTGGTCACATGATTGGGAGCCAGTCCTACCGGTTGCTGATCATTACTAGAGACCAGGAGCTGACTTTTGGCGCTTTTCCACTGCATGGAACCGAACGGTTTAGCTCGCTTTTGCGCTTTTCCACTGCATGGTACCGCATGGTACGTGTTAGAACGGTTCGGTACGGTACGGTGTCGCTTTTCCACTACATGGTACGGCTCGCTTAAACAGTACCACCTCAGTTGGGGTTCCAAGCAGGCCGTACCAATACCATATCCCACAATCCTTTGCATGCAGCATTGATTTTTTTGTCACTACTAGCCACTGATTGGTCAGAGAATCATTGTAATGTATGATGTGTTGGAGCTGGAGAGTCCAGAGAAGGGCAACTAAACTAATTAGGGGATTGGAGGACCCTAATTATGAAGAGCGCCTGCAATCGCTTGATTTATTCTCCCTGGAGGGGACATGATAGCAATTTACAAATACCTCAATGGTGATCTCAGCATAGAAAAAAAAGCTATTCAGTCGAAAGGATTGCATGAGGACTCGAGGGCATACAATGCGATTAGAGGAGAAGCGTTTTAACCTCAGGCAACGTGGGGGGTTCTTTACGGTTAGGGCTACATGATTGTGGAATTATCTACCACAAGAGGTGGTTTCTGCGGGAAGTATGGTGGCTTTCAAAAGACTCTTAGACGTACATCTCAAGGATCAGAACATTCAGGGGTATGGGAGATGATTACGGCCACACACACCTACACAGTTTGAACTGGATGGACTATTGTGTTTATTCAACCTCACCTACTATGTAACTATGTAATCCCACCCACTTACTACTAGGTACTACAACAGTGGAAAAGCAAACCGAGCCGAGTAGAGCCTATTACAGTGCTGAAAGGTGCCGACTCGTACCACGCAGTGGAAAAGCAAACTGAGCCGAGCTGGGCCAAGCAGTGCCGAGTGGAGCCGAGCCGGTACTTGCAGTGGAAAAGTGCCATTAGACTGCTCGGTCTCTGTGCTGGGAGCACACAGCAAGACAGAAACCTCTGACGCCCATCCTTTTGGCAGGTGGACATAAAGCCTACTCCTTGCTGACACCCATACAGCATGGGGGGGGGGGATTTACTAAAACTGGAACATGCAAAATCTGGGGAAGGTCTACATAGTAACTGTGTAGGTGAATGACTCAATTCAACCTCATAATAGTAGTCCCTGACTGCCTATAGCTCAGTCAAGTCAGTTCTGTGCAAGGGCGGAGTCTCCGGGAGAAACCCTTGCCCCTGGAATAAATCGACCTAGTCAGCGTATGGTTCAAAGGTTTATTACGTTTCAAAACTATATATACATGCATCATCAAAAGGGAGTGGCCTAGGGTACATTCCTTATAAGCAGGGCCGGTGCTTCCACTAGTCAAACTAGGCAGCCGCCTAGGGCGCATTGTCACCTAGGGGCGCAGCCACGAGTCGGCACTCTCCTTTATTAATGATCCCTGTGAGCTGAGGGGAGGGGCAGCAGTGGGGGAGGAAGAAGGGACAGAGGAAGATGCTAGGTGTCTGGGGCAGTGGCGGAACTACCAAGCCTTGGCTTTCCACCTATGTTGGGGGGGGCCCCAAGAGGCAGGAAGGGAGCCCACCGGAGTGCTGCCTGCATGATGATCCTCTAAGGCTGGAGCTGTGGTGAGCACTGTGGTCCAGGAGAGGAGTGTCCTAGGAAAAGGAATCACAGTGAAGGAGGACAAAGCGTGGGCCACTCTCTTCATACCGCTCAGTGAGCATCCCCAGAACAAGGGATCGGGGTCCCTGGGTGTGACATGGAGAATCCCTGGTGTGAAAGGGAATCGGGGTCACCAGGTGTGTCATGGGGGATAGGGGTCACCGGGTGTAACAGGGATTCGGGGTCACCAGGTGTGCCATGAGGAATTGGGGTTCCTGGGTGTGCCATGGGGGATTGAGGTCCCCAGGTGTGACATGGAGGAACATCAGGGTCCCCAGGTGTGACATGGAGGAACATCAGGGTCCCCAGGTGTGACATGGAGGAACATCAGGGTCCCTAGGTGTGACATGGAAAAACATCAGGGTCTCTCCGGTTATGATATGGAGGAACATCAGGGACACCTGGTGTGACATATAGGAACATTGGGGTCACTGGGTATGACAGCATGACATGAAGGAACAAGGGGTTCCCTGGGTGTGACATGGAGGAACATCGGGGTCACTGGGTACGACAGCAAGACATGAAGGAATATTGGGGTCCCAGAATGTGACATGGAAAAACATCAGGGTCCCTGGGTGTGACATAGAATGACATCAGGGTCCCCAGGTGTGACATGGAGGAATTTGGGGGTCACTGGGTATGACAGCATAACATGGAGGAACCATCAGATCAGGGTCACTGGGTATGACATAGAGCAGTTTTTAACCCCTACCCTTTTTTATTTTTTTTTGGGGGGGGGGGGGGGGCGCAAGTAGCTGGTCTTGCCTAGGGCGTATAAAATAGTCTAGCACCGGCCCTGCTTATAAGGGGGTATAAACTGATCAACTCCAAGCTATAGGGAACTCTCCATTTACGGAGATTAACTTATTCAGTAGATTCTATTGGTTAAACAAGAAAGCTTAGACATTTCTGATCTCAGACTTAAGAAAGAGGAACTATAGGCAACATCATCTACAGGAAACACATAGTATAATTAAAACATGCTACAATGTGTTAATTGCGAGATACGTGCTACATTCTTTCGCTGAGTTTGAACATTAAGTAAAATTATATACAAAATGGATACAAAAGGGAGGAGGTGGCTCCACCTTCGTACAGTAACCAATCAGCTTCCAAGTTTCATTGTCAAAGCTTAAAGAGGAGCTCCAGGCACCTATCAAAAAAAAAAATAAGTGTAGCTGCTGACTTTTATAAAAAAAACAGCCGCTCCCCTGTCCCACGGTCCAGGGGTGCGCTCACCCCAGCCGTCTTCATCCTCTGTCCTCCCCGGCGGCGCGGGCATCCTCACTATGGGCACCCGGCTGTGACAGCTTGCTGGTTCATAGCAGGGTGCCCACTGCGCATGTGCAAGTGGCACTGCGCATCCTGAATGGTGGATGCAATCTTCTGTGACCTGTCAGTGTCCCGGAAGGCTGCAGGGGGAGGGAGAAAGGAGAACTTCGCAGGTACGCGCTCCCGCTCCTCAAAAGTGCCAATTGTCCACAAGGAGCTGGGGACGAGTCCTTAAATTGGAACTTCCCCTTTTGGGCAGAGTTCTGCTTTAAAGCGGAGTTCCACCCAAAAGTGTAACTTCCCCTTTAGGTAGTTCTAGCCCCCTGACATGCCACATTTGGCATGTCATTTTTTTTTGGGGGGGGGGGGGGGGGGAGCGGGTACCTAGTTTTGACAGGTACCCGCTCCCACTTCCGCTCGGAGCGCCGCGGCACCCTGAGCGGAAGTTCTCCTCTCCCCCTCCCTCCCTGCAATCTTCTGGGACCTATCAGAGGTCCTAGAAGATTGACGGCCAATCGCGGCGCGTAGCGCAACTTGCGCATGCACAGTGCGTACCCGGCTGCGAAGCCGCAAACTGTCACAGCCGGGTGCCCACACCAGTGATTCCGGCGCCGCAGAGCAGGGAGGGTGAAGAGCGAGGCTTCGTGCGGCCGCATCGCTGGACCATTGGACAGGTGAGTGTGTGAGGCTGGAACTCCGCTTTAAATGAAACCGATTGGCTACCATGCACAGTTGCACCAGATTCTGGGTGCTCCAGTTTTTTAGTAAATCCTCCCCCCTATGTGTTACAAGGGTGGCAAGAGCTTAAAATGCCACAATGGTCTATTAAAGAGCACTGTCCAGTTATAAAATTCAAGGCCGGTTACATATTTTTTAATAATATTTCAAGAAGGTCTTAACCACTTTAGCCCCAGAGGATTTGGCTGCTTAATGACCAGGCCACTTTTTTAAACTTGGCACTGCGCGACTTTAACTGACAATTGCGCAGTCATGCAATGCTGTACCCAAACTAAATTTACGTCCTTTTTTTCCCACAAACAGAGGTTTCTTTTGGTGGTATTTAATCACCTGTGCGATTTTTATTTTTTGCGATATTAATAAAAAAAATGAGCGAAGTTTTGCGAAAAGTTGACATTTTCTACTTTGACAGTTAAAAAATATCCAATATATTCAATTTTTGTCATATATTTAGGCCAAAATGTATTTAGCTACATGTCTATGACAAAAAAAATTCTCAATGAGCGTATTTTTAACCGCTTTAAGACCGGAAGATTTTACCCCATTCCTGACCAGGCCATATTTTGCGATTCGGCACTGCTTTACTTTAACGGACAATTGCGCGGTCGTGCGAGGCTGTATCCAAATGAAATTTACGTCCTTTTTTTTTCCCCCCCACAAATAGAGCTTTCTTTTGGTGGGATTTGATCACCTGTGCGACTTTTCATTTTTGAAAAAAAGAGAGACAATTTTGAAAAAAAAAAAAAAAATTTCACATTCTGATATAGAACATTCCCCAAAAAAATGTATAAATCAACATTTTTTAACATTTTTGGCCAATTTGTTTTCTGCAAATTTTTGGTAAAAAAAAATCGCAATAAGCGTATTTTGATTGGTTTGTGCAAAAGTCACTAACTACGGGAAAGATTTGTCATTTTTTTTTTTTTTTTACTAGTAATGTCGGCGATCTGCGATTTTTTGCGGGACTGCGACATTGCGGCGGACAGATCGGACCCCTAACTGACATTTTTGACACTTTTGGGGGGACCAGTGACATTACTACAGTAATCAGTGCTATAAATATGCGGCATGGATGGAGTGGTGAGAAGTTAGACCCTCTGTCAGCATGGGCGTCCGCAGGTAGGGGCAGGGGGGGGGGCAGATGCCCCCCCCTGGAATCTCAACTTCCCCTTTTTAAGTGGTTGTTAAGCCACTTTATACCATCCTGTCTGGTCTGTTTAATAATCCTGTGTGTCTGTGTATGTGTTTTTAAAAAATAAGCCGTTCTTGACCAGTTTTCAGAGGGTCGAGCGCCGCTCACGTGATCCGTTGGCTCTCTCCTCTCCCCATCTGACAGCTGCCTGCAATGGGCGGGGCCGAGGATTCCACACTGATGTCAGTTGGGAAGGGGAGGGGGAGAGGAGGAGAGAGGTGGCGGGTCATGTAAGTGGCGAGTGGCGCTCTGAAAACTTGTAAAGAATGGCTTATTTTTATAAAACACAGACCCAGGATTATTAAACAGACTGTAGGACAGGATATGAAACTTTAAATTAAACTACAGCAGTGGGAGGGGGGGGGGCGGGCACTGACACAGGAGCAGACAGGAGGGGAAGAGAGGACAGAGGAGGACAGGTGAGCTGTGGATGACGGAGGCACGTAAACTGACCATGGTGTCAGGGCTAAGCAGCCATGGTATACCATGGTCAGTTTACAGAGGGGAAGACATAACCAGGCAGGATCAGCCAGGTATTTTAGGTGATAGAAGGGGCCAAATTACACAGCACATGCACTGTGCTCTATAACATGCTTTAAGGCACATGTGTCAAACACAAGGCCCGTGGCCGAATCCGGCCCTCCAGATCATTTCATGTAGCCCTCACACCTCTCCTGCTGCTGTAGCATTCCCCTCATCTCCGCCAACCCCTGTCTCAACAATCTAGAGCAGAGAGGAGGACAGAACTCCTCTGTGCAGCTGCAGCAACCCCTAATCTCTACCTCCCCTGGTCTCGGCATTCAAAAGACTCACGTCCTCCTCTGGTCCTCCTCCAGACCCTGCACTTTCTGCTTCTCAGCTCTGCCCCCACTGTGATGTCAGGAAGGGTGGGGGACCCTTGACTTCTAATGCATCTGATGTAGGGGGAGGTGGTGCTGTAGACATAGTCTTACAGATATAACCGGCCCTTTGAGGGCTACCATAATGCTGATGCGGCCCACGAAAAAACTGAGTTTGACACCCCTGCTTTAAGGGAACAGGATCGATTTTTTTGGTTAACAAATGCTTTAAAAATAAAATACTCAAAATAAGTATAATGACTAAGCCTCTCCCCTTCATGACATTATTGAAAAGGGGCGGAGCAGGGGTGACCTTAAAATGATGCCCCCCACCCCCTGAAAAAAGTTCTGGGGACGCCCATGTCTGTCAGGCCTCGTCTTTGCCCCAGTGGGAAGATTTTTTCCTCTATTTGTCTTGGCTAGACGAACAAGACACCAAGACGAAGACTGAGTGAAAAGTTTCCTCTAGCAGAAGTATGGGGGGGGGGGGGGGTGGGGAAATGTCCCATGGTGACCACTGTCCAAGAAGGGGTTAATGCTCTTTAATATAATGTAGACCTAACCTGGTGTGTCGTCATCCTTCAGATGAAACAAGAAGTCATCCTGCACAGCCAGAATGCTGCGAAGAGCCCGCAGGAGCCTCAGGGGAAGCAGGAGCGTGACATCCGCAGGATGGACAGCATGGAGAAGGGGCAGCGGGAGACCACACGGGAGATCTTTAAGCTGAAGGACCGAGCGATCGAACTGGAGAGAGACGTAAGTTCTGTTGACAAGAATTACTTGAGTGTCAGGAGCGTAACTACAGGGGCCCCATGCTCCAGGGGGCCTGTGCGGCTCCCCTGTACACCTGGATAGGAGGGGCGGCGGGGGCAGCATGTAGAGAAATCACTGTCCTCCTTTTTCCTCATGTAGCTGCAGGAGGAAAATGGAGGAGATTGGTTCCTCTGTTTGCTGCCCCCGCCACTCCTCCTATCCAGTTCACTTGTGTTCTGCTGTCTCTGGGCCCCTGTGTGCTCCCCTGGTCTCCCCCCCACTGTGCTCCCTCCCCTCTCCTGCCAGCTGCTGCAGGGGATGTGTCACAATAGAGAACCAGGAAGAGGTCAGTAAATATGTCATTTACCAGCTCCTTCCTTTTCTGAATGGACAGAGTCATAGTCAGTGACATTGTAAAAAAAAAATAATAATAAAAAATAATACAATTAAAATACCAAAAAATAAAAACTACTGACACCAGTGGGTGAACTTCCAGGATCGCAAAGGTCACACTTGCAACTGGGCCCTGACATTCCACCACCGTGGGGAGGCCCCAAGATGGCAGGAATGGGGCCCACTGCAGAACTTGTGAAAGGGTCCCACTGCGGGACCGTAATAAAGGGCCCCACAACGAGAGTAAAGGGCCCCAGGATCAGTGGGAAGAGCCCCAGGCTTGAAGGGAAGGCCAGGAGTCTGGGGTTTCTTACACCGGGGCCCTGGAGGTTCTAGTTACACCTCTGTTGAGTGTGGTTACACGGCTTCTGCTCTCTACCCATGAGAGCGATTTCTGCATTAACCACTTACCCACCAGGCCTATTTTTGACACTTTTTGTTTACAAGTTAAAATCTGTATATTTTATGCTAGAAAATTACTTAGAAACCCCAAACATTATATATATTTTTTTAGCAAAGACTCTGGAGAATAAAATGGCAGTCATTGCAATATTTCACTGCATTTAAAAAAAACGAAACAGTAAAGTTAGCCCATTTTTTTTTGTATATTGTGAAAGATGATGTCATGCTGAGTAAATAGATACCCAACATGTTACGGTTTAAAATTGCGCACCCCCGTGGAATGGCGACAAATCTACGGTCAATAGAGATCTCAATAGGCGACACTTTAATTTTTTTTAACGGTTACCAGTTTAGAGTTGGAGTGTAGCTCTTTTTTTAAATTATTGCTCACTCTCTGGCGATCGCGGCGATACCTCACATGTGTGGTTTGAACAGTGATTTTATTTGCGGCTCAACTTCCATATATGTTTTCTTTCATGCGCGAGCTAACGGCGACGGGGGCGGCTAAAATTTATTTTTATTTTTTTTTCCCAATTTATTTTTTATTTTTTTTTAACTTTAACACAGGTTTTTTTTAAAAAAAAATATGATCACTTTTATTGCTGTCACAAGCAATGTAAACATCCCTTGTGACAGTAATAGGCAGTGACAGGTACTCTTTATGGAGGGATCGGGGGTCTAAAAGACTCCAAACCCCTCCACTGCACTTCCATGTATTCAAAACACCAAAAACTGCATTTTTGAATACATTCGTTTTTTGAATCTGCCGCCTTTAGCAGCCGAGTAACCCAGACGTGACGTCATGGACACCGCCTCCGGGTTACGTCATCGGAGACCCGATCGAAGCCGCTTCCGACTTTGATCGGGACTCCATCCAGCCGGCGGACATGCCGGCTGGTTGCTCGGGTCTCCCGGTGGGACGGGGGACCCGGGCAGAGCCGCAGAAGGCGGCGGGGGGCGTCCCCACCCGCTTGCCGGGGTAACGATCAAGCGTCTCCCGAGCCGCATCGGTCATTCCCGCCGGAAAGCCGACCGACGGCTCTAAACAACAGTACCGGGATGATGCCTCTAGCTAGAGGCATCATCCCGGTATAACCCCGCAAAGTCACTTTGCGGTAAGTGGTTAAAGGGTAACTCCACTTTCATGGGGAAAAAAAATAGCAAATAAAGAAAAAACAATATAGCGTATACAATTGCGACACAAATCATATTGTAATTGAAAGTTATTAAAGAATAACTCCACTTTTGTTGGGAGAAAAAAAAAAAACATTCCCCTCTGGGTGATCTCCGTACATTGCAGGGATTATAAGAAACTTTGTTGCAGATTCCTGAAGAAATCATTGTTCTCTATGCTGAGTGGGTCTAATGGGAGTGGTTTCATAGTTATCTATCAGCTCACATTAACCAGTTCAGCTTTTTTGGACCTTTAATCACAATCTGATGGCTCAGAGCTGGCAACGCAGTGCCCCTCCCCCCCTCTCCACGCAAACAAACTGGAAGTGGTGTCACTTCCAGGTTCAAGTGCACCATTTGCTGGCCAGTACATCCAAGGGACACATCTAACTGAGCTGATCTGTACTTGGTTAGATGGTGTGAAGTGTAGGGGAAACATTGGGGTCTATTAGACCCCTAATGTCTCCTAAAAAGTTTTGGAACAGCATTTCCCATGATGCTCATGCACTCTGCAGTGCAGTAGAGCATCATGGTAAATGCAGTTCCAAAACATCTGGGGTGCCAAGGTTCACAATCAATGACATAGGGGTTTATTAACCCCTTGGGATAGCAATCAAAATAAATACAAAAAAGAGAAAAAAGTTAATAAAAATAAAATTATATTTAAATATATATGAATATAAAAAAAAAAAAAAACGAAACCCCTGTTTCCCCATACACCTGTGCAAAGGCAAGCCGAGGGTGTGTACGCATATGTAAATCGTGGTTGTATCACACGTGTGATGTATTGCTGTGAACGTCAGAGTGTGAACAATAATTCAAGAGATCCTAGTTAACTTTAACTGATAAGCTTTAAAGGCTTTAAAAACATCACCTATGGTGATTTTTGGGCACCATAAGTTTTGGCGATCCCGTGGGCGCACACAGTTTTAAGACATGGAATGTTTGGTATCTATTTACATGATGCAACCTCCTAAATGGAACTTATATGGTGTTTTTATTGCACTATTAATACATTTTATTATATTTTTTCCTGAAAATTTTGCTTTTAATAAACAGTTGCACAAATATGTGACAAAAAAAAATCTGCAACTATCACCTTTTTTTATTCTACAGGGCCTCTTCTTTCAGAACATATACAATGTTCTGGGTGGTTTAAGTAATTTTTATGTGACAAATAAAATAATAAAATACATAAACATAAAATACAAAATACATATAAAAAAAAAAAAATATATATATATATATATATTTTTTAAATCTATCTATCTATCTATATATATATATATATATATATATATATATATATATATTATTAAAAAAAAAATATATATATATATATAAATATAAAACATTTTTAAAAATTGCAAAAAAACCCAGTTTCGCCCCACACCTGCGCAAAGGCAAGCCGAGGTTGTGCACGCATATGTAAATCCGTGGTCGTACCACACGTGTGATGTATTGCCGTGAACGTCAGAGTGAGAACAATAATGCAAGAGCTCCTCGTTAACTCTAAACTCATGAGCTGTAAAGGCTTTAAAAGCATGACCTATGGTGATTTTTGGGCACCATCATTGTTGGCAATTCCGTGGGCGCACACAGTTTTAAGACATGGAAAGTTTGGTATCTTATCTACTTGATGCAACCTCATAAATGGGTATTTTATGGTGTGTTTTTTGCACTAGAGTTTTTTATTCTATTTTTTCCTGAAAATCTGTATTTCATAAACAGTTGCACAAATATCATGAGACAAACAAATCTGCAACTATCACCTTTTTATTCTACAGGGCCTCTTCTTCCAGAACATATACATATATGTTATGGGGGTTTAAGTAATTTTTTTGCCAAAAATTACGATTTTTTACATGTATGTGACGGATTAAAACAAATAAATAAAAACTAAAATAAAATAAATAAAAAAATAAACAAAAATAGATAATTTAATGTTTTATTTTTATTTATTTTAATATTAATATAAAATAAATAAAAAAATAAATAATAAATAAATGAAAAAATTGCTCTGGATCCAAACTGGTTAATAAATACTGAAGTGAGATGTCTTCTTTAGGTTGTATCAGTATTGTTTTGTGTGTATTGGGTTGACGCTGTTTGGCTGGGTATAGTCTGCTGATCCTCTCCTTGTGTGTGCGGTCAGAACGCAGGGTTACAGGCGGAGAGGAACCTGATGAAGGAGCAGCTGCGGCACCTGGAGGCCCAGAACCTGTCGCTGAACAATCAGATGGGGACACTACAGAAGCAAGTCACCTTCCTACAGGAGCACAACACGGCGCTGCAGACACAGACTGCAAACCTGCAGGTGAGCCAAAGCGACATTTAGTACAAGGTCCGAGTAATTCTGATTGGTCGGTTCAGAGCGTCGCCTTTTTTGTTTTAGAAGTGAGATATCGGGTCTTCAGTATCCTGAACAACATAATTTGGGAAATGGTTTTAACCACTTCTGGACCGGAAGGATTTGTCCCCTTAATGACCAGGACATTTTTTGCGATTCGGCACTGCATTACTGTAATGGAAATTTGCGCGGTCATGCGACGCTGTACCCCAAAAAAATTGATGTCCTTTTTTTCCCCACAAATAGAGCTTTCTTTTGGGGTACTTGCTTGATCACCTGTGGGATTTTAATTTTTTTTAGTTTTTGGGATATAAACCAAAAAAGAGCGACAATTTTGAAAAAATCCAATATAAAAGATATCCAATAAAAAAAAAATTCTTCATCAATTTAGGGCAATATTGTATTCTGCTACATAGTTTTGGTAAAAAAAAAAATCCCAATAGGTGTATATTGGTTTGTACAAAAGCTATAGCATCTGCAAACTATGGGATATCTTTATTTATATTTTTTATTTTATTTTTTTTACTAGTGATGACGGTGATCAGGGACTTAAAGCGGGACTGTGATATTGCGGCTGACTTTCTGACACTGACACTTTTGGGGGGGCCAGTGACACTAATGCAGTGATCAGTGCTAAAAAAATATGCACTGTCACTGTACTAATGACACTGGCTGGGAAGGGGTTAACATCAGGGGCAATCAAAGGGTTAAATGTGTGCCTAGCTGGTGTTTTTCTGCACTGTGGGAGGTGCTTTTACTAGTAGAAGAGATCAAACTTGTTTACATAGGTAGACCGCCATTTTGAGCCGCTGCCTGATGATCTGCGGGTGTCGGCAGACATAGAGTCCACAGTACCTGCCCCTGGGCTCCCTCTGTGTGTAATCACAGCGGAAGCGAGCCACCAGCGGCTCGTCGCACCCCCTACCCGGAGTCGTCGAATCCCGTATATATATACGTGATCCGGCGCAGAGGTGCCATCCCGTAGCCATTAAACTGTAGGGTGGTCTTTCAGTGGTTAAAGTGCACATGCATATTTTTTATGCTTATGTGGTGCTTTTTTGAAGCTTGGCAAATGCCCTGTGTGTGTATTTTTGGAAGGGGCTCAGTGGTATTTCCAGCTCATTAATACCCCCCCGCTCAGCAGATCCCCAGCTCATTAGTACCCTTGTTCAGCAGATCCCCAGCTCATTAGTACCTTTGTTCAGCAGATCCCCCCAGCTCATTAGTATCCTTGTTCAGCAGATCCCCCCAGCTCATTATTACCTTTGTTCAGCAGATCCCCAGCTCACTGGTAGCCTTGTTCAGCAGATCCCCAGCTCATTAGTAGCCTTGTTCAGCAGATCCCCAGCTCATTAGTAGCCTTGTTCAGCAGATCCCCAGCTCATTAGTACCTTTGTTCAGCAGATCCTCAGCTTATTTGTATGCTTTTTCAACAGATCCCCCAGCTCATTAGTACCCTTGTTCAGCAGATCCCTAGTTCATTAGTATCCTTGTTCAGCAGATCTCCAGCTCATTAGTACCCTTGTTCAGCAGGTCCCCACTCATTATCAGCCTTGTTCAGCACATCCCTAGCTCATTAGTACCCTTGTTCAGCAGATCTCCAGCTCATTAGTAGCCTTGTTCAGCAGATCCCCAGCTCATTGGTACCTTTGTTCAGCAGATCCCCAGCTCATTGGTACCTTTGTTCAGCAGATCCCCAGCTCATTAGTAGCCTTGTTCAGCATATCCCCCCAGCTCATTAGTACCTTTGTACCTTTGTGCAGCAGATTCCACAGCTCAAGTAAACATGTACTGCAAAAAATAAAAAATGAATCAAACAGGATTTTACTATTCCCTAATCTATCTAGAACTGTAAAGGAAAACAAAAAGGAGATGAAATCTCTAAAGTGAATCCTTCATTCCATGTTGGCTTCTTTCAGGTGGAGAGCTCAGCGTCCGCCTCCCAGAGTGCGTCGCTAAAGTCGGAGCTGGCAAAGCTGCAAAGCCAGCTGTCGGCTCTAGAGGGCGAGAGTGAGAAGGCGCTACGTCGGAGGGAAGAGGTGAAGGCCAGTCATGACTCGCTACTGCGGGACCACGAGCACTTGGTGTCCCTCTATGAACGCCAGTCCGCAGAATACGAGGGGCTCATCGGCCTGCATAGCGCTCTGAAGACACAGCACAAAGGACTGGAGCAGACTCACCGCAGCCTGGAGGAGAGGTGGGTAGCTGTATGCGAGGGTGGAAGGCGACCATATTTCTAAATAAAATATGCATGCTGTGCTTCCTTCTTACTAGTGATACACAGTTATTGATCATCATTATTCCTCTTACCTCTGTGCATGTCATCAGTTACTGAAAACAATATAATATTTGTGGATAAAATATTTCATAAATATATCGTAAAGATAATAAACTGTGCAAATCAAATTCATATAAACCAAGTGCTGTGCAAAAAGAGCCGTAAATAAAAACAATATTCAAATGGATGCAAAATAGTCCATATAAAGTGCTAGTGTGGAAAGATATGTGGATCAATTATATATAATTTAAATAATATGACAATATCAATAATACATCAAAAATTCCAAAATCCGTATAAAAGTGCTAGTGGTGAAAATAAATATAAAAGTTCATGTGCAAATGTGCAAGCATAAAACAAATGATGGTGATCTAGACTCGAGGTGCTCTCAAATCCGACTATGTCACCGATGTGCACCAAATCCCACAATCTATGCAATGGCCGCTCACCTCCAGGCACGTTACAACAAGCGTGGTTTCGAGAAAATGTTTCTCCTGTATGGCTCCAAGTGGTGGTAACCGGACAGCTGGTAGGTGGTAACATCTCATAAGGAAAGGGTCCTCTTAACTCTCTCTCTCACATATGGACACAATAAGAAAGGGGCCTCATGGTGTAGTATGTATTCACATTTATTAAATTAAAAAAGATCACTCACAGTGTAAATTGGATAAAAGCTTCTCCGCAAACAGAGACAGAAATGTAAACTTCCGGTCATGGTCGTAGACCAGAAGTGGCGTCACCCGGCTCCTCCCGACGCGTTGCGTCACGTGACTTTCTCAAGGTTGATATACCCTTGAGAAAGCCACATGAGTGAGTGACGCAACGCGTCGGGAGGAGCCGGATGGGAGTCTGATTATAGATGTTGTTGGGGGATCCCGCACACACAAAAAATGCACATGATATAGGGTCCCCCCCAAAAATTCACACTAGACGCTTATACAAGCATGCAGCCTGGCTGGCCAGGAAAGGAGGAGCAATGAGCACACATCCTCTCCCCCTCCTACTTCGTCTCTTAAACCATGCAAGGCCACGTGTCCTCAACATGAGTGAGGGTACCTACCCAGGGGAGATGGTGATCCCTATATTAATGAGGACAAGGGCCTCTTCCACACAACCCTGGCCTGTTGGTAGTTGGGGGTCTTGGGGGATTTATCAGAATCTTGAAGCCTCATTTTAAAAATAGGGGGGGTGCCCAGATACCAGTTCTTACATGCAAGTGATTAGGAGGTACAAAGTACGAATACTCATTCAGTACATTTTTTCTTTTCTCTTCCATAGCTACAATAATCTGTTGAAATACAAAGCTGAGCTGGAAGAGCGAGACAAGACCTTAAGCCAAGAGCGGGAGACTCTGCAAGAAGAGAAAAGAAAAAATGTGATTGCTGCCAGCGAAAACGAGCGACTTCAACACGAGTTGGACAGGTGAGCTGCGTCCACTGCCTATCTGGTTCAGGCAAACTTGAACAAACGAAGAATAATGGATAGAGAAGGGTAAGGTTTCCCCTCACTTCCTGTCCTGAAGATACAAGAAGTGAGGGGAAATCCCCTTAAGCTTGCCATACACTCTACAATCTGATTGTAATTCAACCTGCGATTTCCTTTAGGGTAGCTGTACATCCTTGGCTCTCATGATCATTTCTTTTTGCAATCGATCTCTTCTGATAGGAATAATCTGTCTTTAGTGGACAACCCATTTGACCAATATGACACCTGGGGGAGTGAATTTTGATCAGTTGGTTAAGATACAATCATAAGTTATTGATTTTCATTGATTGATCTAAAGTCAATGGTTGTCTCCACCAATCTCCAAATCTGATCAATCAAAATATGATCATATTCATGAATAAAGTATCCTTCATTGCCAATTTGATGCAAAACAATTGACTCAATCAGATTAAATCAATTGGAAGGGAAGTTTTGGCTATTCGATTATTTGCAAATCTGATTTGATTGTTTTGATCGAATCATACATTGAACGGATAATAAAAATGTGTACGGCCACTATCAGATTTACCAAAATGATGTAACCCAAGGACAAACCTAAAGATCTATTCAACTAGTATCCAATCCAATCAGGCAGGTCCTTAGAATATATAGTTGATGATGGATCTAAAGATGGTACAATCAGATTGTCTAATGTACTGTGAGTGATATGGTGGCCATACACATTTTGATTTGTGGCTGGGGGCCATTGCCAGTTTGTGCCTACATAAAGGTATTCATGTAAAAAAAAAAGAAACAAAGTTTGAGAATGGACAGGAGTAATTTCATCCAGCCAGTGTTGGTCTATGATTTTGTCCTCCTCAGTCCTTGGTGTCCTGATCCAGTGATCCTTGTGTATGTTGCAGGTTGACGTTCCTCCACGGGGAATTACAAGGGGAGTACAACACTCTACACAAACACACCAAGGAGGTGAAGACCTCGCTCAACAACGCCCAGATGGAGCTGAACCGCTGGCAGGCCCGCTTTGATGAATTAAAGGAGCAGCATCAGACAATGGACATCTCTCTCACCAAGCTGGACAACCACTGCGAGGTACAAGCTGACCTCAGTCAGGTTTAGAGGGTCTCTCCACCCAGTATTTGGTGGATGCTAGAGAATTCAACCAACCGATCGTTTCCACCACCCCTGTGCTGAGTTTCTGGGGCTATACCCCTTCTGTGCCCATTATGAGGGGTTCCCACCATTCCTGTGCTGAGTTCCTGGGTCTGTAAACCTGCTGTGCCCATTATGAGGGGTTCCCACCATCCCTGTGCTGAGTTCCTGGGTCTGTACACCTGCTGTACCCATTATGAGGGTTGCCGACTATCCCCGTGATGAATTCCTGGGTCTGTACACCTGATGTGTGCTCATTATGAGGGGTTCCCACAATCCCTGTGCTGAGTTCCTGGGTGTGTACCCCTTCTGTACCCATTATGAGGGTTGTCGACTATCCCTTTGCTGAGTTCCTGGGTCTGTACACCTGCTGTGCCCATTATGAGAGGTTCCCACCATCCCTGTGCAGAGTTATGGCAGAGGAATCTTAACTGGTGGACTATCTGAGCTTAAAACAAGCTAGCTCAGTCCACCAGGATCCAGCTATAACCTAAATGTCACTTTGGGTGGACTGACCCTTTAATATAATGAGAGCTGGTAGCATAAAATGAAATTAAATGGGAACTGAAATGGGAGTTAAAAATCACTCCCATCTGTGTTCCCAGGCTCCCTCTATCTGCCTATCCTAACTGTTCAACCCCAGGTGGGTCAGTTGGCAAAGGTCAGGACATAGACATGCGCAGCATGGGACAGGGGTGTTCTGGGTTAGTGGAACACAAACAGTGAGCTTAATGATATTATTCATTTATATCAAATTATACGTGTATGTATTATGGAAAAATTGTTATCCTTGCCGTAATTTTCCTTTCCCGGATCCTCCCCATTTCAGCCTACCATGGGTCAGCTCCACCCTCTCTGACCCCCTCCAGGAGCACCTTTTTCTTAGCCCATAAAGGCTCCTTGTGCCATTTCATCGCGTCCTTCACTGCTTCCACCAAAGTGGGAACCAAAGAAAAATGAAATGCATGAGATTCCGGCTCAACTTTGGATTCTGAAGAATAAGAGCCCCTCTCCCAATCTGAGTTGAAACAGGCTGACTCTTCCGGATCCAAATCCCCGGAAGCTGAAGACAAAGTGAAGCGAGCTGGTTTCCTTGAAACACTCCTCAACCCTTCCTTTACAGCTGCCTTGATATAGGATTTCACCTGTCAAGAATCTGTCGCATTGTCTTGCGCAGCTTCCTTGAAGCAAGAAGCGCAAACAAGCTTCCCTGGCAGAACCTGGGCTGAGCAAGCCCAACAGGCTTTCTATTCCGGCTGGTTTGGTGAGGATGCCTTGCAAGACGTAGAGGATCAACTTCTGTGCTTATGCCCCGATTTACTCTTCTTGGAGGCTTTTCGATGCCGTAACCCCTCTTGGCTCTGATCCAAGCGGCTACAGTGAGGTAAAGGTGAGGGCGATCTGGACAGGCGATCCTTCCGTACCTGGCGACTTTGCGACTTGTCATGTCCTGCCCCCTTCTTATTTTTCTGAGCATGGGGCATTGATTTGGCACCTCTTTGCGGGTGTTTTTTACCCCTTTGGGCTCTTCCCCTTGAAAAAAAAAAAGAGGGCTACAGTATCTCACAAAAGTGAGCACACCCCTCACATTTTTGTAAATATTGTATTCTATCTATTCATGTGACGGCACTGACACTTTGCTACAATGTAAAGTAGTGAGTGTACAGCTTGTATAACAGTGTAAATTTGTTGTCCCCTCAAAATAACTCAACACAGCCATTAATGTCTAAGATTTGTCCGCCGCAATGTCGCAGTCCTGCTAAAAATCGCTGATCGCCGCCATTACTAGTAAAAAAATAAATAAAAAGTCCACAAATCTATCCCATAGTTTGTAGTATAGCTATTCATGCAAATGCATCCAATACCTCAAACCGATACTTTCAGGCTCAGTTCTTTCAGCTGCCAGAGAGATTCCCCCACTGACAGCTGAAATGTGTAAAAAAAAAAAAAAAAAAACAGGCAACTATCCGTTGTTTAGGAGCGGTGCCGCTGCGTCCTTAACAACCAATGACTCATTTAGCTGTCAGTAGGGTTTTCCTGTTGACGGCTGAAGTGTAAACAAAGTCCTGGCAAATGGAGCTGTGTGGAAAAAAAAAAAAAAAAAGCAGCCAGGCAATGTTTTTTAGCAACACTGTTAAGCCCCTAAACCAAAGGGATAAAAATAAATATTGTTTCTACTTGTATCTTTCTGTTTGTTCATCTACTGATCAAAAGGGATGAACTTCAATCCTCAGATGAAGTCAGTTTAAAGCAACTTTTTTTTATTTGTTTTTTTATTAACCACTTCAACTCAGGAAGCGCAAAAAATAAAAACCGCGGAGGGAATCCAATATCACCAAAAGAAAACTCTTATTTGTGGTAAAAAAAAAAAAAAGGACATCATTTTTATTTGGGCACAGCATCGCACGATCGTGCAATTGTCAGTTAAAGCAACGCAGTGCCGTATTGCAAAACATGGCCTGGTCAGGGAGGAGGGTAAACCTTTCCGCAGCTTAAGTGGTTAATAAAAAAACAATAAAAAAAAAAGTTGCTTTAAACTGACTTCATCTGCAGATTGAAGCTCATCCCCTTTGATCAGTAGATGAATAAACAGAAAGATACAAAAAGAAACAATATTTCTTTTTATCCCTTTGTTTTAGGGGCTTAACAGTGTTGCTAAAAAACATTGCCTGGCTGCTTTTTTTTTTTTTTTTTTTTTCCACACAGCTCCATTTGCCAGGACTTTGTTAACACTTCAGCCGTCAACAGGGAAACCCTACTGACAGCTAAATGAGTCATTGGTTGTTAAGGACGCAGCGGCCCCGCTCCTAAACAACGGATAGTTGCCTGTTTTTTTTTTGTTTTTTGTTTTTTTTTTACACATTTCAGCTGTCAGTGGGGGAATCTCTCTGGCAGCTGAAAGAACCGAGCCTGAAAGTATCAGTTTGAGGTATTGGATGCATTTGCATGAGTACCTATACTCATGCAAATGCTTAGTATCGGCACCGATACCGTTATCAGTGCAACTCTAATAGGAAATACCTATTTACTATTACCACCCAGTAGCCATAGTACAGTATTTTCCTGATTCAATCTATGAAGAATGTCTAAACTGAAGATTTGCCTAGGAAAATTTGTATTTGCATAGAACAAATGTACATGCAATTTCACAGCTCCAATAGCTCTGCAATATATATATATATATATATATATATATATATATATATATATATATATATATATATATATATATTTTTTTTTTTTTATTTTTTTTTTTGCAATACAGCCCTCTGTATAAAGTGCTGGCAGATTCTACAGTTTAATGTCATACTTTTTATTGTCTTACACATACATAGAGGTCTATTTAAGAAATGATGTGCGAATGTTACAGTACAAACCTCACGAATAATCCCCCGTATTGTTTCTAAATTGAAATGTAATTTTCATTGTGTTTTCTATAATAGGCAGCTCCATCTAGTGGCCGTAATGCGGTATTTTCTTGATTGTGGTATTTCAAGAAAATACTGCATTATGGCCACTAGATGGAGCTGAAGATTATGGGTAACGCATAGAAAATAAAATTTCATATTGCAAACATTATGGGATTTATTTGGGGGATGTGTGTGAATTTCATGTCTGAATACAGCACTAGTGATACGATTTCTATAAAATATCGGCAAATGGTAACCATGATTAAACTCCATTTGCAGCAATGTTTACGCCCCCCACAGAGGTGAGTCTGTGATGTTTTTGTGTTGATGACACCATCTAGAAAGCGTATTTTTGTCCCTGGCAGCTCCTGACCCGCCTGAAGAGCAACCTGGAGGAGGAAAACCACCATCTGCTCAGCCAGATCCAGATGCTGAGTCAGCAGAACCAGATGCTCCTGGAGCAGAGCATGGAGAGCAAAGAACATTACCATGAGGAGCAGAAACAGTACATGTGAGTGCCACCCGTCCAATCACAGAGCCAGAGCCCCGATGGTGTGCGCTTACTTATTCCTGCCCAATGGTGACAGATACATTTAGAACTCCATTTCACATACAGAAGATTCTAGAAGCTGCCTTTACATCACACAGGATAGTTTCTTCCCTGCAGAACTGCTTAGATACAATGAATGATGGGAATTACAATGTAACCAACTCCAGATTTAGTGCAAAGTGCAATATACGTTTGTATTACCATGGTGTGAATTTGTGCCAACATGTATGTATGTGTGTGTGTGAGTATGTATGTGTTAATATATGTATGTGTGTATATATATATATATATATATATATATATATATATATATATATATATATATATATATATATACACACATATACATATATATATATATATACATATATATATATATAATATATTTTACCCTTTTGAGCGCCCTTCCCTGCCAGTGTCATTGATACAGTGACAGTAAATATTTTTTAGCACTGATCACTGTATTAGCGTTACTGGTTTTCGCAGTCCCGCTATATGTCGCTGATCACCGCCATTACTAGTTTAAAAATAATATACAAATTCCAGTATATACAGTATCCCATAGTTTGTTAGTTTGTAGACATTATAACTTTTGCACAAACAAATTAACCACTTTAAGACCCAAAGGATTTGCCCCCTAATGACCAGGCCCTATTTTGCGATGCGGCACTGCGTTATTTTAACGGACAATTGCGCGGTCGTGCGATGCTGTACCTAAATAAAATTGATGTCCTTTTTTCCCCACAAATAGAGCTTTCTTTTAATGGTATTTGATCACCTCTGGGATTTATATTTAAAAAAAAAAAAAAAAAAATTTTTTTTTTTTTTTTTTTAAATTGTCAGTCTTTTTTTGTTTATAGCACAGAAATAAAAAAAAATCCAGCGATGATCAAATATCGCCAAAAGAAAGCTCTATTTGTGAAAAAATGTCACAAATGTCATTTATGTACAGCGTTACATGACCGCGCAATTGTCAGTTAAAATAAGACAGTGCCATACCGCAAAAAATGGCTTGGTCATGAAGGGGTAAATCTTCCAGAGGTCAAGCGGCTAATATGCAGACTTTAGCAGCTCCAATAATTACTCAGTGTTAAATGACGTATTGCGATCTTGCAGGAAGCCAACTTGGGCAAACCTTGGCAACCTCAACAACCTTTCCAGGTCTTCTCTTATGGGTGCTGTTGATTGTATACTTTGTGTGCAGCACCATCTAGTGGCTGAAAGAGTGAATCGCAGCCTACTCTCGTTGGAAGGGTGGTAATTGTTGCAGGGTTTGATATACTTTGTATGACTCCAATTTGCCAGCAATGACCTACAGAGGGGTTTTAAATCTTATCTCCATGGCTGTTAGAGCCATATATATCTCTGAAACGAAAACACAGAGGATTTATATCCACAGTTTTTAAAGGCACACTTTAAATGTAAATTGTGCTTCCTGCATTTCTTTATGCTGCATAGACAGTTGGTTTAGCATCAGCCTAAGCAAAGGCAGACGGGGGGGGGGGGGGGCAATAAAACACCATTTTTTTTTTTTATTGTTTATCATAAGAAGACTATATATTTAAAGCTGAACTCCAGGAATTCGTCCACTTTCTAAAATCTGCTTTGATAACTATGGGTTTAGTCCAACAAGGTGCATGCCACCTCGTGGACTTACAAGCTAACCCTTTACCTATGCACATGAGAAAACAGTCTAATAATTGCCTCTACAGTAGTCTATGTATCCAATTAGGATATTGGATCAGCTTAAAGTGTTACTAAACCTACAACAGTAAAGTCAGTCTGTATAGGCAGTAAAGCGTGCTTGTTATATACTCACTGTGGGACCTAAGGGGTTAATCCTGTGAATTGTGTAGAAAGGCTGTTTGATTCTGTCTTCTCTGATCCTCCCCTTCTCCCACTGTCCTCAATCCATCTCCTGATAGTACAGAGCTTTGGGGACACTCTGAACATGTTTAGTTTAGTGTGTATTGCTAGAGAGTTTTTTTTCTTTTTTTCTTGGGAGAGTGCATGTGATCAGCACAGGGCCAATCGGCACTGTCCAGACAGAGAGTCAGGGGTCATGCAGCCTCATAGGACAGTCAGACTACAATGAAAACTGCTCCTTCAAGCTTTAACCAGACACTGATAGAAGTCACAAGACTGCTATATACAGCTGATGAGAAAAGGTTGATGATTGAGCAGTTTATATTTACTAAAATAATTGCATTTCCATGTTCTGTGTACTGTGGGAGAGCAGATATAGTGAATGCAGGCTCCTGGGGAGACCAGATATAGTGACTGCAGGCTCCTGTGGAGACCAGATATAGTGAATGCAGAGTCCTGGGGAGACCAGATATAGTGACTGCAGGCTCCTGGGGAGACCAGATATAGTGACTGCAGGCTCCTGGGGAGACCAGATATAGTAAATGCAGGCTCCTGGGGAGACCAGATATAGTGACTGCAGGCTCCTGGGGAGACCAGATATAGTGACTGCAGGCTCCTGGGGAGATCAGATATAGTGACTGCAGGCTCCTGGGGAGACCAGATATAGTGACTGCAGGCTCCTGGGGAGGTCAGATATAGTAAATGCAGGCTCCTGGGGAGAGCAGATATAGTGAATGCCGGCTCCTGGGGAGATCAGATATAGTGACTGCAGGCTCCTGGGGAGACCAGATATAGTGACTGCAGGCTCCTGGGGAGACCAGATATAGTGACTGCAGGCTCCTGGGGAGACCAGATATAGTGACTGCAGGCTCCTGGGGAGAGCAGATATAGTGACTGCAGGCTCCTGGGGAGAGCAGATATAGTGACTGCAGGCTCCTGGGGAGAGCAGATATAGTGAATGCAGGCTCCTGGGCTTAGTACCACTTTAAGGGAATGCTTTGACCCCCTCCCCCAGCATACTTTGTAACTTTTATACCTTTCTGGAACATGTATTTCTATATTTTCATTTTTTTTTCTCCCAGAGATAAATTACATGACTTAAGAAGACAAAAGGAGAAACTAGAAGAGAAGATAATGGACCAGTACAAGTTTTATGACCCAACTCCGAAAAAGTAAATGATGCGTATTATAATTACCTTGTATAGCACCAACCTCTTCCACAGTAAAGTGCAGTTGTATCCTACATGGTTTAGAACACTTAAAGTATATGTGAACCCTCATCTTGTAAAACAACCCTTTCAGTTTAAAATCGAAATGAAAGGCAAAACATTTGTGTATAGATAGAAAAAACATAAACCCCCTTTCTTCCTTGTTATAAAAGTGATCACATTCCCTCTGTTCTCAGCTGTATAAGGAGCTCCGAGAGCTTGGGGTGGGTAAACTGCAGGACACTGATCTTCTCAGTGAATGGCTGTTCGGGGGGGGGGGGTGTCAGGACAAGTCTGGTCATTGGAGGAGAGCAGGCTGCGTTTCCAGTGCCGCCAGAGAACTGACCACTCTGTGTTCTCATGCCTAGTGTGGTCATTTTCTAATGAGGAGCAGAGGGACTGGCAGGAACACCTGGGATTTCACACAAAGAGAAACAATGCAAAGAGAGACTTTCATACGAGTACATGCAGGGGAGGACTGGGCCAATGGGCAGGGGGGCATTTGCCCCCCTGGGCCGCTCTGATGTCCTGTGAAAAGGCTGCACCGCTTCTGCTACAGACCTGTCTAAATGATTTCTGGTGAAGAGAAGTAAAGGTCCCCGCCGCTGACCTACTCAGTGCAGAATGAAGATAAGGACAGAGCGCAGCCCCCCCCCCCCATCCCCAGTATGAATGGTGTAAAGTCCAGTGGTCTTCAAACTATGGCCCTCCAGTTGTTCAGAAACTACAATTCCCATCATGCCTAGTCATGTCTGTGAATGTCAGAGTTTTACAATGCCTCATGGGATGTGTAGTCCTGCAACAGCTGGAGGGCCGTGGTTTGGGGATCCCTGGTGTAAACTGTGTCTGAGCAGAAGGCAGTTCCATGCCCCACTGGAGACTCTCCCCTAATCAGCCCCAACCGAGCTGTCCCAAACCACCCCCCCCCCCCCCCCAACCACCCCCTGCTGGCCAGGTTGGGAAACCCGGATTCGGTCGATGGGTAGAGAGTACATGGAGTGGAGCTTCAGCCTGGAATGGGGGTCAAGAGGAGGCTGGGAAGAGGGAGAGTGGGAGGGGGGCCGAATCACTGTACCATGGGCCTCTGGTTTGTACTTGCCCTCTGGGCCGAAAGTTGCCGGTCAGCCCCTGGGTACATGGTACATATCAGGAATATGAAATGTTGGGTTTGCATATTCTTTAACATCCTATAGCTGAAACACGTGAAATGAGACCCCAACCTCAGACGGCGTGCAGTCTAAACTGTCTGTGTGTACTTCTGACATTATTTCTCTCTCTGTTTTGTGTCTATAGGAAGAATCACTGGTCCGGGGCCAGAGCTCTCGCCAAACTGATTAAACCGCGGAAGGAGAGCTCAAGGGAGAGGCCGAAGTCCTCCTCAGACATGGGTAGCTACACCCCAGAAAACCTGGAGTGCGCGGCCTCTCCGTCCTGCTCCCGGCCCCTCCGTGTGCATCAGATGGAAAGTGTGAACAATTCGTCCCCGGGGCCCGAGGAGAGGGACTCGCCAAAGGTGTTCACAACTAAAGGTAAGTCGTGTAATTACAATAGTCCACAGAGGACCTTCATGTGTAGGCCAGAAGATGAGAGGTCATCCATCTGCCAAAATTAAAAATGGTGCAGACCAACTAAATGCAGAAATATTCATCTCTGGAATTACTACACAGGAAGTCAGCTCCAAATATTTTTCCTGGAATACGTCTTAGTTCTAATAGGGAGAAGAGAGAAAAAGGGTTTAAAAAAGAAGCCTCAGTACTTCCTCTTATATTTCTATGTGCTGCGGAAGGCTACATAATGCAATTGGAGAAATTGGGCGCCATATTAAATTAATATATTCAAAGTAGCTTCGTCCTAAAAATTGTGGAAAAGAAGTGTATTGAGGCGTGGATGGACTTTTCTGGTACCGTATAAGAGCTTTACACATATGCGTTCTTTAAAAAAAGTTTTTTTTATTCAAAATATAATAAATATATATAATTAAAAACCTTTTTTAACCACTTCTGGACCGGAAGGATTTTCCCCCTTAATGACCAGGCCATATTTTGCGATTCGGCACTGCGATACTTTAACGGACAATTGCGTGGTCGTGCGACGCTGTGCCTAAAATAAAATTGATGTCCTTTTTTTTCCCCTCACAAATAGAGATTTCTTTTGGTGGTATTTGATCACCTGTGCGATTTTTATTTTTTGCGCTATAAACAAAAAAAGAGCGACAATTCTGAAAAAAAATATATATATTTTTCACATTCTGCTATATAACATTCCCAAAAAAAAATTTAAAAATACATTTTTTAACATTTTAGGGCAATTTTTGTTTTCTTACAAATTTTTGGTAAAAAAAAATTGCAATAAGCGTATTTGGATTGGTTTGCGCAAAAGTTATCGCATCTACAAACTATGGGAAAGATTTGTCATTTTTATTGTTTTTTTTTTTTTTTTTACTAGTAATGGCGGCAATCTGCCAATTTATGCGGGACTGCGACATTGTGGCGGACAGATCGGACCCCTGACTGACATTTTTGACACTTTTGGGGGGATCAGTTATATTACTACAGTGCTAAAAATATGCTACTATGTTACTGTAATAATGACACTGGCAGGGAAGGGGTTAACACAGTAAGGGATTAAATGTGTACCTAGGGGCGTGTTTCTAACTGTGTGGGGGCGTGGCTTGTGAAATGATCACAGAGACATATGATCCTTTATAGAAGGATCACAGGAGCTCTGTGATCATTCCAGGGAGAAGAACGGTCAGCTGTGTTTACAACAGCCGACCGTTCTTCTCTCTCAGTGGGGAACGATCACGGGTGTCAAGCGGCAATTGGAGCCGTCAGCCCCGTGCACCGGGATTCCCGCTAACAAGCGGGGGTGGGAGCACACCGCCGGCGGCGTGCGCTCGCCCCCTAGCTCCAGGCATGCGACTGACATATACCTACGGCAGTTTGCGCAGGGGCGGCTGCCTGCCGCAGTATAACTGTGGCGGGCGGTCGGGAAGTGGTTAAAAAGGTTTTTTGTTCAAAATATTGTAATACAAATTTTGAATGAAAAAGCATATGTGTAAAGCTCTTATACGGTACCATACATATGCAGTTGACCTAGGTGTGTGTAGCCTATTGGATTAGGGTGTACACCTCAAAGCTCAAACACACACGCGTCAGCAGGGCAGAGGATGGTGTCAGTAGTTCTTTATTTTTATTAACATTTTATTTTGTTTTTTGATTTTATATATATATATATGTGTGTATATGTATGTATATATATATATACTGTATATATTATTATTATTTTTTTTTTTTTTTTACAATTTTATAGGAGCCCTGTTTGGGGGGCTTTGGTGAAATATCAGGGGTCTAAACTTTTGAGAATGAGAAAAGGACTGAGGACAGAGATTCCCCAGTCTTTCTCTGCAGCCTCTGCTGCACTGGACAGCGAATGAATGGGCAGTGCTCTGTGCTGAGAGGCTTCCTGTTCATTCACAATAATAAACTATGGTTTACTATGCTTCAGTTGTAAATGAACAGAGTGAGTGATCGCTACCGATCACTCACTCTGTTCATTCAAAAATGGAAGTGGCCGGTAAACTACATATTTACTGGCCCCTTTCCCGCTCTCCATCCTGAAACATTCCATGTAGTGGGTGGCCGGAGAGGAGGGAAGTACAAGGTGTTGAGGGTGCACCTGGCACACCCTGTATGCACGCCTAGGTCAGTTGGACAGTACGCCCCTTCCCCTCTTTTTTCACAACAACCCAACTAGAAAGGAGACCACTGCCTTGATAGCCAGCCCTTATCTTCGTCTCCAAACACCACTTTCTTGAGACAAGAGACGGCAAGAGGAATGCAGTGGGAAGGGGGTTGTCAACCTCCCATATCTCTACATCCCTCTTGCCCTCATCAAATAAAGAATGGAGACATGGATGGGGAGGTGGGGTTGGTTTAAATATTAAAAACAAATTAAATAGCATTCTTCATTTTGCGGTGCTCTGATGCTGTTTAGTTCCAATTTAACCTTAGGATTTCTGAATATTTTATACCTGGTGGCTTATTATTATTTTTTTGTCATAGGCAGGGCCGTCTTTAATTATGATTGGACCCTGGGCAAATATTTTCTTGGGCCCTCCCAAAACCACTTATTAACTATTTGCAGCCAGTGTTGGCTCAAGGGGCAGCTGCCCCACAACAATGACTGGGCCCAGGGCAGCTGCCCCTTTTGCCATGTGTTAAAGACGGTCCTGATCATAGGTTACAAAGCGTATGGTCTGAACTCTGTCATTCATCTATCATTCATCCATTCTCTGTATTTGGTTGTTGGGAATTCTGTTTATAAATCATTCATCTACCTGTATTTTTTTTAATTTTTTTTTTTGTTTTCTCTCATCATAATGCATGTAACTCATTCTTCTTCTACTTCCTTGGGTCACCGCTCCTTTTTAGCACCTCCTCGCAAAAAATTTACTTTTCTGAAAAGCAAGAGCCAGGAAAAGAAGCCGCCATCACAGAGCCAGCGCCGTTTCTCGGAGCGCCTGCGGTTCTGGTCGTCCTCTGACATGTCACCTACACATAAAAGCTCGGTCTCCCTCCCGGAGATCAGGGACTTCTGACTTCTCTCTTTCTCTGTCTTTCTCTTATTTTATTTTTTTTTTCCGGACCAAAATTCCCTTTGTAATCTATACCTCAAGGACCAAAACCACCGATCCATGTGTGTACTCTCTGTATTGCCTATAAAGTTGCATGTTTGTTAAGAAGCAAAACGAATGAAAGGAGTGAAGATGATTAGAACCTAAAAAGTGACCCTTCGTAGGACGGGGATGCTGCCGTAAGGCAGGTTGAGTAAGTCTTGCTCTTGAGGCTGGAGAAGGTGTAAATTGCTTGGAGTCTGCTATGCTGCTGTGTTGCTGCCGCCTAACCTCACCGCCAACATCGGATTGGATTGGTCGGTTCAATAAAGATGTGTATATGAGAGAGCGCTGTCCCTGCTGATTAAACTGAGCCGTGTTTTCTCCAGAATTTTATTCCAGGGAAATAAGAATTTACATATTTTATCAAGGATCTCGAAGATACTTCTGCTAAGATTAAACAGCAAGGATCGGTAAAGATTGTGAACAGAAGTCCCAAAATTATATTTAGTTAATTTAAGGTGACATTAAAGGGGAACTATAGTATATTTTCAATGAGTACACATTTCATAGATTTTGATGAAAGGACTGTATTGCATGGACAGATTGATGAATGCACTGTATTGCATGGATGAAAGGACTGTATTGTATGAACGGATGGATGAAAGGACTGTATTGCATGGATGGATGGATGAAAGGACTGTATTGCATGGATGAAAGGACTGTATTGCATGGACGGATGGATGAAAGGACTGTATTGCATGAATGGGTGGATGAAACGACTTTATTGCATGGACGGATGGATGAAAGGACTGTATTGCATGGACGGATGGATGAAAGGACTGTGTATTGCATGAACGGGTGGATGAAAGGACTTTATTGAATGGACGGATGGATTAAAGGACTGTATTGCATGGACGGATGGATGAAAGGACTGTATTGCATGGACGGGTGGATGAAACGACTTTATTGGATGGACGGATGGATGAAAGGACTGTATTGCATGGATGAAAGGACTGTATTGCATGGACGGATGGATGAAAGGACTGTATTGCATGAATGGGTGGATGAAACAACTTTATTGGATGGACGGATGGATGAAAGGACTGTATTGCATGGATGAAAGGACTGTATTGCATGGACGGATGGATGAAAGGACTGTATTGCATTAACAGATGGATGAAAGGACTGTATTGCATGGACGGATGGATGAAAGGACTGTATTGCATTAACAGATGGATGAAAGGACTGTATTGCATGGACGGATGGATGAAAGGACTGTATTGCATGAACGGGTGGATAAAACGACTATTGGATGGACGGGTGGATGAAATGACTGTATTTCATGGATGAAAGGACTGTATTGCATGGACGGAAGGATGAAAGGACTGTATTGCATGAACAGATGGATGAAAGGACTTTATTGGATGGAGGGATGGATGAAAGGACTGTATTGCATGGATGAAAGGACTGTATTGCATGGACGGATGGATGAAAGGACTGTATTGCATGAACAGATGGATGAAAGGACTGTATTGCATGAACGGATGGATGAAAGGACTGTATTGCATGAACGGATGGATGAAAGGACTTTATTGGATGTACGGATGGATGAAAGGACTGTATTGCATGGGCAAATGGATGAAAGGACTGTGATGGATGGACTGTATTGCATGGACGGAAGGACTGTATTGCATGGACGGATAGATGAAAGGACTGTATTGCGTGGACAGATGGATGAAAGGACTGTATTGCGTGGACAGATGGATGAAAGGACTGTATTGTGTGGACAGATGGATGAAAGGACTGTATTGCGTGGACAGATGGATGAAAGGACTGTATTGTGTGGACAGATGGATGAAAGGACTGTATTGCGTGGACGGATGGATAAAAGGACTATTGCATGGACGGATGGATGAAAGGACTGTATTGCATAGAGGGATTGTTTTGGACAGACTGAACTGGATGGATGGACAGAAGGACTGATTTGGAAGGGCTCTTCGGAAGTAAGGAAAGATTGTATTGGATGGAAGGAAATAAATGGATGGACAGGAGGACTATTTGGAGGGAAGGACAGTATGGGATGGATGGCAGTATTGTATTGGATGGAAGGAAGGACTGTGTTGAATGGATGTGCAAATTATGTAGATAGTGGATGCAGATAGACAGATATACATATGTAGTAAGAGGACTATAGTTTCCCTTTAAAGTAAGAGTTTAATTATTGGGTACTTTTGTTCCAATTTAATCTACAGTATATACATCTATATATAACTATACCTTCCCTTAAAGGCACAGCATGCTTTTCTCCATGTTTGCGCACATCCAGATATCTTGGCTCAGCAAAGACTTTTAGATGCCACCCAGCATGTCCTGTTTTTGCTTACCCTTTCTAACTTCCTCCAAGGAAACTTGGTAATAACTTTTCCTGTTTTTGGTGTTTTTCCTCACTGGCATGTTAAATGCATCCCGCTTGCACGCTAAGTCTTCCGTTTTCTCATTTGGTAAATTCGCTGTGTCTGTGTGACCGTTCAGCACATCTGTATCTGTAGGTCTATTTCGGGTATCTGTAGGTCTATTTCAGTTTATATAAGAGGGAGGCATTGAGGACTGAGCTTTTGGGACTTGTAGTGCCTAGGGATCTGTTGGGCTGCTAGTACTTGCACTTTGAAATCAAATTAATAAGTATGCCCACATGCTGACAATGCATTTTAATTAAACTTTGAGGGGAGACGTGCCCAGAGGCCTGCAGTTCTGAAACCATTGGTGCAGCAGTTTTAGGTTTTCCCCAGAACAAAACAGAGAATGTCTTTTAAATGTGTGTTTGTTATACATCCTCCCATAAGATTTGGGGGTGTTAGGATTGCCAGTCCATCCCTGGCAACTCTGATTTTGGTAGTATGTACTTTTGGAGGGATTATGGAGGACACTTCTTTTATACATCTCTGTATATACATTGACCTGTGGTTTAAGAGGTCTGTAGATGGTCTTGTCAGCCAACAATTCTCCACTGGTTGGCTACTGGGAATTTCAGTAGATCTTTTAGGGGACAGCATGAGCAAGCATGGGTTATGGTGCCACCCTCCAGAGGATCAAAATCTCTGCTGTGTCCTTTAGTTTATTGAAGAAAAAAATAGATTTTTATTTTATTTTTTTTGTACGCACCATTAAATCCTTTTTTCTGAGTTCACTGAAGGACACAGTGGAGCTCTTCTCTTGATCATCTGAAGGTAGAGTTATAACCCAATGGTCTGATATTAAGATGTCAGCTGTGTTCTTCAATAAATGAAGGAGAAAATAATTATTTATAAATCCTTACGTAATTTTCTTGGTTGCATTAAAAATGAAGGTGTAATTTAATGCATTTTAAATGCATTGCCCTTTTGATGTCTCTGGTCCAATACCTGTGATGTTGACATCAGGCTTTCAAAAGTATGACCTCTTGAAGAAAACTTGAACACCCCCCCTATTCACAAAGAGTGTGAAGGAAATAATCCTATTTCTGTTAAAACATTCAGAGGAACAGCTTCTTAATTCTAGGCTGTGACCTCAGAAGTTCTTATTGTGAGTAGATGTCCAATCAGAAGCTGACAATCTGATAATAGAGTTGGGAGTTTGGTTGATGGGAATGAACTGCAGGATGATGGCGATAAGAAGCTAGTGATTTTCAATTGGTAAAACAGTGGGGATTTTGTTGTTTGCCCATCCTAAACATTAGTTTAGGACATGCAGGCATGATCAGACCACCCTTTAGCTTGTCTGAAGGTGACTCTAACCATGCATGCTCTGTTCAGCCAAGCATGAATGTTTATGCTATGGAGGCAGAGGTAGCTGATAAGACGCTTTTTTGTTCCAGCCTATCAAGGGTAAAACAATTCCAGCAAAATGCTGGGGGTTGCCAGATAAAGTGACTGCAGGTTTGAGGGTGGGTTCACATATGTCCGGGTATGGTTTGCAGCCCAGGGTCTGGTGCATTCCTGTTCATCGGGTCAGGTGCAAATCCAGTCCAAATTTTTGCCTGAATTCACACCTAAAGGGGGCCCAAACATGCACAGGAACCTTTTTGGATTGCGGACCGCGGCTGCACTGGACATGTGTGAACTGGCTCCATTGAGAGTCGGTTACACTCGCATGTCATGCGAATTGGGGAATCCGTTTTTCCATTTAATAGTCTTTATTGAAAGATTAGTGGTGACAGACAATTGGAATTGTGGTTATGGGGTTGATTTACTGAAGGCAAATGGATGTTCTCCTTTGCAAGGGAATTTTCGCCAAGTTTAATGAATGTGGTGAAGTTTCACTTTGCAAAGAATACCCAATATTATGTGCAAGGAAAATAAAAAATAGCAATTTTTGCTTGCACATGATTAAATAATGAAAGTCAGCAGAGCTTCACCTCATTGGTGACATCAAAGGCATTAACTAGGCCAATCCAATATAGAGGAAAGTAGAATGAACCAAAGAAAAGAGGGGAAATGGGAAAGGCAGAGTTAGATGAAATCTGCTGCAGGGGGCAATATTCAATCCCACCCAGCACTCCTATCCCTGCAACCTTCGGGGCAAGTAAAGATACAGGTGTCAACGATCAAAGTTAGGGAGCAGGTAGGATTGGATCTAAGGGGACCAGGCCTTCTCATAGAGGGCCAGTTTATCAGCTAGAGCAGGGGTTCCCAAAATATTTAAACAAATGGGCCAGTTTACCTCCAGACTTTGGCCTTTTGGGATTAAAAAATAAATAAATCATGCCCCCATTAGTGAGAGTAGAAAATTTCTCAGACTTGGCGGTTGGTGGGAGTAAAAAAAATTGCATAGTGCCTACGGTCAGTAGGAGGAGGAATAGTGCCTCATTATTGGTATTAGTGGGAGGAATAGTGCCCCATCATTGGGGTCAGTGGGAGGAATAGTGCCCCATCATTGGGGTCAGTGGGAGGAATAGTGCCCCATCGTTGGTGTCAGTGGGAGGATTAGTGCTCCATCATTGGTGTCAGTAGGCGGAATAGTGTTCCATCATTGGTGTCAGTAGGCGGAATAGTGCCCCATCATTGGTGTCAGTGGGAGGAATAGTGCCCCATCATTGGTGTCAGTGGGAGGAATAGTGCCCCATCATTGGCGTCAGTGGGAGGATTAGTGCCCCATCATTGGGGTCAGTGGGAGGAATAGTTCCCCATCATTGGGGTCAGTGGGAGCAAAAGTGCCCCATCATTGGTATTGGAGGAATAGTGCCCCATCATTGGTATTGGAGGAATAGTGCCCCATCATTGGTGTCAGTAGGAAGAGGAATAGTGTCCCATTTTTTGCTTTTTGTGGGAGGAATAGTTCCCCATCATTGGGGTCAGTGGGAGCAAAAGTGCCCCATCATTGGTATTGGAGGAATAGTGCCCCATCATTGGTATTGGAGGAATAGTGCCCCATCATTGGTGTCAGTAGGAAGAGGAATAGTGTCCCATTTTTTGTTTTTAGTGGGAGGAATAGTGCCCCATCATTGGTGTCAGTATGAAGAGGAATAGTGTTCCATTTTATGTTAGTGGGGGGGGGGGGGGGAAATAGTGCCCCATCATTGGTATTAGTGTGAGGAATAGTGCTCCTTCTATCAGTAGGAAAAGGACTAATGCCCCATCTTTGCTATTAGTAGGAGGAATAGTGCCCCATCATTGGTGTTGGTGGAAGGAATAGTTTTGCATCATTGGTGTTAGTGGAAGGAATAATGAACCATCTTTGTGCAAGTGGGAGGAATTGTGCCCCAATGTTGATGTCAGTGGGAGGAATGGTGCCTCATCTTTGGTATCAGTTGGAGAAATGGTACCCTAAGTGCTGGGGAACAGCAAGCAAAGCCTGTGGGCTGCAGTTTGGCAACCACCAACCTAGGGCATCACTTTTGTTTTATTTTTGCACTGAGCCTCCTTGTGACTTTAACTTCTTTAACTTTTGGGAGTTTTTTGTGGATGCATTTTCTGCAATCCAGAGCTAGATAAAACACAGCTATACATTTTCTGGATCTTTTTGGTTTTATTAGGAGATATAACTAGGTCCTAATTAAATGTAGTGCAGCCTATGTTATATTTTCAAGTGTTGCTTGTGTATGGGTATACTGAGAGGACCCTTGTCTGCGTTCCTGAACTTTCACACCCCGCCGTCCTAATGTGTCCTTATATGTTTGCTTGATATGAAACTGGTTATGTGCTGCTTCAAATTTCTGTATTTGTACATTGTTCATCTGTTCGCCATCCACACGAAACACCACACAGCAAGCATGACCGCAGTGAGCTGTAAGAATGTTTGGATTGGAGTATCACGTGGCAGTGACAGAACCTGTACAGATCTCCAGACACTCAAAATTAGCAACTTTCTCATCTTTTCAAAAGCCAAGAGGGTTTATTTTGATGGCAATAAAGTTTGTTCCAGCATTTTTCTTCTTTATTGGTTAAAAATTCTAGTAAAAGTCTTGAAGGCTATATTCCAGCATAAGCAAGCTCCCATACGAGATAGGAAATATGGTTTCTTTCTTCTATGGCCTGTTTACTGAGGTGTCTTTGGTGCATGCTGTGCGGTGTTTCAAAAATAGTGGATCGTCTCTCCATTCTACTCACTGATGACCATGTTTTTGGCTTCTCCAGTTTTGGTTGATGTCAGTCAGAAGCAGCACCGGATGTCCTACCATGGAGGAAGCAACGAAGATGTTGTTGAAGGTCCTGAACGTGCTTCTCGTTCTCGCAGGACTGAGCCCCCATCCAGAGCTTTTTCCACATCCACCATCCACCTCTCTGGCACATCCAGTCTGAGATCTCAGCAGCCAGGTAGACCCAAAGGTAAGGAGGTCAGCAGGGTAATTATACATTTGAGGACCTTTTTATCTGCTACCCAATCTAAACCAGTGTTTCTCAACTCCGGTCCTCAGGGCACATTAACAGGCCAGGTTTGCAAGAAAACTGAAATACATCACATGGGGATATCATTTGCTGCTCAGTGATTGCAGTATTCAAGTCTGCATCTCCCTAAGGTAATACCTAAAATCTGGCCTGTTAGCGTGCCCTGAGGACCCGAGTTGAGAAACACTGATCTAAACAATGTAATGTGGAATTGTAGACCATAAATTGTCATAACGTGTCTATAGATGGCTTGAAGCTGACCTCACAAGTTGCATACGGTTTGTTCTCCATTAGATTACTATCACTGCGTAGACCGAGGCCTTAAAGTGTATGTAAATCCGAACAATGCGTGAAAAAAAAAAAAAAAATTTAATCCTTTCAGAAATCCAGTGAGCTCATAACTTCCTGTACACAGAAAATACTGCAGTCTTATCCCAATTCCCAATGTTAACAGGCGCTTGATCACATATCGAACCAAAAGTCCATGGAGTTAAAAGTAATTAATGGCACAGGGGGAGAAAAAGTCCACCATGTAGGGCAGCTATCCAGAAACCAAAAGCCAGGGGTTCCACAGGGCTAAAACAAAGACAGACAGAGGAGCCTCTAAAGCCCCGTACACACGTACCGATCGTCGGCCGAACGATCGACCGTCTTTTGTCCAGGGCTGTCGTGTCTGTTGAAAACTGCAAAAGACTGCACACGAATTTTGTCAGCCAACAACAGCCGACTGCAGAAGTGATGTCATGTGATGGTTAACTTTCCTTGTCTTTTTTTCTTTTCTGAGCATGCCCAGTCTTGCAAATCTGCTGTCTGTCGGTCGAAATCTGTACTGACTGGCGAACAATCGGCCGTTCTGGTGTTGGCCAACAAAAATTTTAATGCCTGCACACCCGATTCTGTTCGGCCGAAAATGCGCTGTCGGTTGTCGGAAGCATCATACTAACAAGCCGACAATCGGCCGATCATTCGGCGGCCGAATATTTACGGCCGACAATCGGTACGTGTGTACGGGGCTTAAGTGTAGACTTTATGCAATAGGTTTAATGAATAAAATTATGCACTCACGATCGTAAGCATATATTCATGCCCATAAAACAAGGTTCCAGTGTGGAGAAGTGTACATCATCCGGTCATGGACATCCGTCCTGCTGGAGCCAAAATCCTTTCGCCGTGGCCGGCTTGTACGGCAAGGTTAGAACCAGGAAGTAGGCTCGGTGTATTTGCTTGACAGCGAGGCTTGGTGGATAGTCGAACCTGGATGATAATCCCAATTCCCCGCTGTGGACTCCAGAACCCCTTCCTTCCAAACTATGTTCTGGAGATAATTGTGTTTTTGTAGCCTAGTCCCATCCTAGAACAAAAACCCTACAACTTCATAGATACAGCACAGTGCGCTTTGTCACCTAGCTAGGACAAGAAATGTGTTACTAGCAGTATTACCAGGTGAAAAAAGAAAGCAAAATCTAAAGCTACAATATATTACATTGTTGTTCTTGGGTGTAGATATACTTTAGATAAATGGATACAAATTAAATGATTTACCTCAAAAGATTTTGAAATGCCTAAATGGGAACTATAAAGAGATTGTATGATCAGATGGCAACATGTACAGCAAACCTATTTATCATTGCCGTAACTGAGATTAAATACCTCTGTTTTCTTGACTTTACGTAGGTTTTACCTCCGATGATAATGTTTTCGACCCCACACTAGACAATGAATCAAGTCCTGGAGGTCTACGAGGTAAGAACAAGTTATTGGTGGACTCTTGTGTTCTGCTAAACAATAAATGCCATAAAGACTTTGCCTGGTGCTCAAAAAAAATCTGGGTGCTGCACCAGCCTGAGTCACTGGAGGACAAGGCACAACAATTCTTTGTGTGAGTTGTCCAAAAGCAGTCCCAAAATTAGTGGTGGGCAAGGATTTCCAACAATACTAGAAAGCAAGTTCTTTCATCTCAAAGGACGCAATGGGTGCCCATGGGAAAATGCAAAATTTGCACCCGCCAATGCTTCAACATTCACCCTATAAAACATGGTAAACATAGGCGTGGGCACCCCCTAGCTACCCAGTGTGATGCCGATTTCCCAACTGCTTTCTGGTGCCCCGTTTCCCCCTGCAATGCTGCCAGCTTCCCTCCTCTGCCGCCAGCTGCTGCAGGGGGTGTATCCTGATGGAGAGTGGGGGAAGGGGCTGGTAAATTTTTAATTAACTGTCCCCTTCTTTTTCTGAATGAACACAGTGAGTGATCTGTACTGATCGCTCCTGTGTTCTTTCTTAACTGAAGGATATTAAACTATGTTTACTGCCAGCTGCAGAAAAGGGCCTGGGTAATCTCTGTCCTCCAGTCCCTTTCTCAGTCTCAGAAGTGAGACATCAGGGGTCTGTTTAGATCCCTGATATTTCACCAAAGCCCTGCATTGGGGCTCTTAACCGCTTAAGCCCCGGAAGATTTTACCCCCTTCCTGACCAGGGCCTATTTTGCGATTCGGCACTGCATGACTTTAACGGACAATTGCGTGATCGTGCGTCGCTGTAACTAAACTAATTTGACGTCCTTTTTTTTCCCACAAACAGAGCTTTCTTTTGGTGGTATTTGATCACCTGTGCAATTTTTCGATCATGCGCTATAAACAAAAAAAGAGCAACAATTTTGCAAATAACAATATTTTTCACATTTTTTTTATATGAAATTCCCCCCCAAAAAAAATGTAAAAATCTAAATTTTTTAACATTTTTGGCCAATTTGTTTTCTGCTACATATGTTTAGTAAAAAAAATCACAATAAGCGTATTTTGATTGGTTTGCGCAAAAGTTATTGCGTTTACTAACTAAGGGAAAGATTTTTGTCTTTTTAACGAGTAATGGCGGCAATCTACGATTTTTTTATTTTTATTTTTTTGCGGGACTACGACATTGCGGCGGACAGATCGGACCCTTGACTGACATTTTTGACACTTTTGGGGTTACCAGTGACATTACTACAGTAATCAGTGCTATACATAGGCACTGTTACTGTAAAAATGACACTGACAGGGAAGGGGTTAACTTTTATTGGGGAAGGAGGGGTTAAGTGTGTCCCTAGGGTCGTGTTTCTAACTGTGATTGGATGTGGCTTTAGATGTAACAGCAGAGATCAACGGTCCTACATAGCAGGACCTTATGATCTGTGTTGTTTCACAGGGAAGAATGACAGGCGGCTTTGTTTACATTAGCCGCCTGCCTTTCTCCCTTCACAGCGGACGATCGCGAGTGACCGCCGGTCACATGCACGGAGGTGTCCGTGAACGAGCCGGGGCGGGAGCGTGCCTCCAGGGGGCGCGCGCTCGCCCCCTATTGGATTACAGGCTAGTGACGTACCCATACGTCACTTTGCCTGGCCAGGGCTGACCGCCGCAGTATATGTGCTTGCGGCGGTCGGCAACCGGTTAAAAAAATAGTTAAGAAAATATTTTAAAAAAATACTGACACCAATATTTTCTCTATTGACACTGTCCACTGCTCTGCTGATACACGCATGTGTGTTTATGCTCTAGGGTACACACCCTAATGCAATAGGCGGAGTACACCAATGATGGTAAAGTGTGGATAGGGGACCAGGTCATGACTCTCATCCCTGAGATCTTCAGATGTAGGGGTATAGCCAGTAGAAGAAGATGACTTCTTTTTGATTTGCATAGTGTTCAAACTTCCTGCTCACAGAATTATAACCACATGTTAAGAATTACTGTACTGTGTCCTCCAATAAATGGAGAAATAAAATTATTTCCTTTTGTCTTTTGAATCCTCACCACCATCATCTTAATCTTGTTACTGAGAAGAGCTCCAGTCCCCACTGATTATCTTTGAATCCACGCCACCACCATCACTCTCTGAATCTTGGTGGTCACTGACAGTTCTCACTTTAATCATCAGATTCCCAATCACGTGACCACTTTGTCAACTATAGCATTTTTGATCACACGCGAATCTTATTTACAAAATAAACATGAACACAGCCACTGTTATGTTGCACTGCCATCTATTTAATACTGTAATTGTCAGATACAATTAAATAATTAAAAAAATGTATTTATTTTTACAATTATGCAAATTGGCCAGCCTATAATATACAAATATATTTTTTTTTAGATTCAGATGAATATTCAGAATAATTGTTGTTCTTGATTTGTCAGGGTGCTGTGAGTTATATGAATATGTGACATGTCCTGACTGAAGTATTCTCTGTTTTTAGTTCCTCTGCCCAATAGTTTGGAGAGCAGCAGAAGTGCATCAAACAGCAGCTCCCCACTGACCCTGAAAGGTAAGGGATACCCTTGGCCTACCAGCACTTTAAAGTTCTCAGACTTCTATATATAGTCCTATATATGTTCATGAAATCATAATTTTAAAATAGAGAGGTCATATCGCTGATGAAAAATGTATAAATATGAAATCATAATTTTAAGAAAGAGAGAGAGGTCCTATCGCTGGTGATAAAATTATAACTATGGGCAATTTTCAGTTTAAGGAACTATAAGCCTTCGCCTGACCTGGCAGGGCTTCCTTTGCTGGTAAAGTCTTCAGCAGAGTTACAGCTTGAAAGCCTAACTCTATTTTAGGTAAAGAAGAGTTCCATGCAAAACATTTTTGATTGCGTACTAAAGTCTTAGAAACAAAAAGGAACAGCAGAAGGCGCTGCTAAGTGCAGTAATTACAGGTGCTTTACTGCCTCAAGGAGAATAAACACTTGCTACAGTAGGTGTAAAAGCTCATCAAAGTCATCGAGCCACAGCGGTGTCCAGCGGGCTGCATCCATGTGAGGAGTCTGTGTCGGCGGCTTCATGATGGCATGAAGATGGAGCCAATAGGCATACTCCAAAACGTGTCCCGCCCCTTCTGACGTCCCTTCCAGGTCCTGTGGTCCACCCTAGTTCCGATTGCTCTTCCTGCTTCCACCCTCCATGGATGTCCACTGCCGCCTGGCCCAGGATCCCCCACATCAGTGCTGCCACCGACACAGAGACTGCTCGCATGGATACAGCCTGCTGGGCACCTCCTGGACACTGCTGTGACTTTGACACTGATGAGCCTTTACACCTACTGTTTCTAGTAAGTGCTTTTATCTCCTTGAGGCAGTAAAGCACCTGTAATTACTGCACTTAGAAGCGCCTTCTGCTGTTCCTTTATAGTTTATAGTAGAGAGCTTCTCCCCTCTCCTTGAAGTGCTGCTGGAGTGTGCATCTTAAGACTATCTGAGCCCACCCCCCAGTGTGGTCCAGTGCTAGCCAGTCAGTTCCCCCAGAGCACCCTGTTTTCTCTTGTCTAGTAAAGTCTAAGGTTTTATTTTTTAGTGAAAGGGCAAGAGATAGCATGAAGAGCGCTAAAACAAATGAGTCCAAGAAAATGAATCATATAATAAATAAAAATACAGCCAATGCTTTTCAGGGTCTGCACACCTTTCATTTATCAGGGCTATAAGAAAACACTGTAGCCCCGATGAAGATGCTCAGACCTCTGAAACATGTTGGCTGTTTTTTTTTTAATTACTTGGTGAACTTTTATAGCTTTCTTGATCTCATTAGTGGTTTGGCACTCTTCATGCTATCTTTCTCTTCATGGATTTGGCTTCACCAAGGCCACGCTGCACCTTAGAAAAAGTTTTGTCATCCTGCAAGATTTCACCACTGATTTTTGGCATTCCCGGTGCCTCTCCCAAAACCTATTCCAGATGTTTATTGCTCCTTTTGGGGAGATTTCCACTCTTTCTGTCCTATAAATATGTTGGCAAGTCCAGCAGTAGTCTAATAGTGACAGAATAACCCACCACTGTCACCAAGACAGATCTCCCTTTGGGCAGATATCCCCTCAGCTATTGCACCGGTGACAACTTACTTTGGATTGGGAATATGGTCTTTTCCCAAACTGGAAGCAATATCTGTCAACAGAGATTTCCCATCTTTTTAAAGCAGCCAAATTTTACTTTTTGGTGGACATCATGAAAGATCGTTTCCGATTGGGTGCCAAGAGTTTCTGCACATTATTAATCATACAAGTCCAAAAATGATGACAACCTCTTTTGTGTTTGGTCTAGGCTCCTCGGGTTATCCTCCAGTCAGGACGGAGAGTATGAGCAGCGAAGATTTGGTTCCCACTAAAGATATTGCCACCTTGCCCAGAGACGGCTATGCTGCGAAGTCCAGCTCTACCCTGATAGTTCCTGGCAGCAAACTGGAGATTCCATCTAATAGGAACAGCGTGGTCTCTTACAGCCAGTCCGAGAAGAGACCCCCTAGCCGCGCTCAGTCCAGGCCACGGTCGGGGTCTCCAGGGAGTGAAATGGTGACCTTGGAGGAGTTTTTGGAGGAAAGCAGCTCCCAGTCTCCCCCAGCTGTAAGTATTTCACAATGGGTGTTTTGGGCAAATTTCTATGCACAGTAAATTTTGCATTGGGCATACACTTTGATCCCAAAAATAAAACTCAATGCTGTCTCTACACAAAGCAGAGAGTTCTTATATGGGGTCCTGAGAATATTTGACTTGCTTTCATAAAAACTAAAAGACAGTATATTATGTTCATGATCTTGCTGCCTCCTATGTAACACTGTAATTATAGAGAAATTGGTTATAGATTAAAATTAGCCCCACGTTCGATTCTCCCTGCTGTTCACTTTCTTGAAATGAAAGAAAATTTGTGCTGAAAAAAATTGTGACTCACGAGAATGCAACAATTATATTTTAAAATTCAATCTGTATCTCTTTTGAGTCATTGACAGTCTTAAGCCGGCCATAGACTGTTTGAATCATGATTCGAACTTTGTATGGGCATGCTGAATGTACACAAGTGGATTGGTGGATCAGCTTGGGTACAACAAGCCTGCCGGAGTTAACATGCGATTATTGCCAGCAGCTGTTATAGCTGCTATCAATAATCACTGTGTTCTTGAGAACAAAATGGGTCCATGGGAGGGATTCCCCCCATCAACCCTGACTGTCCCATGGTTGCTGGAAAGAAATTTGCTCCGTCTATGACCGGCCTTAGACTACCAATCAACAAGCATTTGCACTGGGATGTTAGCAATGGCTGCCTCCGTATTTCTCTCAGGACAGGCTCCCTTTAACTAGTCTACTGTAAATCACTGCTTAGCACTGCTCATTTTAAAGGCTCGGTCCATCTAAAACTGATATCTCAGTAGGTCTGTGAAGGTTCTCATTGGTCCTGGTCATTGTATAGCTAGTAGTTTGCAATATTGAACTAGACATTGTCTGTAATGTTAAAGACATTTTTTAGCTTACTAAGCCGCTTCTTAATTTCCAGTGAGTTTCGGGAAGATACCCCAGTATTTTTATTCACACCTTAAGACACTTTTATCCAATTACCATGGAATGTGTAGACCTTGATCACCCAAGAACAAGATGGAATGTGTGAAAGTTGTAGAATCATCCTCTTCGATTTACAGAATCCCATTGTTGGTGTCCCATACTCCATGACACCATCAATGGGATTATGTAGCTAGAACTGGGTGGTTCTGCGACTTTCATCCTCCCATCCTGTTCTTGGGTGATCAACGTCTATACATTCCATGATGATTGGACTAAGATGTCTTAAGATGTGAATGTTTGGGTATCTTCATGACACTCACTGGGACTGAAGAACTGGCTTTGGTAAATACCAAACATCTTCAACATTTACAAAATCCAGTTGAATGTTAACTTCTACTAGCTGCTATCTCAGTATTTGGTACATGCACGTGACTTGAAATAACCCAGCTGGTGGCTTCTTGTAGATTGCTAAGGAATCCCTGTATTTGAGTTCACAGCTCCTCACACCTGTTGAGGACCTAATAATTGCAATGTCTTCTGTTTATTTCATACAGTTGGCTCTATTGGCTAGTATCTAATGAGAAAGAGAGATAGTTTTAGGTGGACATACCCTTTAAATCCCAAGAGGGGTCAAAGGGGTGATCTGAAATTGTGTAGAACTTGGCTTTATCCACATCATTTCAGGTTGTGCCAACTAAACCCATAAGGTCACTCTCCTTGCAGGTCTCTGACCAATCTCGTCACCACTGCTCTCACAGATATCCTCATGTACAATGCAGGACCAGTGATCACTATTGAACCTGCCCTGCCCTGTACGCGATGATGTCCGAATACTCATCCACAGTGCAGCATGCAAGAGAAGAGGACTGGACCATCATCTGCTGTGGGTCCATGAAGTTAGGCAAGTTGGATCACCCCTTTGACAAAACCAAGCAATAAATCCTTTTTTATTTATTTTTTTGAGTGCCTAGTTCTCCTCTAATGCCTCGTACACACGCAACGATTATCGGCCGACCGATCGTCCGACTTTTGTCCAGAGTGGTGTTTTATTTGTTGGAATGTGCCTAGACTGCGCACAAATTTTCTCGGCCAAAAAAAATCTACTTCTTAAGTGATGTCATGTGCTGGTTTACTTTCCGTGTGTTTTTTCATCTCTGAGCATGCCCAGTCTTGCTCATCAGATTTTTGTCTGCTGAAATCTGTACTGACTGACGGAAAATCGGCCGTTGTGTTGACGGCCAACAAAAATTTTATAGCCTGCACACCAGATTTTTTTCGGCCGAAAAGTCGGAGTCTGTTGTCGGAAGCATCATACTAACAAGCCGAAAATCAGCCAATCGGACGTTGGCCGAAAATTCACGGCCAATAATCTTTGCGTGTGTACGGGGCATTAGCTGTATTTATATCTGAGTGTTGTAGCTTGAAGATGCTCAACATGCAAAATCCCATTGATTTCAATGGCCCCTGTTCAAACAGATGTGAGCAGGGGCCATTGAAATCAATGAGATTTTGCTGGTTGAGTGTCTTCGAGGCTTAAAGATCCATATTGCTAAGATGTGAATGCAGCCTAATGGATGTCATTGGAAGCCGGAACAAATGAACCACCCTACAATTCATTGGGATGATTTTGGGGGGCAGGGAGAATCAGTACAATGGAATATCCCCCATAACATTTTGTCTTGCCATACAAGTTTAAGTTTTGCTCCCCCGTCTCTCCTTTTCAGCGCCGCAGCAGTTTAATTGACAGCGAGTTGATCACTCTACAGCAGTTTCTGTTAGAAGCCGAAACCCTCCACCCTTCCTCCCATTCCCCCTCTCCTACCCTTCATCTCAAGGACTCCTCCGACCCACCGTCAAGAACAGCATCGCCGTCCCTTGAGAATTGCACATGGAGGCAGAGAACCGACCCGGTCAATAGGAGAGCGACTTCGCTGTATATCCCCAGGGTACCCAACTTCTGAACCTCCATGTCTGTCCTGCACCATCTCACCCACAAGCACCTTGCATGCCTAACACTTGTTTAACCCTTTCCTATCCTAGGCACTGATCTCCAAAGATTAACTCTGGTTATTTCCGTTTCTCGGTGTCTCGCAAACTGGTGGGAATGGTGGGTCTTGTCCTCTATGAGGTTTTTGGGACTGTGCCAATGGTGTTAAGTTAACAAATAACATCTTCACACTCCACAGAGCTACATTAACTAATATCTTTTATCTGTGTTTAAGAATTCCTGGAATAGTTTGGTTGCCAAAGTTATGTGGTGTTATAAATTAAGACTGATATTTGTGTGTAGAATACAAAGAAATACAATTTCATCTGTGAAGGAAGTCCACACCCTTGCTGTAAATGTTAATGCATTCTTCTAGCTGAACTCCGGCCTCAAAACTTTCATTTAAATCTATTCCTAAGTAGCCACAAAGAATAGAAATCTACTTTGTGTGCACCAATTGCCTTTACAACCCCAAATATTGGCTTATAAAAGTAGCAGGGACATCATTACTGTGCTGATCATAGCCTGTGCAGAGATGTGGGAGGGACCTAACAGGCCCCACCTGCTATAGAAAACTGGTGGGGGGGCGGAGACAAGACCAGTCGCCTTGCAAAAGGGGAGAGATGAGCAGTGAGCGGTCTTTATTACAGGAAGTCTCACAATGGATTACTGCACAGATCTGGAAGAAATATACAAATCACACCGAGATTCAAGAGTCCACTTGAACAATGGATTTGCATTAATTCTGAGCCCGGAGTTAAGCTTTAAATATTTAAACACACAGTAATAAAGTAGAACAATAAAATGTAAACCTTTTATGGTGCATGAGATGATGTGGTATATTTACTAAAACTGGAAAGTGCAACATCTGGTGCAGCTTTGATTAGAAACCAAGATGAGATGTATAAAACTCCGCGCAAAAGGACTCTAATAGGATATGCCCAAAAATTCTGCAAAGAAAATATGTCCCAGTGACAAGTGTGTGGAGTAAATATAATATATAGATAATGTGTATGAGTGTAGGCTGCAGCCTCCCTGAATATTAGTCCGGGGACTAAATAAAAAATGGATAAAAGATAGGGTGTTGGCGCTGCCTATTTAAAAAACAATAAAAATATACAAACTGTAAATGTAATAAAGTGACAGTGACAAATAATTTAGCGTAAATATTGCATGCTAAAACATAACTCAATACAAATGAGTGCTAATCTAAATAAAGGTGCTTAGCAGATAAAGTGCTTATCAAATAAAGTGTTGTAGTGCACGTGCAAAGAAATCCCAACTATATCATATAGTATATGGAAAGTGCTGTAAAGAGCTGGGGAAAGAACTAATATACAAAGGATAAATATACAAATACCGGAAAAAATGTAATAAAATGAAAACACAATCAGAGTGGTGTTGGTGTACAAATAGAATATACTAAAAGGAAACACAATCCAAATAGTGCTGGTGTGCAACCAATCTGTGAATAGTCCCAACACAATCCAAATAGTGCTGGTGTGCAACCAATCTGTGAATAGTCCCAATGATGGAATTTTTGTAGTCCAGTGACTGAGTATATTGTGCAGGGAAAAAAAATATATATATGAGTGGTAGGTGACAATCACTGTATTCAAAAGGGTGACCCCGTGCCGTGTGGTAGGGTGCTGCGTGGTCCTTTCTGGTGAAAAAGGCTCGCTTACCAGAAGCACCCACCCCACACAGGGGTATAAGGCGGGTGTATAAGGATCAAGGATTAGAAACCAATCAGCTTCCAGGATTTTATTTTAAAAGCTTAATTGAACAAGCTGATTGACTACCATACAGAGCTGCACTAGATTTCGCACTCCAGTTTTAGTAAATAAACCCGAATGTAACATTCTAAATAATGTTTATTAAAAGTATATGTTATAGCCATTACTTTTTTGTTTGCTTTGGTATTGTAGGAAAGGGTTTTTGTGGTATTATGCTCCCTATTTAAAGACGTTTCTCTTATTTTCCTGTTTCCCTTATTTTCCTGTTTCCCTTATTTTCCGGTTTCCCTTATTTTCCTGTTGCCCTTATTTTCCTGTTGCCCTTATTTTCCTGTTGCCCTTATTTTCCTGTTGCCCTTATTTTCCTGTTGCTCTTATTTTCCTGTTGCTCTTATTTTCCTGTTTCAAAAATGCAACAGCAAGTTAGAGAAAATCTAAAAAGAAAGAGTGTAGTTTTTGCTTAGAAAGATGTCCCCATTGGAGGATTTCCCCTGGTGACAACTCTACGATTTTGGACTTATCATAATTTCTGTCTTGGTGATATTGGTGACCAGGACAGAGAAGGTGAAATGAACCAGCAGGAAAGCAGACAGACAGGTTTTTGTTTTCAGCTGACAGTGGTCATAGTTCTGTTCCACTCTGTCCAAAAGTACAATATACTTTGTCTCATATTATGTCTGGAACGTCTTTGGGTTTTTCTTGGTATGCAAAGGGTGGGGGGGGGGGGGTTGTGGTGGATGGTGGAGTTAGATAGGTATTAGTATGGCCTCCCCCCCCACTACCATTAATTTGTGTATTAAAACGTGTAAGTAAACAAATTAGCTTCTGCAGGCACCTAAACGTGTTCTCACAATATAGTGCATACATTCAAGAGGGCTGATGCTGCACTGCTAATGTGCATACAATAATAAAGTGCACAATCAAAAGCAATGCTACACCGAATCAAAAATATGTATAAACCCAATATATCAACCAAAAATCTTTACTTAACGTTGTGCAGAATAGACTATTGTTATAAATACTTGATATTCCTTACGTAATCATTTTTCTATTATTTAATTATATTTTTTCGTATGAACATTAGCAGCGCAGCAGCATCTCTTTTGAAAATCTCTTTTGAAAATCTATATATATATATATATATATATATATAGATTTTTATTGAAAAAAAATGGATAAACAGTAAAGTGGTGCACTGTTCTAATATATAGTGTATTACATTTAATAAGTTTATATGGTGCTATAACTCATGACAGTGTATCCAAAAAATAACTTTCAACAAATGTCCAAAAAATAAATCAAAATTGGGTAATAAGTGGTGTATAAAAAAACAGTGCAAAATCTTAAATAAACTTGAATACATAAAATGCAATTGAAGAAGGTAAAAAAGAGTAATCTTCTCCCAAAAAAAAAAAAAATTATAAAAAAAAGTTCATGAGACATTGGTGCATGTGTGCTCCACAGTACACTGGAAATCTTCAGTGATCAATAGTGATTCCTATGTGTGATCCAACCACCTAATATCCACCTCTGTATGCAATATGCGCTAACCTTAAATAAACCAATATCTCGCAGTGTGTGTGTGTGTGTGTGTGTGTGTGTGTGTGTGTGTGTGTGTGTATATATATATATATATATATATATATATATATATATATATATATATATGTGTGTGTGTATGTATATATATATATATATGTGTGTGTATATGTGTGTGTGTGTGTGTATATATATATATATACACACTCTCTCAAATAAATTTATAAATGTATATATTTATGGAATTTTATATAATTAAAAATATATACCAAAATATATTTATATAGACACACTTTTAATTAAAAATGTGTATATATATATTTATATATACATACACATACATTTTTTGTATAAACTCTTAGAAATAAATATACAGAGCATTAAAGTTTTTATGATAATCCTTGTACAGGAATGATGAGGTAAGACTTTAAACCTGTATGGTCAAAGGGAACTAGAAAAAATGTTTGGGCTGCCTTTGCTAATCTCCTTTTAGAACTCTCTGAATGAAATACTTTCCCACCAAGTCAGTAACTCGGAATGCATTGTCACTAGAACATCATTTTCTGGAGGAGAGCTCAGCTGTGTCAATGTTTCAAATCCATCCTTGCCAGCAACTGAGCCCATTCTCCTAGGAAACAGAATTCATTTTCATGTGTTATGTTGTACAAAAAAATATTCACCCCCTTTTTCATATTATTTTAAATACACAGCATGCAACGTAATGCCATGTGCTTGACGTCTTAAAGGGATTGTGTAGCCTGCCATTATTTTTCTATTTTACATTGAACACAATACACTTCCTGTGTGGTTGAAATCACACATCAGCAACTACATTTTAGGCAGCGTATTTGTAGTACTTAAAGTGGTGTTCCGGCCTCCCCCTCCAAAAATTAAGTCAGCAACTACACGTACATTTTTTTTTTTTTCTGGCTTTTTTTCTATTTTTTATTTTGACCTAGTGATCCTTTCAGTAATACATTTCCTGTCCTAGGGTGACAATGTTTAATGTACTGTATCTATAGAGGCGCAGAGTTGTCACCCTAGTACAGGAAGTAATAACCCCTTTCTCCTCATCGCCATTAAGTTGGTGGGAGTTATGTAGCTGGGACCAGTGTAATTAATAGGATGCAGCACAGCCAGGGAGTACAGGAGGTTATAAACGTACAAGAGTCTTAACCTGATCAATAGGTATCCTTTCCATGCACTTGAACAAATACAAAACAATTTATATTTTAATGGTATATTAAAAGCTGAATTCCTGGCAAGGTTATTTTTACATGGTTACATTAGTCCCCCTTAGAACAATATAACTTTGCTTACACCATACTTGTGAAAGCTGGAAATCAATGTAGTAGGTGTAGATCCTACAGTGATTGCCACTAGCTTCCAGGTCTCATGCCAACATAAGAGGTTGCCCACTCGGCATGGGTGCCATTTAAAGCGGAGTTCCACCTAAAAGTGGAACTTCTGCTCATTTGCTTTCTCCCCCCCCCCTTCCGGTGCCACATTTGGCACCTTTCAGGGGGGGGGGGGGGCGGGTACCTGTTTTTGGAAAGGTACCCTTCCCCCACTTCCGGGACAGACGGTGCCGCGGTCCCTTTGAAGTTTGGCCACTCCTCCTTCCCCCACCGCCGAGCCAATCCGAATGCGGAGCGCACTTTGCGCATGCGCATTAGGGACCTGCCTATGAAGCCGCAAGGCTTCACTGCCGGGTTCCCTCACCGGCAATGGCGGCAGCACCCGACACCCGATGGAGACATCGGCTGCGGTGCTGACATCGCTGGACTCCAGGACAGGTAAGTGTCCTAATATTAAAAGTCAGCAGCTATGGTATGTGTAGCTGCTGGCTTAATTTTTGAAGGGGGAGGCTGGAACACCGCTTTAAGTAGGCCATACATGGTGCAAATTTCTTTCCTGCAACCATCAACACACAGTGCTGACAGGAGAATCCCTCCTGCTGAGCAACTGTCTGCTCTTGGTGGGTGGGGACGCTGTCCCCGCCTGTGAGGAGACTGTGATTACCGTTAGCAGCTGCTAGCGATAATTGCAGGAGAATCCGGCAGGCTGGTTGTACCCAAGTTGATCAATCAGCTTGATACATTCAGCCTGTCCATTAACGGTCAAACGGTTTGCACTTATTAAAAGAAAATGGGAAGCGTTCCCTGAAAGGAGCCCATGCCAAACAGGTGACCTCCTGTGCTCTGTAAGCAGCAGGGCAGCTGCTAGGCATTTGACCCAAAGCTAGCAGAGACTGGCCAAGAATAATGCATGGTTACATTGATCCAAGGTAGATCAATTTAACCTATGTTAAAATGTTTCATTGTTAACAGACCAAAAGGGAAGCGAAAAAGTTTTGTTATTCGGGTTTATCAATAAAACAATAAAAATCAATTAAAAAAAACTAAGTAATAAAAATTACTAAAAAAAAAAAAAATCTAAAATTCATGCTTCCTAAAATACATTATACGTTCCCTTTAACGTTGCTTACCAAGTTTACTTTTGTAGAAGATGGCAACACGGTCAATTCTGCACACTGGAGGAAAACTTTTTGTTGTCCCACTTAGGTTCCAGTTGTCACTTTTTCTTATATCTTAGTGGCCAATCAGATGCCAGATTATATTACCTATTGATAGCACCAAACTTTCTGACCCCGAAATTGCCCCCACTGACCTGTAAAATCTGAAATGGTTCATGCACTAAGTGGTTGTTTCTCCGTTTTTTTTTTTTTAGGAGCCATCAAGCAATCAGGATGATTTGTTGGGTGATTATTTTAAAAGATCTGGTGAGCCTCAGGAGACTGGAAACCTGTCTGGTCAACCTGGCTACAGGGACTTCCAAACGATGCCTGCCAACTATCTAAGTTCATCAGTGGCTGGAGATGGCAGAATGATGAAACCGGGGCAGTTTGTCAAACCCAGCCCACGGCCGATAGAAACTGGAACAAGTTCGCTCAGACGACTACAACCAACACAACAGCCCATTACAACACCCAGGCAAACTCCGGAGCCCCAGCATCCAGGTAGCATAGCTGCCAGGGGGAATTCTCTCAGCCGGGTATTTAGTTTGGCTACGGCAGACCTCCTCAAAGCCAATGGTCCGGAGATGAACCGAACGGAGAAACCGGAGCTGGAGCCCCTATCAGGGAAGGATTTTAACAGCTCTATTTTAAGAACCTCCACCCCTACTGGTTCTCCAAGAGACAGACAACAGTCAGCCAGGATGCCCAACCTACCAAGAGGTGAAGACTTGCGCAGTCGAACTTTAGATAATCGATATCTGTCAGTGGCCAATTCCAGTCAAGACCGGACATTGCAGTCTGCCCCGCCATCCGGCAGCTTACAACAGTTGTACACAACAGCTTCCTGTGCCGGCAGGGGCAAACCACGACCTACTTCCCGCTTTGGAGAAGTGGCCATGATCTCACCTGTGAGACCAATCTCCAGCATACCCGAGGCCGAAGGTCAAACGGTCACTGCACATACCAAACCACCCAACACAGACTGCCCACCACCTCCAGCCAATGATGAGGAGGCCAACAAAGGTGGATCTACCAAAAGTACGCCTTCATCTCCAGATCCCAATGCTGACCCCCAAACTGTTTGGTACGAGTATGGCTGTGTGTGATGAATGCAGCAAAATGGCAGACATTTTCAAATTTAATTGTGGTCCATCCTTCAGAATTGCCACTTTCTATAGAACATGACCCTCCAAGGGCTTTGTTTTTACAGGAAATAGGTTTCACTTAACTCTACCAAGCTGCCGAAGACCTCCATACAATTACCATTGACTTGCTGAGGTTTAGGTTTTTGTTTTGACCGGTATGTAAATAAATGTGCTCACTGCTGATTATACAAAGACTCCCATGGAGAGGTGCACTGTGACAATATGCATCTTCAGCTCTAGAAACGAGTCAAAAGCTTCTTGGCTTTACAGAGGTTTATATTGTAAATAGTAGTGTGACTTTTTTTTAGTTTGTATATGTTGTAAGTCAAAACCTGGTGCTTAAAATATTGGTACAGCCAGCGCAGGGAGAAGCTTGGCATCAGACATGTACATTAAGCAACAAGCAATTTAAAGCACACCTGTCATTGGTGCAATATGGAGGCCAACCATCTACTAAAATGCCGGTTGTCCAATTTCTGCTTTGCGGAGTTGTTGGTTTGGAACACGCAAATGAAGGTTGAGTCATTCACCTGAGACAAGCATACTGATTACTTTTCTGCAAAGTAATTACCTTGTAGGGTCAACATAATAGCCAGGCAACTTGCAGTTTCAGGAGTGCCCAGTGAAGACAGCCTGTAGGTCAGGCCTCCTTTGCCATGTTGGTATTGGCGCCTTCTTTGACCAGTTGGGGGAATTGTTTTTGAAATCCTATATTGATTGTGCGAGTCTTCTATCAAAAGCTATTAGGGTCTTAGATTATAACAGGGTCATCACTATGCTGTTAAAGAGAACCTGTCGCTAAATAACCCTTCCTTAAGAGGCTTCTCATCCAGGTAGGTATTACTTAACCACTTTACCACCGGAGGATTTTGCTGTCTTACGTCTGGGCCACTTTTTGCGATTCAGCACTGTGCGAATTTAACTGACAATTGCGCGGTCATGCAACGCCGTACCCAAACGAAATTTACGTCCTTTTTTTCCCACAAATAGAGCTTTCTTTTGGTGGTATTTGATCACCTGTGCGATTTTTACTTTTTGTGCTATAAACCAAAAAAGAGCGACAATTTTGAAAAAATAACAATATTTTTCACATTTTTTTTATATGAAATTTCCCCCCAAAAAAATGTAAAATCAAAATGTTTTATCATTTTAGGCCAATTTGTTTTCTGCTACATATTTTTGGTAAAAAAAATTGCAATAAGCGTATTTTGATTGGTTTGCGTAAAAGTTATTGCGTTTACTAACTAAGGGAAAGATTTGTCGTTTTTGGTGTTTTTTTTTTTTTTTTTTTAACGAGTAATGGAGGCGATCTGCGATTATTTTTTTTTTTTTTTTGCGGGACTGCGACATTGCGGCGGACAGATCGGACCCTTGACTGACGTTTTTGACACTTTTGGGGTTACCAGTGACATTACTACAGTAATCAGTGCTATAAATATGCACTGTTACTGTAAAAATGACACTGGCAGGGAAGGGGTTAATTTTATTGGAGAGGGAGGGGTTAATGTATGCCTGGTGCTTACTAACGTGTGTGGGGGGAGGTGACTATGTGACACAGGGACAGATCGCAGGTTCAGCCTGCAATCTGACCCTGCCTGTCACTTAGGAGATCCGCCCGCTTTGTTTACACAAGCGGACGGATCTCCAGACTCGATTCCCCGACGATCGGGGAAGAGCTGCTCCTCCCCTGGCCTGACTCCCGCTGTGACTGAATACAGCGGGAGCGAGCCTCCGGCGGCGCGCGCGAGCCGCCGAGAGTGGGGGAGTGTCTGGTGACGTAGCTCTACGTCGCCAGACGATAACGAACCACTTTGCCGCAGTAGAGCTCTAGTGAGCAGTGGCAAAGTGGTTAAATTGCGGACTGCGTTTTCATTCTTGCACCTTTAAGCAGAGGCTTCTCATATTCACCGTGTTCCCAAGTTGTTGGCCTAGAACTAGCAACAGGATCGAAGTCTGAAATTGGCAGCTTCCATCAGCGTCAGGTGTTTTGCTTTATGCCCTTTAAAGTGGAACTCCTGCCAAACCTCTGTTTGCTTTGGTAAAATGGGAGAGAATTGTTCGAACAGGTTCTTTATTGAATTGCAATCAGATACAATCCATCATCATGAAATTGCTGTCAACAGGAGCAAAGCCTATACCATCAGCCAAACACATGACAAAAGGCTACAATGTATATAAGCTTATTATATGCACATGGATATTCACTTTATAAGAATGGTAAAAGTACAACTATAAACAGTAGCATACACACCCTTGAACACAACACCACTACAACCTGTCTTGTTGGAAACTGGTCAACCAGGACACTGCAGTAGCCGCAGTTCACGGGGAATGGGGAAGAATTTAAAGTGGCTTTGGACATCAGAAAACATTCACCTAACCCAGCTATCTATGGCTATATTTGAGACTCTTACATGGCTGTTGGTACTAGCTGACCCAGGGAGACCTCTCCTAATTAAGCTTTCTATGGAAAGAAGCAATTGGCAGGATTATTTTCTCCCAGAGATGTCCTTTGGATCACCAAGCTAAGCTTACCCTATGGGTAGCATGTGACTCTCCCCCATTCCTTCCATGATACAGCACTGGGTGCCTTAGCAAGTGATGTTCTTTGGACACCAAACTTACCCTATGGGTAGCGTGTGACTCTCGCCCCATTCCTTCAATGATACAACACTGGGTGCCTTAGCAAGTGATGTTCTTTGGACACCAAACTTACCCTATGGGTAGCATGGGACTCTTCCCCCAGTCCTTCCATGATACAACACTGGGTGCCTTAGCAAGTGATGTTCTTTGGACACCAAACTTACCCTATGGGTAGCATGGGACTCTTCCCCCATTCCTTCCATGATGCAACACTGGGTGCCTAAGCAACCAATCACTAGTGCTGTCACATAGAGTTGGAGAGAGGCCTTCGCTCTGACTGAGCTAGGCTTGGAGTTCACAAAGGTTTTTTTTTTTTTTCTCCTGCAAGTGATATGTATAAGCAGATGGGAGGTTGGCCAAGTCACTTCGGGTCTACAAGCATTCCAGCATTGGCTGCATGGCCGTTCTCAGGGCAGTTTTCCTTATGGAGGTAACACTGGACCTTGTCTAGGTAATGAACACTGGTGCAGCCACTTGTATTGGTAGCACATGTAGTGGGGGGTGACAAAGCAAGAGAACATTTAGGAGACAAGAAAAGTGTTCTCTTCCTTTAACAGGAAGTACATGATTAAAGACTTTCATGGTGGAATCCCCAGGGTTTTAAATGAAATCTGCAGATTCAAAAATATGAAAGATGGCATTTGAAATAACAATACCATGTTACAGAAGGCGTCTTATTTCCTAACAGGGCACCATTACTCCCTCCATGGCTGTCCAGCAACACAGCTAGCAGGGAGTTGACTGCGCTGGCAGATGGCACTTTCTTCATCTCCAAGCCCTTACTAGCTTACTTGGAACGGTTTAGTTGACAACCCCCCCCCCCCCCCCCCCGCATTCCTCGTGAGACCCTTGTATGGGACAAGTGCTTAGAGACAAAGAAAAGTGCCATCAGGTCAAAGCAATAGTATCCTTGATAGCCGTGTTGTTGGATGCCCGTAAAAAGAGGAAGGCGGCCCTGTCCTATAGTTAGCCTTAAAAAGCACATAGGAAGATGGTATTAAGTTCTACAAGTACTTTTTCCTTTAACCACTTCAGCCCCGGAGGATTTGGCTGCTCAAAAACCAGGTCCTATTTTGCGATTCGGCACTGCGTGACTTTAACGGACAATTGCGCAGACGTGCGACGCTGTACCCAAATGAAATTGACGTCCTTTTTTTCCCACAAACAGAGCTTTCTTTTGGTGGTATTTGATCACCTGCGCGTTTTAATTTTTTGCGCTATAAACAAAAAAACAGCGACAATTTTGAAAAAACAACATTTACACATTTTTTTACATGAAATTCTCAAAAAAAAAAAGTAATCAAAATTTTTTTTAACATTTTAGGCCAATTTGTTTTCTGCTACATATTTTTTGTAAAAAAAAAAATCGCAATAAGCGTATTTTGATTGGTTTGCGCAAACGTTATTGCGTTTACTAACTACGGGAAGATTTATGTCATTTTTATTTATTTTATTATTTTTAACTAGTAATGGCGATCTGCGATTTTTTTTTTTGCGGGACTGCGACATTGCGGCGGACAGATCGGACCCCTGACTGACACTTTTGGGAGTACCAGTGACATTACAATAATCGGTGCTATAAATATGCACTGTTACTGTCAAAATGACACTGGCAGGGAAGGGGTTACCTTTATTGGTGATCAAGGGGTTAAGTGTGTCCCTAGGGGCATAATTCTAACTGTGGGGGGGGGCGTGGCTTGTGATGTAACCACAGAGACATACGATCCTACATAGCAGGATCGCATAGCCTCTGTGCTTACATCAGGGAGAATGACAGACGGCTGTGTTTACATCAGCCGTCCGTCCTTCTCCCTCTCCTGTGGAAGATGGCGAGTGGCCGGCGGACATCGGAGCCACCGGTCACAGGGCTCCGGGGAAGGCAGGGGCGAGCGGCGTACGTCTACGTCGCTTTGCCCAGGAGCGGCTGACTGCCGCAGTAAATAGTCGTGCGGCAGTTGGCAAGTGGTTAATGAACAGAACACATTATGAAAAATGTAAGATGTCTTCTTCTAAAGCTTGACTACTTTCTGACGCTGTTGCCCTACATGGAAGAACCATGTTACAATCTGATTATACAATCTCCTTTAAATTTTCTAAAACTAGGTAATTTTGAGAATCTGTCAAAACAGTCTAATTTATATGTATCCAGTCAGGTCCTCTCAGCACCGAGTAATTGGTGGATGTAAAGCAGATTGCGGTGTATGGACAAGCCTTACCGTGACCGATGCTGGATCACTCAAGACGTTGGGTTCAGACTTCTATCCTGCTGCACTTAATCTACAGTCTGTTCCAATTTCTGTTGTGCTCGTTGTTTTGTGAAGAAGGAATGAAATAAGAGTAACATTTATCCAGCAGATCTGTATTACAAATGTTTATGAAAATAGATTCTTGTTAATTGTTTAATTTATTAATCTGCATCACTACTGAATATTTGTAAATTAAAGCACAATGACTTTGACGGTTTTAATACCACTGTGCATGTTCTGGAATGGTTATTTGTTATGAGATGATTTTTCACAGATATGAGAAATTGGGGAATCCGACCCCCCTTTTAGGTCAATGGCAATCCAATCCGTGTAAGAATTGGATTCATCTGTCTGCCTCATGAGCAAACCTCACATGATCGTTATAGATAATTAAATGTAATAGGGCCATACTCAGATGAATGTCAATGGCTTCCGCATCAGTGTTTACCAGAGCGCAGCCCTGTACATTCATGCGCTTGTATTGGTGGCTGTAGATGGCACATGCGGCTCCCTAGCCATTGGAAAGCACTGGAGACTTTTTGTGCCTCTGCACACATGAGCTGCTAAGTATAGAGGTGCCCATGTAAGAGTCTGTGCCAACCTATCTGTTTACTCTGATTCACTAATCTGTTATCAATGGACCAGTTATGTTCTCTGCGATGTCATTTATAACTCGTGAATGGATAGGCTGTATTCTCAGTGATGTCACTGGCCTCTAGCGAATGGATAGGCTGCATTCTCAGTGACGTCACTGGCCTCTAGCGAATGGATAGGCTGCATTATTCTCAGTGACGTCACCGGTCTCTAGGGAATGGATAGGCTGCATTCTCAGTGACGTCATCGGTCTCCAGCGAATGGATAGGCTGCATTCTCAGTGACGTCACTGGTCTCTAGCGAATGGATAGGCTGCATTCTCAGTGACGTCACCGGTCTCCAGTGAATGGATAGGCTGCATTCTCAGTGATGTCACTGCTCCCTGGTGATAGGTTGGCCTATCCAATCACTAGAGACCGGTGACATCACAGATTGCAGCTGATTAATTCGCTGGAGCACTGTGACATCACATAGAATGCAGCCTATCCTTTCACTAGAGAGCGGTGACATCACCAAAAATGCAGCCTATCCTTTCATTTTGGATGAGTGACATCACTTGGACTAATGACATCACAAGAATCCAGTCCATTGATAATGGATTAGTAACAATGTTTAGAGTAAACCAAGGTAGGCACACTCAGGCCTATCCAATTGGTTTACTGTAAACATTGTTACTAATTGGTTATCAATGGACTTGATATGTCATTTGTCTCAGTGATGTCACTCGTCCCAAATGAATGATTAGGCTGCATTCTCAGTAATGTGACCGCTCTCTAGCGAGTGGATAGGCTGCATCCTCAGTGATTTCATCGGTCTCTAGTGAATGGATAGGCTGCATCCTCAGTGATGTCACCGGTCTCTAGCGAGTGGATAGGCTGCACTCTCAGTGATGTCACCGTTCTCTAGCGAATGGATAGGCTGCATTCTCAGTGAGGTCACCGGTCTCTAGCCAATGGATAGGCTGCACTCTTAGTGATGTCACCGGTCTCTAGCAAATGGCCTGACTGCCTCCATTGTCAGTACAGACACCATTTTGGTCTCTTCCTGCTGTTTGCTCTGTGCTGCCTGTTGGGACTTGTGTTGCATTACAAGCTGGCACAGAGGAATCTCTGAATAAACACTGAATAATAGACTTGTGCAATGGGGCTATGTACATAGGATGTAAATGAGTGTATTGTATGATCCTGATTTGTACATAATGTTTGTCTTTAATTTCTGGACAACAGACCCACCCTGAAACCTGCCGGGTCCATCTGTAGCCAAACCCCATCCATCACAGCGGTGCTATTCCTGCAGATTACAGTTTTGTTACACTGGAACCATCCACAGACTATCCCCCCCCCCCTCCCCAAACTAAAGAATCCTACTCTAGCCCGGCATCTACAAATGTAATTGTGTGTCTTACTATATGCAACATTCCTTTTCCCCATCCCAGTCCTGTCTCCTGTAAACCGGACCTGTTTGCAGCTTGTGGAAATGATCCTGTAATCATACAATAAAAATGTCTATTGTGATCGGATTTTGCTCTGCTTTCCTTGAGATCCACCGCTTCCTCCACAACACTCAACCAAGCTCAGTATCTACGGAAAAGAAGCAGGTAAGGATCAGCTATAGCTTTGTAGAGTCCTAGGCAGTGTAGATGACCTAAAAAGTTCCTTAACCACTTAAGCCCCAGGCCTATTTTTTACACTTTTTGTTTAAAAGTTAAAATCAGTATTTTTTGCTAGAAAATTACTTAGAACCCCCAAACATTATACAGTAAAACCTTGGATTGCGAGCATAATTCATTCCGGAAACATGCTTGTAATCCAAAGCACTCGTATATCAAAACGAATTTCCCCATAAGAAATAATGGAAACTCAGATGATTCGTTCCACAACCATTTATTCATAAATCCTTCAGTTTATAGTCCATATAAAAAGATTATAGCATTGCAATAGGTTGTGTAACCATAAAATGTCCATCCACAAATAGCCGCTTTCACAAAGAGAAAAGAAGCAAAATCCAACAGAAGCTACAGAGTATCAAAGAGAAGAGAGGCGCCTCTAAGTGTAGCAATATGGTTCCATTTAATTAAGGTACAACATTTAGCAACTCCCATGGTTGATGAATAAAACAGGCACATCTAAGTATGCAGGCATCCGGGGTAAAGCTGTCCACATAGACTATCTTCTGCACCGCCGGCTGCCAGTCTGTAATCCTGACCGGGAAGACCACCCTGCAGTAAAGCGATCTGAAAGCGAAGGGCAGCATGGAAGGGATGACGTTGATGGCGGTGAGGAGGATGGTCTATGTGGACAGCTTTAGCCTGGATGCCTGCATCCTTAGATGTGCCTGTTCCAATCATCAACCATGTGAGTTGCTATATGTTGAGCCTTCATTAAATTTAACCATATTGCTACACTTAGAGGCGCCTCTCTCCTCTTTTATACTCAGCTGTGACTTGAGGCTACTTGTATATCAAGACATCGCTTGTATATCAAGTCAAAATTTATTTGAAAATTTTGCTTGTCTTGCAAAGCGCTCTTAAACCAAGTTACTCTCAAACCAAGGTTTTACTGTATATATATTTTTTAGCAAAGACTCTGGAGAATAAAATGGCGGTCATTCTTTGTCACGCGGTATTTGCGCAGCGGTCTTTAAAACGCAATTTTTTGGGAAAAATTCAGAAATATCACATTTCGCTGCATTTAAAAAAAACTAAACAGTAAAGTTATCCCATTTTTTTGTATATTGTGAAAGATGATGTCACGCGAAGTAAATAGATACCCAAAATGTTACGGTTTAAAATTGCGCACACCCGCAGAATGGCGACAAACTACGGTCAATAAAAATCTCCATAGGCGACACTTTAAAATTTTTTTAATGGTTACCAGTTTAGAGTTAGAGTGTAGCTCTTTTTTCTAAATTATTGCTCACGCTCTGGCGATTGCGACGATACCTCACATGTGTGGTTTGAACAGCGATTTAATTTGCGGCGCGACTTCCATATACGTTTTCTTTCGTGCGCAAGCTCATGGCGACGGGGGTGGCTAAAATGTATTTTTATTTTTTTTATTTTAACACCGGTTTTTAAAAAAAAAAATCTGATCACTTTTATTGCTGTCACAAGCAATGTAAACATCCCTTGTGACAGCAATATGCAGTGACAGGTACTCTTTATGGAGGGATCGAGGGTCTAAAAGACCCCAAACCCCTCCACTACACTTCCATGTATTCAAAACGCCGAAAACTGCATTTTTGAATACAGTCACTTTTTGAATCTGCCGCCTTTAGCAGCCGAGTAACCCGGACGTGACGTCATGGACTCCGCCTCCGGGTTACATCATCGGAGACCCGATCAAAGCTGCATCTGGCTTAGATCGGGACTCCATCCAGCCGGTGGAGGGGCCGGCTGCTTGCTCAGGTCTCCCAGTGGGACAGGAGACCCGGGCAGAGCCGCGGGAGGGGCATCCCCTCCCGCTCACCGGAGTAACGATCGAGCGGCTCCCCTAGCCGCATCTGTCATTACCGCCAGAAAGCCGACAGCCGGCTCTAAAAAACGGTACCTGGATGATGCATCACCCCGGTACAACCACTTAAAGTGAGCCGACGTAGGTCTACGTCAGTTTGCGTTAAGTGGTTAAAGTGTAACTGAAGGCAATTTTTTTTTTTGGGATAGAGTGGAGAGGGACTACACCCCCTGTCAGGTTTTTATTGCTGTCAGTGTCCCCTTTGGGGAGATTCACCCTCTTTGTTTGTCCTGCTGACAGTTATCACTGAAAGTAAAAAAAAAAAAAAAAACTCACATTTTGAATGGGGACCAGAACAGGAATAGAGGGGAAATGTTCCAGTGGGGACGCTATTCTGGTGACAACCAAGGATTACTCCCTTTGACTTCCTGTTTTGGCTATAGGGCAGGAAGTGAAGGGAAATCTCCCTAATTGACGTACACTATATTACCAAAAGTATTGGGACGCCTGCCTTTACACGCACATGAACTTTAATGGCATCCCAGTCTTAGTCCGTAGGGTTCAATATTGAGTTGGCCCACCCTTTGCAGCTATAACAGCATCAACTCTTCTGGGAAGGCCGTCCACAAGGTTTAGGAGTGTGTCTATGGGGATGTTTCACCATTCTTCCAGAAGTGCATTTGTGATGTCTGTCATCGCATTTGTGTAAACCGGACCTCCGTAAATTTGGTTTATACTGTAATTTGGGTATTTGGACATATCTGAATAACGAAAAATTTGTTAGAATATTTATTTTGAACAAAACAAACCACGCAGGTCTAAACCGCAAACCTTTTTGTTCCTGTTGGTATACAGCAGGGGTGGGGAACCTGTGGTCCGCACAATCATTGCGTCCGCCCCCCCCCCCCCCATGCCGCTGAGCCTGTGTATGCCAGTGGACAGTGGGAGTCACAGAAAAGCTTCAGAAAAGGGTGGAGACGGGGCGCAGAGCAGTGCGCCCCGAGCCCACCCATTTGTGTGACCATGGCGAATGAAAATTTGCTATTGTCACACGGATCCTCCTCCTGGCCAATCAGGAAGCGGGTCCGAGACCCGCTTCCTGATTGGCCGCAAGTCGAACCCATGCCATTGGTCAAGGAGGAGGCGGGAGGACTCGAGGAGAAGCCGCCGCTGCAGGTAAGTGCATTGGCTTTCTGCATTGAAAGGGGGCATGCTGTGGTCAGTTTGCATTTGAAAGGGGGCACACTGGTCTCTCCTCACACTAAACCTTGATTACTGAAGGCCCCTTTCACACTTTTTTTACCTCAAAGTCACGCAATTTTTTCAGCATTTTTTTGCCGCAAAGCAATGCCTATTACAATTATGCATACATTTTCTTACAAAAATCCAAATGGCCCTTGGCAGAAAAAAAGGTTCCCCACCCCTGGTATACAGGTTCTACATAAAAGCTCATTATTTTAGGCACCCCTGTCAGTGGTAAATGGTTTGTCTCATCCCTGTAACTGCTACATCTGCAGGACAGCTTGTTCTGTTGAAAAACAACAGACTTACTGGTGAGATCACCAGCTGGAATAAAAAAAAAAAAACTAAAAAGAAAATGAATGCAGTCATCACATGTAAGAATGGGTAAGATGCAATATAATAAATGTTTGCATTTGGATTTAATACCACTTTAATGACTTGCAGTATTACTGCACCCTAAATAGATTTCTATAATATTCATTAAGGCTTCATATGGACTTCAAGATACTTCTCAGATGATATGTGATCTCCCCGTAGGAATTCAAAACAACTTTGCTATTGTTGCCTACATGGCTCTGTATAGAGAACCAGCAGTTCAATAACAATCTACAGCTCACTGGTAATGGTGGGAACGTGCGCTGAGTGAACGCGCGGTCTGCACTGACTTATTCATTAAATAAATTTGCAATGGCCGCAAATGATAGAAAAACTCCCATTTGTTTGCTTTTCCAACATTAACAGACTGTTAGTCTGCCTATAGTGACCCTTTAGTGAAATGGTAATGTAAAGCGAGGCTCATTGTTTTGCTGAGATAGATAATTAGGATGCAAAAGGCTGAAATACTCCCTTAAAAGATAAGGAGAAAAAAAATAGCAAATAAAGAAAAAACAATATAGTGTATACAATGGTGACACAAATCATATTGTAATTGAATGTTATTAAAAATGACCTTTCCTTTTCAATCTGCAGCTGTTGTAATTTTCTGAAAATGCAATACAATATGGCCGCCTGGAGCTCTTCTGTACACAGAATGTATAGTGACCACACCCTCAGAAACATAATTTCCTGCTTGTGTGATTGGCTCACCAATTTTCCCAGAAGTCTGCACTAAGATACAAGTCAGATTTCTGGCATCCCCTGCAACAAAAATGTCATTTTTGGTGAGATCCTCCCAATAGGAACACGTCTAAAGGGATGCAGGCCCAGCGGATTTCCTCATTAGAGCCCTGCAGCTGTCACAGCTGATAGATAATTATGAAACCACTCCCATTAAATCCACTCAGCACAGAGGAACAAACAATGATTTCTTCAGAATAACAAAAGTTAGGAATCTGCAACAAAGTTTGTTACAATCCCTGCAATGTACAGAGATCACCCAGAGGGGAATGTTTTTTTCTCAACAAAAGTGGAGTTACGCTTTAAATGAAAAATGTTCTGCTTCATGCTCCCTGGTTTTGGTTATATGACTTAAAATGATAAGACCAGGCTTATTTCTGACATTTGTTAAAATCCATATTTTTTGCTAGAAAATTACTTAGAACCCCCAAGCATTTATATATATATATATATATATATATATATATATATATAAAATTAGGGATTGACCAATTATCGGGGGGGGGGGGCGATATGCACTTTCCCCGATATATCGGAATGTTTACATTCCTTGTAATAGGAATAAAAGTGATCAAAAAATATATAAAAAAAAATAATAATAAAAATCACAGAGGTGATCAAATACCACCAAAAGAAAGCTCTATTTGTGGGAAAAAAAGGACATCAAATTTATTTGGGTACAGCGTCGCACGACCGCGCAATTTTCAGTTAAAACGACGCAGAGCCGAATTGCAAAAAATTGCCTGGTCATTAAGGGGCAAAATCTTCCGGTCCAGAAGTGGTTAAAAATGAATTAACCACTTGCCGACTGCCGCACGACTATATACGGCGGCAGTCAGCCCCTCACAGGCAAAGTGACGTATGGGTACGTCACTAGCCTGTGAGGCTCGAGGGAGTGAGCGCGCGCCGCCGGAGGCACGCTCCCGCTCGCTCACGGACCCGATGTCACTCGCGATCGTCGGTTACAGTGGGAGAAAGGCAGGTGGATAGTGTAAACACAGCCGCATGTCATTCTCCCCTGTGTAACAGCACAGATCATACGGTCCTGCTATGTAGGACCGTAGATCTCTGCTGTTACATCACTAGCCACATCCAATCACAGTAAGAATCACGCCCCTAGGGACACACTTAACCCCTCCTTCTCAAATAAAGTTAACCCCTTCCCTGCCAGTGTCATTTTTATAGTAACAGTGCATATGTATAGCACTGATTACTGTAGTAATGTCACTGGTACCCCCAAAAGTGTCAAAAATGTCAGTCAAGGGTCCGATCTGTCCGCTGCAATGTCGCAGTCCCGCAAAAAAAAAAAAAAAATCGTAGATCGCCGCCATTACTCGTTAAAAAAAAAACAAAACAAAACACCAAAAATGACAAATTTTTCCCTTAGTTAGTAAACGCAATAACTTTTGCACAAACCAATCAAAATACGCTTATTGCGATTTTTTTTTTTTACCAAACATATGTAGCAGAAAACAATTTGGCCAAAAATGTAAAAAAATTTTGATTTTTTTACATTTTTTTGGGGGGGAATTTCATATAAAAAAATGTGAAAAATATTATTTTTGCAAAATTGTCGCTTTTTTTTGTTTATAGCGCATGATCAAAAAATCGCACAGGTGATCAAATACCACCAAAAGAAAGCTCTATTTGTGGGGAAAAAAAAAGGACATCAATTTCATTTGGGTACAGCGTCGCACGACCGCGCAATTGTCCGTTAAAGTCATGCAGTGCCGAATCGCAAAATAGGCCCTGGTCAGGAAGGGGATAAAATCTTCCCGGGCTTAAGTGGTTAAGGGGGAAAATCTTCCGGTCCAGAAGTGGTTAAAAATGAATTAAATAGCATTTTTGGTTTGTGGTGCAATGAAGATCCCCCTTTAAATCCCGGGGTAAAAAGCTACTGCAGGCAGGAAAGTGGTGACATCTGCAGTGTATATTGACGGCTTTTCTCTAATCCCCTCTAATAGAACACGGCTACATCACGTCAGGTCAGGTCACGGCATGCATTTAAATAGCGGCGGTGCTACATGCCAATACACAATGGGAGATGATGGAGTGTGTGCTGCCAAGACTGAGAGTGGATAGGAAAGCCCTTTTCCTATGACGGGGGCCGCACTCTGTTTATATCAACCATACAGAACGCAGCTGTAAGGGATAGCGGCGTCCAGGATTTAACCACTTCTGGACCGGGACTTTTTCTGACACTTGTTATTTTACAAGTTAAAATAATTTTTTTTGCTAGAAAATTACTTAGAACCCCCAAACTATATATATATATATATATATATATATATATATAATTTTTTTTTCTTTTTAGCAGAGACGCTAGAGAATAAAATGGAGATCGTTGCAATATTTTTTAATCACATCATATTTGCACAGCGGTCTTACAAACGCAATTTTTTGGGAAGAAATACACTTTTTCACTTTTTTGAATAAAAAAAAAAAAAAAGAAAAAACAGTAAAGTTAGCCCAATTTTTTTTCCTATAATGTGAAAGATAAGGTTACGCCGAGTAAACAGATACCCAACATGTCATGCTTCAAAATTGTGCACGCTTGCGGAATGGCGACAAACATTGGTACTTAAAAATCTCCATAGGCGACATTTTAAAAATTTCTACAGGTTACCAGCTAAAGCCCCGTACACACGTACTGATCGTCGGCCGAACGATCGGCCGTCTTTTGTCCCAGGGCTGTCGTGTCTGCTAAAGACTGCACACGAATTTTGTCGGCCAACAACAGCCGACTGCAGAAGTGATGTCATGTGATGGTTAACTTTTCCTGTATTTTTTCTTTTCTGAGCATGCCCAGTCTTGCAAATCTGCTGTCTGTCGGCCGAAATCTGTACTGACTGAGGAACAATCGGCCGTTCTGGTGTTGGCCAACAAAAATTTTAATGCCTGCACGACAGATTCTGTTCGGCCGAAAATGCGCTGTCGGCTGTCGGAAGCATCATACTAACAAGCCTACAATCGGCCGATCGGTCGTCGGCCGAATATTTATGGCCGACAATCGGTGCGTGTGTACGGGGCTTTAGAGTTACAGAGGAGGTCTAGGGCTAAAATTATTGCTCTCGCTCTAATGATCGCGGCGATACCTCACATGTGTGGTCTGAACACCGTTTACATATGTGGGCACGACTTGCGTATCCATTCGCTTCTGCGCACGAGCCAACAGGGATGCGGTGCTTTATTTTTTTTCCCCTATTTTATCTTTTATTTTTACATTTTATTTTTTTATATATATATGTCCTTAAAGTGAGATCTGGGGTCAAAAAGACCTCCCATCTACACTAAAAAAGAAAAGAAAAAAAAAAAGTCTTTTTTTTCATAATGAAAAAAAAATTGGCTCTTTAAATCTTTTAATGTGAGATCTGGGGTCAAAGAGACCCCCCATCTCACATCTACACTAAAAAAGAAAAGAAAAAAAATAAAAGTAATTTTTTTTTTCATAATGAAAAAAAATGGGCTCTTTAAATCTTTAATGTGAGATCTGGGGTCAAAAATGCCTCCCATCTCACATAGAAAAAAAAATAAAAGTAATTTTTTTTTCATAATGAAAAAAAAGGGTTTTTTAAAACTGTTGCTAGGAAGTGACGTATGACGTCGCTCCGGTCCTCCAAGACCATAGAGTGGAGTGGGGGCCCATCTTGCCCTCACTCGACTCCCTGCCTGAGAGGAGAGCAGACCGGATAGTTTTCCTCGCTACCAACGGGTCCGGTAAGCGGGGAAAATGACCAGGAAGCAGCACCTCTCCCTCCGCCCATAAAGGTGATCTTGCAGCGAATCTGCTGCTGGGACCACCCTTATGGTAAAGAGAATCACCCACCAAAAAAAAATACCAGGGTTTATGGCATTTTAGGGTTAAAATACCGTTGTACCGGTGGGCTTATGTGGTTAAAGAGCAAACAGCGACTACCGCACAGCCGCTGCTTACAGAGATGCATTTACCACCTGGATCTGAAGTGCTGCAAAGCATTGGAGCGGCCATAAGAGATTGTAAGCTCTGCAGGTGCGGGGGCAAAAAAAAAAAAAAAAAATTAGGCTCTCCTAGCTGTTTGGGGCTGTTCCATAGAGCAGATTTCTCTATGCAAAAAATAAGTTGAAAATTATTTTAATTTATTGCTTTATTTTAAAAGGGGTCCCAAACCCAAAACCAAAAATGTAATACGAGCCGCTCTCCAGTCATTCGGTGTAGTGGCTGCATTCATTTTTTTTTGGGACTTTTTTCCCCCTCTGTTTTTACCTGGGGGTGTGGCCAGTAACACCTCCTGCACGGTTTAGGAGATATTCACCATGCATGCAGCCGCTGACACCTGCGGTGCATGCGCTATGAAGGTCCAGCGTATCTTGCCGGACCTTCAGAGCTTCTTCCCGGAAAGTGAACTCCCGCGCGTGTGTGCAGCGCCGGACCCGGAGGAGACACCGAGGGAAGATGTCCGGGCGACCATGTCGGGGGCTTCGTTCTAAGGTATTTCATAAAGTGCTTGTATGCGATGCATACTAGCACATTATGCCATTGTCCTGCAGGGTATGTTTTTGCCAAAAACTGATAACCGCCTATGTGTGCATGGAGACATAGGAGAACATGCTGGGGGAGACATAGGAGAACATGCTGGGGGAGACATAGGAGAACATGCCGGGGAGACATAGGAGAACATGCTGGGGGAGACATAGGAGAACATGCTGGGGGAGACATAGGAGGACATTCCGGGGAGACATAGGAGGACACGGCGGGGAGACATAGGAGAACACGCCGGGGAGACATAGGGAACACGCCGGGGAGACATAGGAGAACACGCCGGGGGAGACATAGGAGAACATGCCGTGGAGAGATAGGAGAACATGCCGGGGGAGACATAGGAGGACATGCCGGGGAGACATAGGAGAACATGCCGGGGAGACATAGGAGAACATGCCGGGGAGAGATAGGAGAACATGCCGGGGAGACATAGGAGAACATGCTGGGGGAGACATAGGAGAACATGCTGGGGGAGACATAGGAGAACATGCTGGGGGAGACATAGGAGGACACGGCGGGGAGACATAGGAGAACACGCCGGGGAGACATAGGGAACACGCCAGGGGAGACATGGGAGAACACGCCAGGGGAGACATGGGAGAACACGCCGGGGAGACATAGGAGAACATGCCGGGGGAGACATAGGAGAACATGCCGGGGAGAGATAGGAGAACATGCCGGGGGAGACATAGGAGGACATGCCGGGGAGACATAGGAGAACATGCCGGGGAGACATAGGAGAACATGCCGGGGAGACATAGGAGAACATGCGGGGGAGACATAGGAGAACATGCTGGGGGAGACATAGGAGGACATTCCGGGGAGACACAGGAGGACACGGCGAGGAGACATAGGAGAACACGCCGGGGAGACATAGGGAACACGCCAGGGGAGACATGGGAGAACACGCCAGGGGAGACATGGGAGAACATGCCGGGGGAGACATGGGAGAACACGCCAGGGGAGACATTGGAGAAGACGCCAGGGGAGACATGGGAGAAGACGCCAGGGGAGACATAGGAGAACACGCTTGGGGAGACATAGGAGAACATTCCGGGGAGACATAGGAGAACACGCTTGGGGAGACATAGAACATTCCGGGGAGACATGGGAGAACATGCCGGGGAGACATGGGAGAACATGCCGGGGAGACATGGGAGAACATGCTGGGGGAGACATGGGAGAACACGCTTGGGGAGACATAGGAGAACATTCCGGGGAGACATGGGAGAACATGCCGGGGAGACATGGGAGAACATGCCGGGGGAGACATAGGAGAACATGCCGTGGAGAGATAGGAGAACATGCCGGGGAGAGATAGGAGAACATGCTGGGGGAGACATAGGAGGACACGGCGGGGAGACATAGGAGAACACGCCGGGGAGACATAGGGAACACGCCAGGGGAGACATGGGAGAACACGCCAGGGGAGACATGGGAGAACACGCCGGGGAGACATAGGAGAACATGCCGGGGGAGACATAGGAGAACATGCCGGGGGAGACATAGGAGAACATGCCGGGGAGAGATAGGAGAACATGCCGGGGGAGACATAGGAGAACATGCTGGGGGAGACATGGGAGAACATGCCGGGGGAGACATGGGAGAACATGCCGGGGGAGACATGGGAGAACATGCCGGGGGAGACATGGGAAAACATGCCGGGGAGTTTATTGGCTGCAGAAAAAATAAGTCCACCAAAAACAGCCGCTGTAAAAATGTCCCGTGTGCATGAGGTCTAATACTTACCTGAGGTCCCTCTCTGTCCAGCAATGTTAACGAGTGTCTCAGCCGTCTGAGATTCTCCTCCTGAGACATTGGCTGCCACTGCTGTCAATCAAAGTCAGTCAGCCAATCAGGAGGTGGGGGGGGGGGGGGCAAGTCGATGCTCCGTGTCTGAATGGACACAACGGAGCTGTGACTCGGTTCGGGTGCCCCAATAGCAAGCTGCTTGCTGTGGGGGCATTGTACAGGAGGGAGGAGCCAGGAGCTCCAAAGAGGGATCAGAGAAGAGGAGGATCCGGGCCGCTCTGTGCAAAACCAACTGCACAGAGGAGGGAAGTAAAAAAAAAAAAAAAAAGAAGATTTTACAATCGCTTTAGGCCACTTTCACACTTGTGGGACTTAAAAGTCACGCCATTTTACCGTGATTTTGCTGCGATTTTTTGTCAAGATTTTGTTGCCACGATTTGAAGCTATGTCTATGGACCTCAAAATGCATTAAAATCGGCCAAAAGTAGTGCAGGGACTACTTTTTGAAGTCGTTGCAACTTGAAGTCGCACAGCTATGAACGATGCTCACTGGAAATCATGGAGAACTACTTGTCATGCGACTTTGCAGTCCCAAATCGCAGGACAAGTCGCACAAGAGTGAAAGGGGTCTTAAATGTACTAGCAGATTTAGATACACTAAGGAATTGAAGCCTAAATTCAACACACACTTTACAATCAGTTACAGCAGTTTTGTTCCTCTTGGGAGAAAAGATTTTAAATAAAAGCTGATCATTGTAAAAACACCCCCCCGGTAAATGGGTTGTCTCATCCCTCTAACTGCTACATCTGCAGGACAGCTTGCTCTGTTGGAAAATAACAGACTTACTGGGCGGATCACCAGCTGACAATAAAAGAAAAAAAACCTACAAAAAAGAAAACTAATGCAGTGACCACATTCAAGAATTGGTAGGCTATAATTTATTAAATGTTTGCTTTTGGGTTTAATAACCCTGATCTGGGGGTGTCGTTAACTTTGCATTGACACCCCCAGCGATTCGCATATGGCAGTGTGAACTGCCTGCGAGTTGAATGCGATGCGGGAACCCGCAGTGGATTTGCAGGGTTCCCGCATCGCATATGTGTGAACCGGGACTAAAGCAGCCAAAACAGTAGAAAATCCTGTCCCCTGCCAGCATACTGCAGAGAAGAACCTTTGCTCTCTGTCTGGAAGCAGTGGTCTCTAAGCAGAGGTCCAGCTCTAAGGTCAGAGCTAGAGTTCAGGAAGTGAAGAATTCACCATGATAGATAGATCAATAGATAGATGTATTCATTGGTCAGACAGGAGGGGGGATTGATGTTTGTATAATACAACCCTTTCAGGATGACTGCAATCAACTCCTACATCCACAAGAATGGGGGGGGGGGGGGAGGCAAAGAGGAAACGGCACTTAATATTTCCAAGTCTGTGCCATATAGACACTGACTCAGTTCCGGAATTCTGGGAGGATTGTATCACCGGGAGTCGGCACGCAGCACAACCAACGTCCTGGAAAATCCAACCCTTTCCTTGCTTTGTCATATTTCTATCGTGTTAGAAAACTGCAGCTAAACGGACGAGTAATGAGAAGTCATACAAATACAGAATAATACAAAACCAATATTTACTAATGCCACTGGGACTGACAAGTGAATCTGGCATTTTACATCTTAAAGTGTTACTAAACCCAGGAGCCTGCATTCACTATATCTGGTCTCCCCAGGAGCCTGCAGTCACTATATCTGGTCTCCCCAGGAGCCTGCAGTCACTATATCTGGTCTCCCCAGGAGCCTGCATTCACTATATCTGGTCTCCCCAGGAGCCTGCATTCACTATATCTGGTCTCCCCAGGAGCCTGCAGTCACTATATCTGGTCTCCCCAGGAGCCTGCATTCACTATATCTGGTCTCCCCAGGAGCCTGCATTCACTATATCTGGTCTCCCCAGGAGCCTGCAGTCACTATATCTGGTCTCCCCAGGAGCCTGTATTTACTATATCTGCTCTCCCCAGGAGTCTGCATTCACTATATCTGGTCTCCCCAGGAGCCTGCAGTCACTATATCTGGTCTCCCCAGGAGCCTGTATTTACTATATCTGCTCTCCCCAGGAGTCTGCATTCACTATATCTGGTCTCCCCAGGAGCCTGCAGTCACTATATCTGGTCTCCCCAGGAGCCTGCAGTCACTATATCTGGTCTCCCCAGGAGCCTGCATTCACTATATCTGGTCTCCCCAGGAGCCTGCATTCACTATATCTGGTCTCCCCAGGAGCCTGCATTCACTATATCTGGTCTCCCCAGGAGCCTGCAGTCACTATATCTGGTCTCCCCAGGAGCCTGCAGTCACTATATCTGGTCTCCCCAGGAGCCTGCATTCACTATATCTGGTCTCCCCAGGAGCCTGCATTCACTATATCTGGTCTCCCCAGGAGCCTGCATTCACTATATCTGGTCTCCCCAGGAGCCTGCATTCACTATATCTGGTCTCCCCAGGAGCCTGCAGTCACTATATCTGGTCTCCCCAGGAGCCTGTATTTACTATATCTGCTCTCCCCAGGAGTCTGCATTCACTATATCTGGTCTCCCCAGGAGCCTGCAGTCACTATATCTGGTCTCCCCAGGAGCCTGTATTTACTATATCTGCTCTCCCCAGGAGTCTGCATTCACTATATCTGGTCTCCCCAGGAGCCTGCATTCACTATATCTGGTCTCCCCAGGAGCCTGCAGTCACTATATCTGGTCTCCCCAGGAGCCTGCATTCACTATATCTGGTCTCCCCAGGAGCCTGCATTCACTATATCTGGTCTCCCCAGGAGCCTGCATTCACTATATCTGGTCTCCCCAGGAGCCTGTATTTACTATATCTGCTCTCCCCAGGAGTCTGCATTCACTATATCTGGTCTCCCCAGGAGCCTGCAGTCACTATATCTGGTCTCCCCAGGAGCCTGTATTTACTATATCTGCTCTCCCCAGGAGTCTGCATTCACTATATCTGGTCTCCCCAGGAGCCTGCAGTCACTATATCTGGTCTCCCCAGGAGCCTGCAGTCACTATATCTGGTCTCCCAGGAGCCTGCATTCACTATATCTGGTCTCCCCAGGAGCCTGCATTCACTATATCTGGTCTCCCCAGGAGCCTGCAGTCACTATATCTGGTCTCCCCAGGAGTCTGCATTCACTATATCTGGTCTCCCAGGAGCCTGCATTCACTATATCTGCTCTCCCCAGGAGTCTGCATTCACTATATCTGGTCTCCCCAGGAGCCTGCAGTCACTATATCTGGTCTCCCAGGAGCCTGCATTCACTATATCTGGTCTCCCCAGGAGCCTGCAGTCACTATGTCTGCTCTCCCGCAGTTCACAGTACATGGAAATGCAATTATTTTAGTAAATATAAACAGCTAAATACCTTTTCTCATCAGCAGTATATAGCAGTCTTGTGACTTCTATCGGTGCCTGGTTAAAGCTTGTATGAAAGGTATTTCATACTGCATTCAGTGGCGTCACTAGGGTTGGTGTCACCTGGTGCGGTAAAACATGGCATCACCCCCCCCCCCCCCCGGGGGGTGACACCATGTTGTCCTGCCGCTTCCTCTAGCACAAATCCCCCAATCCCCTCTCCTAGCACAAATCCCTCCTCTCAAAAAACCTTCACAATCCCTCCTCGCACAAATCCCCCGAATCCCCTCTCCTGGCATGAATCCCCTCTCCTGGCACAAATCCCCCCTCCCAGCACAAACCCCCCCCCCCTCATAAAAATCCCCCATCCCCCTCTCCTAGTACGAATTCCCCCCAAAATCCCCCTCCTAACACAAATCCCCCAATATCCTCTCCTAGCACAAATCCCCCTCCTAGCACAAATACCCTGAATCCCCTCTTCTAGCTCAAATCCCTTCTCCTGGCACAAATCCCCCCAATCCCCTCTTCTGGCACAAACCCCCCCCCCCCCAGCAAAAAAACCCCTCTCCCAGCAAAATAAGCCCCTCCTAGCACAAATTCCCCCCAAAATCAACCTCCTAGCACAAATCCCCCAATATCCTCTCCTAGCACAAATACCCCGAATCCCCTCTCCTAGCACAAATCCCCCCAATCTCCTCTCCTGGCACAACCCCCCCCCCCCCTAGCACAAATCCCTTCTACCAGCAAAATAACCCCCTCCTAGCACAAATTCCCCCCAAAATCCTCTCCTAGCACAAATCCCCCCTCCTAGCACAAAAACCCTGAATCCCCTCTCCTAGCACAAATCGCCCAATCCCCTCTACTGGCACAACCCCCCCCCCCCCCAACACAAATCCCCTCTCTATGCAAAATAACCCCCCTCCTAGCACAAATCCCCCCCCCCCAAAATCCCCCCTAGCACAAATGCCCAATACTCTCTCCTAGCCCAAATACCCCAAATCCCCTCTTCTAGCACGAATCCCCCCAATCTCCTCTCCTGGCACAACCCCCCCCCCAGCACAAATCCCTTCTACCAGCAAAATAACCCCCTCCTAGCACAAATTCCCCCCAAAATCCTCCTCCTTGCACAAATACCCCAATATCCTCTCCTAGCACAAATCCCCCCTCCTAGCACAGATACCCCGAATCCCCTCCCCTAGCACAAATCCCCTCTCCTGGCACAAATCCTCCCAATCCCCTCTCCTGGCACAACCCCCCCCCCCCAGTACAAATCCCCCCAATCCCCAGCAAAATAATCCCCTCTTAGCACAAATACCCCCCCCCCCCAAACCCCCAATATCCTCTTAGCACAAATCCTTTCTCCTCGCACAAATCCCCTTTATGATCCCCTCCTTCATGATCAGGTCTGACAAAGGAGCGAATTGTGCATGCTCCCAAATGCGTTGCTGCCCAATTGACGGCAGCTCCAGTCTAACGTTCCAGCATAGTTCCCAAGTCCATCGGCCATCTTGCTTCCTCGCTTCTCCCTCTCCTGTCACAGCTGCAGGCCAGCTCTCCCCCACCCTAGAGGCAAAGGACAATACAGGATGCCTATAATGCTGACTGATATTCTCATTTGATCTACTACATTGTAAGTGTTTTTAACCGCTTTTTATCAATAGATACTCTTCTTAATACTGCACTTCGAAGCGCCTTCTGTTTTTTTTCAGAGAAAGAAAGCCTAAAAAAAAAAAAATGCAGCGATCACATCTGAGAATTAGTAAGCCTCATATATATATATATATATATATATATATATATATATATATATATATATATATATATATAATTAAAAAAATTGGCTTAGTTGGTTTAATATTGCTTTAAGTGCTGATGCAGCTAGAGGAATCTGGCATGACGAGGCGAAATGAACTCATCCAATTTGTATTAATGGAAATCCTGTATAAATGTAATAAATGGTCGGTATTGCTCAATATTACTCAATCTACATCCTCCCCATTATTCCTATACACAGGCTGTCATTGTAGAGCAGCCTTTTTCATCCAGGGTGCCTTGCGGTTTCTTCAAGGGTGCCTTGGCACAATGCCTAAAAGTTGCCCAAAAATTTTATACAAGTCAGCGTGTGGATAAAACTGCCTTTTAGTTACATAAAGTCACAGGTTTTCATTGGGCACTATTACGACCTTTTTGAGGGCACCTTAGCTGAGTGATGGAGAAATATTGAGGGAGAAGAGAAACATTGGAATACTAGTCTGTACCAGTTTGCAAAAGTATCTGAACCATAAATAGTAAATATAAATCAGCTCAACCAAATAATTATTCCAGTGATTAAGAAAACTCCAATCAATATTAATGTGTGTGCTCTAATAAATGTGAAAAAGTGGCTGCTATCAAATATGTTTTCATTGCACACACTAAACAAATAGAATAACAAAAAAAGTGCTGCACTGCTTATATTAAATCTATATCTAAAGTGCAACAAGTGATAAAATACCGTGTTTCCCCGAAAAGAAGACCTACCCTGAAAGTAAGACCTACTGTTATTTTCGAGGAGGGCTGCAATATAAGCCCTACCCCCGAAAGTAAGCCCTAGTTTATGTAGTGTCTGTAAAATCATAGCATCCACTTCATTACTGTTTTATGCAACGTCCAGTATGTTTCTGTATTATAATAGTGTGAAATACCTTCGGTACAGCACCGCTCGGCGCTCAGTTGATCTTCCGCTGCTCTCCTTCTCTTCTCCCAGCTGTCAGCGGGGGATCTCAGCTCCTCCCCCTCTGCAGTGTTCAGAGCGGGTCACGGAAGCACCGAGTATATTATAATTTTTGTGAAATACCTTAGTTACAGCGCCGCTCTGTGCTTCCGTGACCCCAAGTTGTCAGCGGGGGAGAAGAGAAAGAAGAGCAGAGCGGGGGATCAGCTGAGCTCCGATCTGCGCTGTAGCAAAAGTATGTCACACTATTATAGTATAATACTCTGCGCTTCCGTGACCCACAGCTGTCAGCGGGGGGAGAAGAGAAGGAAGAGCAGAGCAGGAGATCAGCTGAGCGCCGCTGTACCGAAGGTATTTCACACTATTATATTAGAATACTTGGTGCTTCCTTGACCCCAGCCATCAGCGGGGGAAGAAGAGAAGGTGAGCAGAGCGGGGGGATGAGCTGAGTGCCGAGCAGCATTGTACCAAACGTATTTCACACTATAATATTATAATACTCGGCGCTTCTGTAATCTCCAGCCATCAGCGGGGGAGAAGAGAATGTGAGCAGAGCGGGAGATCAGCTAAACGCCGAGCAGCGCTGTATCGAAGGTACTTCACACTATTATAATACTTGGCGCTTCCATGACCCCAGCCATCAGCGGGGGAGAAGAGAAGGTGAGCAGAGCAGGGGATCAGCTGAGCGCCGCTGTACCGAAGGCACTTCACACTATTATCTTATAATACTTGGCGCTTTCGTGACCCCAGCCATCAGCGGGGGAGAGAAGAAGGTGAGCAGAATGGGGGAAGGGGGGCATCAGCTGAGCGCCGAGCGGCATTGTACCTTATGTATTTCACACTATTAGATTATAATATTCGGCGCTTCTGTGACCTCCAGCTGTCAGCGTGGGAGAAGAGAAGGTGAGCAGAGCGGGGGATTAGCTAAGCGCTGGGCAGGGCCGGTGCAAGGATTTTTGGCGCTCTAGGCAAAATAAAAATTGCTGCCCCCCAATATGCTCATCCCACGATGTGACAAACCCATTACTAGTATAAAAAAAAAAAAAAAAAAAAAAACAATACAAAATGGCATACATCTTTCCTGTAGTTAGTAGATGTGATAGTTTTCGCGCAAACCAATCAAAATACGCTTATTGTGATTTTTTTTTTTACCAAAAATATGTAGCAAAAAAGAATTTGGCCTGAAATGTTAAAAAAATAGAATTTTACATTTTTTTTTGAAAATGTTATATAGCAGAATGTGAAAAATATTGTTTTTTTTTCACAATTGTCGCACTTTTTGTTTATAGCGCAAAAAATAAAAAATCGCAGAGGTGATCAAATACTACCAAAAGAAAGCTCTATTTGTGGGGAAAAAAGGACATCAATTTTATTTGGGTACAGCGTCGCATGACCGCGCAATTGTCCGTTCAACTAATGCAGTGCCGAATCACAAAATATGGCCTGGTCATGAAGGGGGAAAATCTTCCGGTCCAGAAATGGTTAAAGGGTGCCTTGACTGAAAAAAGGTTGAGAAACACTGCTGTAGAGGATGAAGGATTTCCAGTCTATAGGATGCTGGCCAACGTATATACTGAAATTAATCATTAATTAATCTATTTCCTGAGCTCTGTGCCACCAGATGCTCTAATTGTGTGAAGGAAAAGCAGCCGGGCCGGTGATCCCAGGAAAATTAAATCATTCCTTCCCTATATTGTGAATACTGATTAACCCTTGGAGTGCACAACGAAGATTGGCCAGAAAATGCAGAGCAAGTCCTATGGAGGTGGTCTCACCAGTCTAAACAACACACAGCTGTGATACGAGATGTATACATTATGCTAAGGATTCCCAGCTTGCACTGTCAACCTAAAGGGTAACTCCACTTTTGTGGGGGAAAAAAAAAAAGAAAATAAAGAAAAAACAATATAGTGTTTACAATTGTGACACAAATCATATTGTAATTGAATGTTATTAAAAATTCCCTTTCCTTTTCAATCTGCAGCTGTTGTAATTTTCTGAAAATGCAATACAATATGGCCGCCTGGAGCTGTTCTGTACACAGAATGTATACTGACCACACCCCCAGATACATCATTCCTGCTTGTGTGATTGGCTCACCATTTTTCCCAGAAGTCTGCACTAAAACCCCGAGAAGAAATTCAGCCGGGAAATTTCGTCAAACGACCGATCTGCCGATTTTGGGCTAGTTAGTATGGTGCTTCCGACAACCAACCCCGACTTTTCGGCCGAAAAAATCCTGATGTGCAGGCATTTAAATTTTTGTCCTCCGTCAAAACTCGTCCGATTTTCGTCTCATTAGTACAGATTTCGATGGGGAAAAAATCTTATGAGCAAGACTGGGCATACTCAGAGATGAAAGAACACATACAAAGCAATCCAACACATGACATCACTTCTGAAGTAGAATTCTGTCGTACGGGAAAATTCGTGTGCAGTCTAGAGCACATTCCAACCAACCGACACCACTCTGGACAAAAGACGGACGACCGGTCGGTGGAAATTCGTTGCGTGTGTACGAGGCTTAAGATACAAGTCAGATTTCTGGCATCCCCTGCAACACAAATGTCATTTTTGGTGAGATCCTCCCAACAGGAACATGTCTAAAGGGATGCAGGCCCAGCGGATTTCCTCATTAGAGCCCTGCAGCTGCCACAGCTGATTGATAATTATAAAAACCACTCCCATTAGACCCACTCAGCACAGAGGAACAAAAAATTATTTCTTCAGAATAACAAAAGGTAGAAACCTGCAACAAAGTTTGTTACAATCCCTGCAATGTACAGAGATCACCCAGAGGGGAATGTTTTTTTTCTCAACAAAAGTGGAGTTATGCTTTAAGTGTCAGTTCACATTGGTGCGATGCGGGAACCCTGCGAATCCACTGCGTGTTCCCGCATCACACTGCCATATGCAAATCGCTGGGGGGTGTCAATACGAAGTTAACGACACCCCCAGATTAGTATTCACATTGCAGTGCGAACTGTCATTTCAGATAGGAATCAGATCTGAACACCCATGCGATCCGATTCCGATGCGGACCAAAAAAAAGGGTCCTGTGCCACTTTGGTCCGAATGCGATGCAAATTCAGCCATACAATCTGTATGGCTGGATTCGCATCGCACAGACATCGCATGTGACTAGCAGAGCAGTGCGCTCCGAATCACATGCGATGTCTGACATCGCTGAAGTGTGAACTGGCACTAAACTTTAAGAAGGCAGAATGACGTCACAAAAATATCGGCAATATCGGCCAGTTCAGGGGCCGATACCGATATATCGGGGAAAGTACATATCAGCCTTGCCGATAATCGGTCTATCCCTAATTTTTAGCACTGATTACTGTATTAATGTCACTGTTAAAATGTGCAAGTCAGAATTCTGAGATTACAAGTTTGAACCATGCTAAAATTTATTAAACACAATTCTGAGTTTAAAAGTCAGAATTCTGAGATTAAAAGTCAGAATTCTGAGTTTTGATCTGTCAGAATTCTGAGTTTTGAAAGTCAGAATTCTGAGTTTAAGCCTCGGTTCACATTTATGCGAGTGCGGGAAGGCTGCGAATCCGCAGCCTGTTCCCGCATCGCAGACGCACCCCCGGCAGTTCACACTGCCATATGCGATACACTGGGGGTGTCAATGAAATCTTAACGACACCCCCAGTTTGATCGCATATCGCAGTGCGATCGTGCAGTTCGCACAGGATCGGATCGCACAAGTGTGAACCGCTGTGCGATCCGATCCTGATGCGGCTAAAAAAAAGGGTCCCTGTGCGTGTTTGGAGCGGCTGCGGTGCGAATTTAGCCATACAGACTGTATGGCTAAACTCGCACCGCACAGACGATCGCATGTAATGTCGGAGCAGTGCGCTCCGACATTACATGCGAACCCCGCACACACACAAGTGTGAACCGGGGCTAAAAAGTCAGAATTCTGAGTTTAAAAGTCAGAATTCTGAGTTTATTAATACAGTAGTCTTTATTAGGATGATTTTAGAACCAATGAGGAATCATGTAGTAACACCCACAAACCATCTTTCTGCAGACATACATATCTTCTGCTCTGTAAGATTTGTAAATCTATCCTAGTTACAGCACACAGTATATATAGGGAAGCAGGGCAGTGCTGGGCTCTGTGGTTCCTCTACTGTATTAAAAGCTCCTCATTTTGCTGTCATCCTCCTTCTCTGCCATCTGCTCCGTCATAAAGAGCCATGCTGAAAATGTGTGTGCCTATGGTCATAACAGATCAATCATAACAGTTACTTGTCCGGACAATACAGCTCTGTTACAGAGACTTACGTAGATCTATAAAAGTGCCATCAGAAGCAGTTTTGAGGCAATAGCGTAGTGGTTAGGGTACTAGGCTTATCATGGTGAAGTTTGTGGGTTCTAGCCCACATGATGTTTTTTATATATATATAATCCAAGGTACTTTTAAGATTATATATATATATATATATATAAACTTTAAATATATTGATATTATCTTTAAAATGTTTTAAAATATAAGTTAAAAAGAGCTGTGTTTGTGTGTATGGGGGGGGGGGGGGGGTCACTCGGTGTGCTTTCCACTTCCATAGGTATCAGAACACAATGGCCAGCACAGTTCTGCACCCCAACTTGTAGGAAACATTACACTGTTGCCCCTACATGAGGGAATTGTGATTGGTTAGAAGGCAGCAGGGCAGGGCATTTTAGCATGGTTCAAACTTGTAATCTCAGAATTCTGACTTTTAAACTCAGAATTCTGTAAAAAAAATATATGTATTTTTTCAAACTCAGAAATCTTTGAATTTTTTTTTATGATGGCCCCAGGGCTCTTCCATAGAATACAAATTGGCCTATAATAATGAAAAAAATAGATTTTTTATTTATTGGGAATGTTATATAGCAGAAAGTAAAAACTTGTTTTTTTTTTTCCAGAATTGTCTGCAACAAACCGAACTGACCTATCTAACAGTTCACGTTAAAACCAAGGGGTTTTCTAGGATCCGCATAAACAATTCTTCATCCCCAGCGTTTTCCATCCATAATGGGACACGACAAGGTTACCCCCTGTCCCCCCTTCTCTACGTTCTTACGATGGAACATCTGGCTATCGCCCTGCGAAATAACCCTATTGTTAAGGGTACTACAGTAGGACCTATCCATACTAAACTCACCCTCTTTGCAGAGGACCTGCTTCTGTTTGTGACACAACCACATTCGTCCCTGTCCTCAATATTGCAGGAGTTCCAGAAACTCGGGGTAGTAAGTAACTTTAAAGTGAACTATAGGAAATCAGAAATTCTCAATATTTCATTGCCACAGAAGGTTCAACAACAACTTTCGACCACATTTCCTTTTAAGACCGGTTCCACTTCCATCCGTTATCTAGGAATCCACATTCCAGCAGATGCTTCCCGGCTCTTTTTTGGAAACTTCATTCCCCTGCTTCGTAGAACCCAGGCGGATTTATCACTATAAGCATCCAAACGTCTTTCATGGCTAGGTAGGGTGAATACTTTGAAAATGGATGTTCTTCCTCGGTTCCTCTATCTATTTCAAACAATCCCCATCTACATACCTACCTCATATTTCTGGAAGCTATGCCAGATGTTTTCCAAATTCATCTGGAATGCGGCCCATCCCAGAATACGCTATAAAACGCTATCTCTTCTGAAAGCTCAAGGAGGGGCTGGAGCCCTAGATGCTCCCATTTATCATAAAACTGTGGCACTCACTCCTATACTGGACTGGTTCCATCATTCCTCATCTAAACTTTGGGCTCAGTTGGAAAGCCATGTAAACCCAATTGATCTCTGCGCCCTCCCTTGGACTCCTATCCATTGTAGGTGCTCCTTAGCGACCTTACCCACCAGGCAATTCAAATTTGGGACTGACATCCTCTGGTGCGGTTTCTAAACCATTGGGACCTATGACCCCCTTTTTTTGGGACCCCAGCTTTTCCACTAGCTGTCCATGGGGTGGGTTTCGGACCCTGATGAAAGGAAGATCATAGGAGACATGCCCAAGTCCTTCAAGCAAACCCGTCCCTAACAACAGATACCACTTTCGGCCATCCTTTGACACCCAACAGAGTGGTTTCAGAAACCGCAAGTAATATCTTATATCCGAACCCTCCCCCCTCTATCGGACATTCTAGCTGAATCATTGGGATTCGAGGATATGATTCTGCAGGCCAACCCCCCAACACATGTGGTCTCCTACCTTTATTCCTTATGGCTCAACGCTTCTTCTCCTGACCTCCCACCATACACGTAGACCTGGGAGTCAGAGCTGCGTCACTCAATTTCTTTTATGGATTGGCAAAAATGCTTCATTTTGACACATAAGCGCTCTTTAGCCACTAAGTAAAAGGGTTTAAGTTGGTGACAGGTGCAGGTGCCCTTAGGCTATGCAACATTTCAACCAGTCATTACCAGACACCTTTGGGTGGGGTCTGATCTCCAAAGGTACCATGCTCCACATCTGGTGGGATTACCCTCCTGTAAAGAAATTCTGGCAACGAATCTTGACTTGTACTGCAAGCTGATGGCGACCTCTATTCAACCCTCACCTGAGGTAGCCCTTTTGTCTATACTCCTTGGACCTCTCAAATCTGTTAAGAAAGGTGTGCGGCCAAGGTAGTGATTCCCCCGACACTGGAGATCGACAACCATGCCTTGCCTGGGGGATTGGTCCACGGAAGTGGACTGCACTAGAGACCTGGAACGTCTGTTGGCTCAGCAAACAGGAAAGGATAAGCAGTTTTCCCTCACATGGACTTCATTGTCCATGTTCCCCTATTCCTCAGAGTTTCTCTTTCGTGGGCTGAAGGTGACCTGAATGCCATTACCTCATAGCCTAGTCGGAGTGGATCTTATCTCTAGTCCTTATGTCTCCCGTCTCTCCACTCCTTCCCTCTTTAGTATATGCACCTTTAGATGCTCTTCGAGCAAGCGTTACATAACATTTCTCCATCCCATTTTGACAGTATGCGTTCCCTACAGCATACCCTTTTGGAAGAGTAATAGTTTTTCAGTGTGTTCTACAATGTCCTAATGATTTTTGTTCATATGATACCCATAATGTTGATGCTTTGTACCTTTAAACTTGTCCAGTTTTCCTATTTACTCTCCGTATGATACAGTGTGTACGATGCGTTTTGTTTACTTTGTGGTTAAGCAATTGTGTTCTGGTTAATTTGTCAATAAAATAAGATTGAAAAAAAAGAGGTTTAGTTTGCAAACATTTGCAAATCCATGCGTAAGCTGCAGTGGCCATGCCACAGCACCCAAGTGTACTGCAGATCTAACACTATATTTTTGAGAGTATCCTGAGTTGGAGCATATATACTGTATAATAATGGATAGATAAAGGGTAGCCGACGGCTGGAGCACTGCCACTCTGGAATACTGTGACGTTGCTGAGCAATATGTCGCAGCCATACTGTGGCATTGCCAAGCAATTTGCTGCTGCCATACTGTGCTGTTGCTGAGCAATATGCCATTGCTATACTGTGCTGTTGCCGAGAAATATGCCGCTGACATACTGTGCCGTTGCCGAGCAATATGCCGCTGAAATACTGTGCCGTTGCCGAGCAATATGCCGCTGACATACTGTGCCGTTGCCGCGCAATATGCAGCTGCCATACTGTGCCATTACCGAGCAATATGCCGCTGCCATACTGTGCTGTTGCTGAGCAATATGCCGCTGCCCTACTGTGCTGTTGCCGAGCAATATGCCGCTGCCCTACTGTGCTGTTGCCGAGCAATATGCCGCTGCCCTACTATGCCGTTGCTGAGGAATATGCCGCTGCCCTACTGTGCTGTTGCTGAGGAATATGCCGCTGCCCTACTGTGCCGTTGCTGAGGAATATGCTGCTGCCCTACTGTGCTGTTGCCGAGCAATATGCCGCTGCCCTACTATGCCGTTGCTGAGGAATATGCCGCTGCCCTACTGTGCTGTTGCTGAGGAATATGCCACTGCCCTACTGTGCCGTTGCTGAGGAATATGCCGCTGCCAAACTGTGCCGTTGCCGAGCAATATGCCGCTGCCATACTGTGCTGTTGCCGAGCAATATGCCGCTGCCATACTGTGCCGTTGCCGAGCAATATGCCGCTGCCATACTGTGCTGTTGCCGAGCAATATGCCGCTGCCATACTGTGTTGTTGCCGAGCAATATGCCGCTGCCATACTGTGCCCTTGCTGAGCAATATGCCGCTGCCCTACTGTGCCATTGCTGAGGAATATGCCGCTGCCCTACTGTGCTGTTGCCGAGCAATATGCTGCTGTCATACTGTGCTGTTGCTGAGCAATATGCCGCTGCCCTACTGTGCTGTTGTCGAGCAATAGGCCGCTGCCATACTGTGCCGTTGCCGAGCAATATGCCGCTGCCATACTGTGCCGTTGCTGAGCAATATGCCGCTGCCCTACTGTGCTGTTGTCGAGCAATAGGCCGCTGCCATACTGTGCCATGGCCAAACAATATTCTGCAACAATACTATGCCTTTACTAAGTGCTATATTGCAACTGTATGAAGAGCCTACAGTGTTACTTGAATAACAGTGCATACAGCTACTATCTGCAAGTATCTCTGTTAACCTTATTACAATATACAAGATATTATACAACATCCAGGACAATTTGTGTGTGAGATCTCTTCCAGGTTGGGTACCATAGCCCCAGTCCCTGCCTACAAGCTGGCTTGTCCATCATTGGTATGAGCAGGATGTCTGCACACCCTGCACAGAAAACCTGTGCATCCCAGGTAGCATAAGACAGCTCTTCACAAAAGGTGTATGGATTGGTGTGCCCATGTGAATGAGGACTAGAAGACAATGACGGATTTCCCATCACTGAAGGTTTTGCCTTATAACTTTGCCCCTTGGTGTTCTAAAAATCACACACAACAACTGGAACTAAACACAAGGGTTCAAGCTAAAATCAGAAGTGTCGTTGGATTTCAAAGCAATGATAAACGGAAACACCGGGGTGCCTGTACAATCATTCTACAGCAATAGACCAACAAGACTTTCTCTTACCCAAAAAGTTGATGCTCCATACTATCCCCTGTGACAGTAGAATACTGCCCAATATTACTGCAACCTCTGGCCTAAAAATGTGAATAACTAGTTTATGTCTCATCCACTTGTACCGTCTCCAAAAATCAATTTTCTAGAAAACCTGGAATGTTGGAATTCAGTTCTCTTCTAGAAAACCTGGAATGTTGGAATTCGGTTCTCTTCTTGGAACAATGAAGACCTTGCATTGCCTGATCTCTATGTCATGATTCATCGCTCCATGAAGGTCAACAAACCGATCATACAGGGGGAATAAACAGTGTGACTTCCTGGGGATGCGATTGTATATTTAGCTCGCTCTCACCCCGGGTGTGTCTGCTGGACAGAATATTTGTTTGTTTCTTGTATACCTTCTACTGAAGACATTGAGGGAGATCATGAATATGGGTAGAGTAGATGAACTCATACATTAGTTGAGCAAGTTTCATTTCTTTTAAAAGAAAGTTTTAGGTTTCGGTTTCATAAATGCAGGGCTTTTTTTTTCTCAGAAAATAGGTGCAGGAACTCAACGACTCAACCAAGACCCTCCAAGCTGACCATCACTCCCACACACCTTCCAAACTGCATCAAATATGGTTACATTTCAACAACAAAGGGAGGATCGTCAAGGGGCACTATATACCAAGAGTGCAGAGTTCAGAGGTGCACTGCATACAGAGTGCAGAGTTCAGAGGTGCACTGTGTACATAGTGTAGAGTTCAGGGGTGCCCTGCATACAGAGTGCAGAGTTCAGAGGTGCACTGTGTACATAGTATAGATTTCAGGGGTGCGCTGCATACAGAGTGCAGAGTTCAGAGGTGCACTGTGTACATAGTGTAGAGTTCAGGGGTGCGCTGCATACAGAGTGCAGAGTTCAGAGGTGCACTGCATACAGAGTGCAGAGTTCAGAGGTGCACTGTGTACATAGTGTAGAGTTCAGGGGTGCCCTGCATACAGAGTGCAGAGTTCAGAGGTGCACTGTGTACATAGTGTAGATTTCAGGGGTGCGCTGCATACAGAGTGCAGAGTTCAGAGGTGCACAGTGTACATAGTGTAGAGTTCAGGGGTGCGCTGCATACAGAGTGCAGAGTTCAGAGGTGCACTGCATACAGAGTGCAGAGTTCAGAGGTGCACTATGTACATAGTGTAGAGTTCAGGGGTGCGCTGCATACAGAGTGCAGAGTTCAGAGGTGCACTATGTACATAGTGTAGAGTTCAGGGGTGCGCTGCATACAGAGTGCAGAGTTCAGAGGTGCACTATGTACATAGTGTAGAGTTCAGGGGTGCGCTGCATACAGAGTGCAGAGTTCAGCCTTATTCCACAGCTGCTTACCCATACATCCCCAACCCATCCACATCTAATTTTCACCCCTCTTCAGCTCTGGCCTCTGCATGCAACCCCCCTCTCCTACCGCCCCGCTCACTTGCAGGGAGATCATCCAGTAGGGGTGTTGGTATCTGCACCCCAGGGGCACCTGCATCTCTCTTGTCCCCATTTTGCACTCAGTGGGAGCCATTAAAGAGATTAGATCTGTAGGAGCCATTGGGCAACAAGCTGTCACTTGTAAACACAGAAGCAGGACTTCTGTGTTTACAAGTAATAGTGGTGAGCAGGGAGCAGAGGGCTTGAGCAAGAGGTGGTGGAACTGAGTTCCACCAAGTTCCAGCTGGAAAACAAAAGCCCTGCATATATGCAATCTTAACAAAACCAATATTTCGTTTTTTGGGTCGTTGCCGACAAGCTCACATTTTAATGCTCAGAGATATCAGTAATGGGATCAATCCTTTAGAATTCTTAGTTCTACTCAACTACAGCCATTATACACCCAAACAACGGTTTTCCCTCCCCAGATGGATTCTTCATGATCTAAAATTAAGGAATCCAAAAGGGGTTCCAGCTACAACAGAGTGACCCCTTCTTTCCTGTCTTGAGAAGGTGGCAGAGGAACAAACTAATCTGAAAAACTTGCCATTGGAGTCTTAGTAATAAATCATGGTGTTCTGTTATTTTTTACAGCAATGGCCAGATTCTGATCCGTTTTGTCTCATTTGACCTAGAATTTCAGCCTCTGAATCCCCAAATGATACTCTAGTATAAATGATATTAGTTCATTGCAATAGGTATGTAAGAGATCACAGACCTGATACTAGAAGAAACTGTGCAATAATGACTAATGGCTCGTTTCCACTGACCGGTACGGTATGGTTCGGTTCGGTTCGGTACGCTATTTTTGCAGTTTCCATTGTGAATGGTACCCTAATTCGGCACCGTACCGTACCACTTTTTTGGGACCCTTTCGTTGGGGTACCAAGCACATTAGTACCGTACCAACAGGGTGGAGCTACACTCTGCAGAACTTTGATTGGTTGACAGAGAATCGTCTATCACAGCTTTCCTGCTACACAACGCCTATCATGAAAAGGTACTATTGGCAGTTGAAACGCAAGGTGTACCGTTCCAAACCGTACCGTACTGAACCGAACCGTACCATACCACTCAGTGGAAACGAGGCATTAGGGATCCTCAAACTATGGCCCTCCAGCTGTTGCAGAACTAAACGTCCCATGAGGCATGATGGGAATTGTAGTTCCTGAACAATTGGAGGGCCATAGTTTAAAGACCCCTGATCTATGTCATGTCAGATTTATGCTTCATGCCAATTGGGTTTCTATCAAGGTGAATGATATGAATTCCTGTAGCCCTGTACAGAACTGTACCCGTTTTCAACAATTTAGCAAATTATAGCGACAACAGCTATCGGTAAATTAATAAAGGAAAAAAAAAATACAAGGTTGCCTGTGTCCACCTATACAATGTATATATGAAAATCTAGATCATCCACGCATTAGTACACATATACACGTACAATGAAGGGTTAGCTAATCTATGCATCAAAGTGGTCGTGGGGGCTATGTTGGGATGTCACCCACCTCTGATATATCTTGGTGAATTGTTTTAGGTCTCCTGTAGTCTCATAGGTCCAGAGTTGTATAAAGTACTCGAAAACCCATACTTGAGTAAAAGTACAAGTGCTCGATCAAAAAGTGACTTGAGTAGAAGTGGAAGTGCTCGATTAAAAAGTGACTTGGGTAGAAGTACTAAAGTATTCAACATTTTTTGTACTTAAGTATTGCAAGTAGTTTTTTAAAAAAATTTGCTACTCAAGTACTGAAAGTAAAAGTACAAGTACTGTGTTATGTAGTTATTAAAGAAAGAAGTCAAAAGTTTGAACATCATATTGGTTTTTATTATTTCAAATGCAGCTTTTATTTATACATACAGTAGCTTTTATTTTCCTATGCGCTGATAATACACATGTTTTGAGCTTCATGAAACCTGCCATCTACTGTTCTGGCAGTGGTAATTTTTATAATAGTAACGAGTAACTATGCAGCACAAAAAAAAATATCAGAGTAGAAGTATTGAAATCATTAAAAAAATGTAGTGAAGTAAAAGTGGAAGTAGGAGAAAAAAATTCTACTCTAGGAAAGTACAGATACCGCCTTTCCGTACTTAAAGCGGAGTTCCACCCAAAAGTGGAACTTCTGCTTTAGGTATTCTAACCCCCTGACATGCCACATTTGGCATGTCATTTTTTTGGGGGGGGAGTGGGTACCTAGTTTTGACAGGTACCCGCTCCCACTTCCGCTCGGAGCGCCGCGGCGCCCTGAACGGAAGTTCTCCTCTCCCCCTCCCTCCCTGCAATCTTCTGGGACATGTCAGAGGTCCCAGAAGATTGCCGGCCAATCAAAACGCGCAGCGCGACTCGCGCATGCGCAGTGGGTACCCGGCTGTGAAGCCGTAAACTGTCACAGCCGGGTGCCCACAGCAGTGATGCCGGTGCCGCCGAGACCAGAGGGAAGAGGATCGAGGTTTCGGGCGGCCGCATCGCTGGACCATTGGACAGGTGAGTGAAAAGGCTGGAACTCCGCTTTAAGTACAGTAGTGAAGTAGTTCTACTTAGTTACTATACATCTCTGCATAGGTCAGCTGTTAAAAGGTCTGATTTTGCCTATATAAAACAAGTATGTAAAAAGAGTCAGTTCTGAGATGATGAATGCCCCCTTTAGATGGATGGACCCCGCCAGCAGATCCGCCTGTTCAGTGGGGATCAGCGGACAGATTATGCCTCTTTTGCCGGTTAGATGGAAATTAACTGCCTGTTTGTTTAAATTCTACCTGATCTGCCAGATGAATGGGAACGGATCCCCGATCTGTTTTTAGTCAATAGGATCGGATGTCACATGTCGGACATGTGTCTGTTGACAACTGCCACTCCATAGAGGGCAATAGATGGTCTGATCGGGTCTGCTTAAAAAACTAGACAGGTGGAAAAACCTAAATGCTAATAAGGCCTGTAAATTGAGGTTTATGTTTGATCCCCTATTGTTACCACCAATTGGGTGATCATTTCCTTGGCTCAAACCATACACAAAAAACTCTCCTGTATAGAACACATAAAAAGAGAGCCTTTTGGAGACGAAAAAATAACACAATAGGGTAGTAACCAAAGTGTAAATTTTATTTGTTATCCAACAAAGTGCAAATAATAACTGGACAGGTGGACCTGATCGGTCCATCTGTGTGAAATGGGCCTTACTGCCTCCAAAACAATAAGGCCTAAGGGTGTGGGGACTTCCACTTAAAGGAATTCTATGGTCACAGCATTTTAGAACATCAGCAGTACAAACAATAGGTGTTTTGGACAATCCAATAAAGGAATTTTCTACTTCTCTGTAAGTTCCATATCTTGGAGTACAGTACAAAGGCGGAGTATTGATAGACCTTGGGTTAGAGGCTATTACCTTCAGTTATTTGGTCCCTTTTCCATTCCCCCATAACCCTACCCCACACTCCATGAGTCTTCGGTTTTGTAGCAAGCAAGGCAGAGTAGCCCAGAAAAAGAAGGGAGATAGACCGGTGTCCTGTACTGTACGCCAAGATATAGAATTTACAGGTAAGCAAGAATTCTTTATATCTTAATCAGACAGTACAAGACACAAGATGGATATTCAAAGACCCTGGGACATCCCTAAGCAATGAATAGGAAGAGTGGGCAGCAATAAGGCAAACAGAACTGTGCCAAGAGGCCCAACAATAAAAATGGTCAACAGACAAAAACAAAAGCAGAGAAGCGCCTCTAAGTGCAGTAAGACGGTGTATTTTAATTAACCCCACAACAGGGCTACTAACAATAGATAGGTAAAAAAACAGGCACATCAATAAGCATAGGTCCAGAATGCCAATGGGGTGCGGGAGCTGCTGGTACCGCCAGGTGGAATGTGACAGAAGTCCCCGATTGGAGGAGAAAGCCAGCCAAAGTCCTTCCTGAAGCAGGTGGAGGAACACAGGATCAGGATGACGTGGGCAGGGCTCAGGACCAGAATGCAACGCGTTTCGGAGCATGCGCTGTACCACATAGGGGCATGTGCGCTCCCTTTTCAAGCCGTGAAAGCCCTGTCTGAGTTACATTCCACCTGGCGATACCAGCAGCTCCCACAGCCCGCTCCAACTGGCATTCCGGACCTAAGCTTATTGATGTGCCTGTTTTTTACCTGTTTATTGTAAGTAGCCCTGTTGTGGGGTTTATTAAAATACACCATCTTACTGCACTTAGAGGCACTTCTCTGCTTTTGTTTTTGTCTGTATATACCCAGAGTCTGCTAAACTTCGCCAAGAAGCCTGCCCTAGTGCCTTGGACATTTTTGGACTTACTGTGGACTTAAACTACATTAGGTATTATGACCAAGCCTCAGCGCCTACAACCTAATTTTCATGGTCAACAGACCCAACTACAGAGTGCGACCTGAAAACTGCATCTGAAAAAAATCCACCTGATAGAACCGTGAAAAAGTATGCACAGAAGACCAGGTGGTGGCCTTACGATGCTGGGCAACAGAGGCTTGATGTTGGAATTCCCAGGAAACGCCCACCAATCTGGAGGTGTGATAAAGTGCAGTAGGAGTTATGTCTTTTACAGTGTAATATTTTGGATTAGTGGTCTTATCCATCTAGTGTTGGTGGATTTTAAAGCAGGATGTCCCTTGTGTAGGGCCAGGGCCGTCTTTAAAAACAGGGCAAAAGGGTCAGCTGCCCTGGGCCCAGGCATTGTTGTGGGGCCCAAAGCAGCTCCCCCTTGAGCCCACACTGCCTGCAAATAGGTAATAAATGGATTTTGGAGGGCCCAAGAAAATATTTGCCCAGGGTCCAATCAATATTAAAGACGGCCCTGTGTAGGGCAAACAGGGAGACTGCCTTCCTAATAGATGGTGTAGCTTTGAGGCAGACTCTGATGGTTCTATGTCCAGACAATCAAGAGCCATTTCCTTTGGAACATAGGGAAGGACTACGCCTTCATTGAGGTGGAAGACAGATACCCTCTTGAGAAGAAAGGATGGTCTTGGATGTAATACTACCCACACAGGAACAGGTACTTCCATCCGAGGCCACGGTGGAAGGCACGCCTCGTTTGTGGACCACAAGGAACGTAGTGACGTCAAGGGGGCGGTAACGTGTTTCGAAGCATGCGCAGTAGAGCTCCTTCATCAGACCATGAAAGGGAAGGGGAACGCCCGAAGTTATATGGAGAGTGGGGGCCGGAACCAGGAAGTAAACAGAATAATAGTGTAGCACCCTACAGGTAGGTGCTAGGTAAAGTATAGTGGGCCTTGGCTGCCTAACAGCAGGGCCATGATTTCAGCTCGGCTGTCATGTCTCCCAGGTGTGGTTACTGAAAGGGGAGACTCCCCACTGGCTCTCTGAGAGGATTATCATTGGGCAGTGGAGGAAACCCAATCAGTGGCCCATTCAGACTTGTATCTACCCCAGAAGGCAGATTCTGCCGCAGAGGATTCTGGGAGTGGGTATAAGTTTGAGGGGCACGCATGACGCAACGTCTTTGGCGGGAAGCAGAGTCCCAGTAGGGAGAGTACAGCTGTCTCTCCTCCTGTCAGAAGGAACGGGAGTCTCGGGTGGCTGCCTGAGAGTTTCAGAGTGAGCTAAGCTGAGCTGCAGAGGGGATCTGGTGTGCCGAGGACCAGTGGAGGAAGAGGGGTTCAGTTCCAGGAAAGCCTGCCAAGGTCGTGAGCACTGTGAACTGCCCCAAGGGGTCTGCCTAGTGTAGAGGGGACCACTCCAGTGAAGGTCCCAGGGATCCAGGGGTCAGCTAGCTGTAAAGGGGGTGCCTAGTCCAAGGACCCTGAAGTGTTAGAGGGGGTACCTAGTCAGAGGACCCTGAAGTGTAAGAGGGGGTACCTAGTCAGAGGACCCTGAAGTGTAAGAGGGGGTACCTAGTCAGAGGACCCTGAAGAGTTAGAGGGGGTACCTAGTCAGAGAACCCTGAAGTGTTAGAGGGGGTATCTAGTCAGAGGACCCTGAAGTGAAAGAGGGGGTACCTAGTCAGAGGACCCTAAAGTGTTAGAGGGGGTACCTAGTCAGAGGACCCTGAAGAGTTAGAGGGAGTACCTAGTCAGCGAACGCTGAAGTGTAAAGGGGGCGCCAGCTGTTGGGCCCTGAAGAGTCAGTGTACAGTGTGAAGTGTACAGAGTTAAGAGTTGCAGCAGCATAAGCATTTACAAAGAGCTAAAGCAGTGTCAGGAGTCAAGTGTCTACAGTCCTGGATCTTCTGAGTTAACAGTCAAGTTAAAGTCGAGGGTTCAGCACAAGTTCAGTATCACAGTATCTGTAAGCGCCAGGAAGCGCTGTCTGGCATTCAGCTGGCGTCAGGACAGCACCAACGGGCATTTTTCTGTATAGTGTCCCAGACAAACCTAGTTGACCCAGAGGAGTATCCCATAAATCACCAGGCCCGGATGGCGTACATCCGAGAGTACTCAAAGAACTCAGTAAGGTTATATCTAGACCACTGTTCCTGATCTTTGCAGATAGTATCTTGACAGGAACTGTACCAGGTGAGAGGAAAGCTAACGTGATACCAATATTCAAAAAAGGGCAGAGGCATGTCCCAGGAAATTATAGGCCGTTCAGTCTGACATCAATAGTATGTAAACTTCTGGAGGGAATGATAAGGGACTATTATCCAAGAGTTTCCTAAAGAGAACAACATCATCAGCAGTAATCAGCACGGGTTTACAAAAGGACGTTCTTGTCAAACCAATCTCTTAACATTCAACGAGGAGGTGAGCTGTGAGCTGGATAGGGGGAGACCAGTGGATGTGGTGTACCTGGATTTTGCTAAGGCCTTCGATACAGTTCCCCACAAGCGCTTAATTTATAAAATAAGGTCTGCAAGCATTGACCGCAAGGTTTGCTCTTGGATACAAAACTGGCTAAAGGGGCGTGTTCAAAGGGTGCTAATAAATAACACGTACTCAGACTGGTCTGGAGTGGTAAGTGGGGTCCCCCAAGGCTCAGTCCTGGGACCAATTTTGTTCAATTTATTCATAAATAGCATTGAGGCCGGGATCAGTAGCTTGATCTCAGTTTTTGCAGATGACACAAAATTAAGTAGGGCAGAAATCTTTCACATTTGTGAGGCAGAAATCTTACAGAATGACCTGAACAAAATAATAGAGTGGGCAACTATATGGCAAATGAGGTTTAATGTGGAGAAGTGTAAGGTATTGCATTTGGGGACTAAAAACATAAATGCCCAATACACTTTGGGGAGGGGGGGGGAACCCCTGGGGGAATCAAAAATGGAGAAAGATCTGGGAGTCGTAGTGGAAGATAGACTTGGTAATAGCATGCAATGTCAAGCTGCAGCTGCCATAGCTGGCAGAATATTAGCATGCATAAGGAAGGGGATATATTTCAGAGATAAAACTGTAATCCTTCCACTTTATAAAACTCTGATCCAACCACATCTACACTCGAGTATTCTGTCCAGTTCTGGTCGCAAGTCCTCAGAAGGGATGTGTTGGAGCTGGAGAGAGTCCAGAGAAGGGCAACTAAACTGATTAGGGGATTGGAGGACCTTAATTATGAAGAGCGCTTACAAGCGCTTGATTTATTCTCTCTGGAAAGAAGACACCTGAGAGGGGACATGATAGCCATTTACAAATACCTCAATGGTGATCTCAGCATAGAAAAAAAAAACTGTTCAGTCGCAACTAATGCATGAGGACACGAGGCCATACAATGCAATTAGAGGAGAAGAGATTTAACCTCAGGCTACGCAGGGGCTTTTTTTACAGTAAGGGCTACAAGATTGTGGAACTCTCTACCACAAATGGTAGTTACTGCGGGGAGGAGTATGGCTACCTTTAAAAGACTCTTGGACGTACATCTCAAGGATCAAAACCTTCAGGGCTATGTGAGATGAATGTGTCCACACACACCTACACAGGTTGAACTGCATGGACTGTTGTCTTTATTCAACCTCAACTACTATATAACTATTATTATTCTTCATTTAACTATTGCATTTGATAAGAAAAACAAAAAATGCACTAAAACACTCAAATCAAGCTTTTCCATGCAGTTCTTTGAAACCAAAAACACTTCAAAAAAACGCACCAGTCTGCCTGATTCGAGCTACAAAAAAGCTCCAGAATTTTTTTAATCTTCAGGTGACTTGGAGTGGAGATGTGAACCATCTCCATAGAGAATAATTGATTTTATTTTTCTTCTCGAGCTTCAAGCTACAAAACACTGAGATGTGAGTGGGGCGTTAATGATGGACCACTTGATCTTTTTACAGGATCGCTCTTTTGTTTCTACTCCCATTTCCCCTTTTTTTTTTATTACAAAGTAACAAATAGACACCCGTGTGCACTAAAAACATGTGATGTTGTAGCTGTGTGTGAATGAAGTGTTCCACACGGAGCAGCCGGGGAGGAGCGAGGAGGAGAGCGAGGAGGAGAGCGAGGAGGAGAGCAGAGGCGGACAGAGGAAGGAACGAATGCACACAGCTCAGATCTGGGATGAGAGGAGATCTGCCGGAGGACAGTGACCAGAGAGAAGAATATACAATACTACAGAACACAACTCCATGTATCAACAAGCCCTGCAGATATTGTAAGGTGAGAACTCATTTCCTAAACTGGATGAAAGAACTGCATTCCTGAGTCTAAAATATTTATTGAAAGGAATCCTCTACTGACAAAAATATGGGGATGCCAAAGCTGACCATTTTCTAGAGCTGGCCATACACTGGTAGATTTCTGAACGAACGTTCCTGCGAAAACTCTTAGTGCATTTAATTACATGATTTCATTCTCAGATGAACTACACACCGAAAACTATTGGTGATGGGGGACTTGACAAATGCCATTTGAAAGTTTAATTTCCTTTTAATGTGATTTAAGAATAAAATGTAATTTCCCCAAACAAAAACCACATACATGGTTAGAAATTGGTTCTATTGAAAAACAAAAATTTCCTTCCTGCTCCTTTAGGCCCCGTTCACATAGGGGCGATCCGACGTCGGGGGGCGACCTCGGAGCGGCCGCCACGGACTTCATAACATTGAAGTCTATGGCGGTCGCCCCAAAGAAGCTCCGGACCCTTTTTCTAAGTCGGAGCGACTTGTGTCGCTCCTATTAGAACGGGTCCGCAGCTTCCCTATGGAAGGCGACCTACGGCGACCTGTGAGGCGACCAGGTCGCCTCACAGGTCGCCTTAGTGTGAACGGGGGCTTAAATTTTCTCATTGTTACTAGCAAAAAAAAACAAACGTCAATTTGACCCCACGAATGATAAAAATAAATAAATAAAATAAAAATAAAAAAGAAATGTGTAATTATATATATATATATATATATATATATATATATATACACATACATACATACACACATTATATATATATATATATATATATAGATATATATATATATATATATATATATACACACACATACATACACACATTATTTATATATATATATATATATATATATATATATATATATATATATATAAACATACACACACATAAAATAAATATTATAATTAGAAAAAAATATATCACTATATCTCTCATAATTAGAAAAGAAAAAATATCTCTATATCTCTTTTATATATATTTTTTTATTTGAATATATACTATCCATACATATATATATTATATACATACACACATATATACATACACACACACACACATACATACATATATATATATATATATATACATACATATATATATATATATATATATATATATATATATACATACATATATATATATATATATATATATATATATATATATATATACATACATATACACACACACACATATATATATATATATATATATATATATATATATATATATATATATATCACAAACACACACACACACACGTATATATATATATATATATATATATACATACACACACACACGTATGTATGTGTATATATATATATATATATATATATATATACACACATACATATATATATATATATATATATATATATATATATATACATACATATACACACACACACACATATATATATATATATATATATATACACACGTACACGTGTATGTGTATATATATATATATATATATATATATACACACACATATATATATATATATATATATATATATATATATCACAAACACACACACACACACGTATATATATATATATATATATATATATATATATATATATATATATATATATATACATACACACACACACGTATGTATATATATATATATATATATATATATATATATATATATATATATACACACATACATATATATATATATATATATATATATACACATTCACATACACACACACACACATATATATATATACATACATACACATACATACATACACACATACTTAGATATACAAACACACAGAAAATATTATTAAAAAATAATAAAAAATATAATAATATCACACAAAGAGTTCTATAAATTACATTTTTGAATGGAAGTCTACTAGTGTATGGCCAGCTTAAGAAAACCGGTTTCCTGGCTGTATCTGGCCGTGATACATTGAGACACAGATCCAGAACAAGCGTGTGGAACAAAAAAGCCATCATGAAGTCATAAGTGATCTGGATACTGAATTCACATCAGTGCCTTAAAGTATTGAAGCCATTGAATAAGCATGACAGCCAGGCAACTAGCATTTTTTGTGTATTTTTTTATTGAGTTTAAAGGCATAGTTATACAAAACAAAGCCTATTGGGCATACTCAGGCTTAAAAAAAAAAAAAAAAAAGGACACAACCCCACAGTAAAACAGCCCAAAATAATTGTAAAAGGTTTTTTTTTTTTTTTTTTTTTTTTTTTTTTTTTGCAACTAACAAACATGTTATACTTACCTGCCCCAATCCTCCTCCTCTCAGTTTCCCTGCCAGCGCTCCTGGCTCCTCCTCTTCATCAGGTGCTCCCAACGGAGAGCTGCTTTTCCTGGGGGAACCTGTGCGGGCTCGCTCCCGAATCCCGCTGCTGCATCCATTGATACAGACAGCTGGACTTGGCCCCGCCCTCCGCTCCAGTGTCACTGGATTTGATTGACAGCAGCAGGAGACAATGGCTCCTGCTGCTTTCAATCTATCCAATGAGTACAGAGATAGTGGCTGGAGCTGCTGGGCTCATGCTCGTTGCTGGAACGATCGGGTTGGAGCTGCTGGGCTCCTGCTCGTTGCTGGAACAATCGGGTTGGAGCTGCTGGGCTCGTGCTCATTGCTGTAACAATCGGGTCTGAGCTGCTGGGCTTGTGCTCATTGCTGGAACGATTGGGTTGGAGCTGCTGGGCTTGTATTCATTGCTGGAACGATCGGGTTGGAGCTACTGGGTTCGTGCACGTTGCTGGAATGATCAGGTTGGAGCTGCTGGTCTCGTGCTCATTGCTGGAACGATCAGGTTGGAGCTACTGGGCTCGTGCTCATTGCTGGAACGATTGGGTTGGAGCTGCTGGGCTTGTATTCATTGCTGGAACGATCAGGTTGGAGCTACTGGGCTCGTGCACGTTGCTGGAATGATCAGGTTGGAGCTGCTGGGCTCGTGCTCGTTGCTGGAACGATCGGGTTGGAGCTGCTGGGCTCATGCTCGTTGCTGGAACGATCAGGTTGGAGCTACTGGGCTCGTGCTCATTGCTGGAACGGTTGGGTTGGAGCTGCTGGGCTCGTGCTCGTTGCTGGAACAGTTGGGTTGGAGCTGCTGGGCTCATGCTCGTTGCTGGAACGATCGGGTTGGAGCTGCTGGGCTCGTGCTCGTTGCTGGAACGATCGGGTTGGAGCTGCTGGGCTCGTGCTCATTGCTGGAACGGTTGGGTTGGAGCTGCTGGTCTCGTGCTCATTGCTGGAACGATCAGGTTGGAGCTACTGGGCTCGTGCTCATTGCTGGAACGGTTGGGTTGGAGCTGCTGGGCTCGTGCTCGTTGCTGGAACAGTTGGGTTGGAGCTGCTGGGCTCATGCTCGTTGCTGGAACGATCGGGTTGGAGCTGCTGGGCTCGTGCTCGTTGCTGGAACGATCGGGTTGGAGCTGCTGGGCTCGTGCTCATTGCTGGAACGGTTGGGTTGGAGCTGCTGGGCTCATGCTTGTTGCTGGAACGATCGGGTTGGAGCTGCTGGGCTCGTGCTCATTGCTGGAACGGTTGGGTTGGAGCTGCTGGGCTCATGCTCGTTGCTGGAATGATCGGGTTGGAGCTGCTGGGCTCGTGCTCATTGCTGGAAAGATTGGGTTGGAGATGCTGGGCTTGTGCTTGTTGCTGGAATGGTTGGGTTGGAGCTGCTGGGCTCATGCTCGTTGCTGGAACGATCGGGTTGGAGCTGCTGGGCTCGTACTCGTTGCTGGAACGATCGGGTTGGAGCTGCTGGGCTCGTGCTCATTGCTGGAAAGATTGGGTTGGAGATGCTGGGCTTGTGCTTGTTGCTGGAATGGTTGGGTTGGAGCTGCTGGGCTCATGCTCGTTGCTGGAACGATCGGGTTGGAGCTGCTGGGCTCGTACTCGTTGCTGGAACGATCGGGTTGGAGCTGCTGGGCTCGTGCTCTTTGCTGGAACGATCGGGTTGGAGCTGCTGGGCTTGTGCTCTTTGCTGGAACAATCGGGTTGGAGCTGCTGGGCTCGTGCTCATTGCTGGAACAATCGGGTTGGAGCTGCTGGGCTCGTGCTCGTTGCTGGAACGGTTGGGTTGGAGCTGCTGGGCTCGTGCTCGTTGCTGGAACGATTGGGTTGGAGCTGCTGGGCATGTGCTCATTGCTGGAACAGTTGGGTTGGAGCTGCTGGGCTCGTGCTCGTTTCCCGGAACAATCGGGTTGGAGCTGCTGGGCTCATGCTCCTTGCCGGAATGATCAAGTTGGAGCTGCTGGGCTTGCGCTCGTTGCTGGAACGATCGGGTTGGAGCTGCTGGGCTCATGCTCCTTGCTGGAATGATCAAGTTGGAGCTGCTGGGCTCGTGCTCGTTGCTGGAACGATCGGGTTGGAGCTGCTGGGCTCATGCTCGTTGCTGGAATGATCAAGTTGGAGCTGCTGGGCTCGTGCTCGTTGCTGGAACGATCGGGTTGGAGCTGCTGGGCTCATGCTCGTTGCTGGAATGATCAAGTTGGAGCTGCTGGGCTCGTGCTCGTTGCTGGAACGATCGGGTTGGAGCTGCTGGGCTCATGCTCGTTGCTGGAACGATCGGGTTGGAGCTGCTGGGCTCGTGCTCATTGCTGGAACGGTTGGGTTGGAGCTTCTGGGCTCGTGCTCATTGCTGGAATGATCGGGTTGGAGCTGCTGGGCTCGTGCTCGTTGCTGGAATGATCGGGTTGGAGCTGCTGGGCTCGTGCTCGTTGCTGGAACGATCGGGTTGGAGCTGCTGGGCTCATGCTCGTTGCTGGAATGATCGGGTTGGAGCTGCTGGGCTCGTGCTCGTTGCTGGAATGGTTGGGTTGGAGATGCTGGGCTCATGATCGTTGATGGAACGATCGAGTTGAGGTAAGAATAAGGGGGGGGTCTAGGGGGCAGCTGTAGCACCAACATTTTTCACCTTAATGCATAGAATGCATTAAGATGAAAAACCTTGAGACTTTACAACTCCTTTAATACAAAACACAATCGGTATGGCAACCAATTGATTTTCCTGACGCTACTACAAAAACGAACACCGATTTGACCCCACCAATGATTTAAAAAATTAAAAATAGTAATAATAATAATAATAATAATAATACTATCAAAACTAAAAGGTTCTTAAAATGTAATTTTTGAATAAAATTCTACTAGTTTATGGCCAGCTTAAAAATACTTAAAAAGACAAATCCAGAACAAGCATGTGGAATGAAGTGTTCCACATGGAGCAGCCGGGGAGGAGCGAGGAGGAGAGCGAGGAGGAGAGCAGAGGCGGACAGAGGAAGGAGCGAATGCACACAGCTCAGATCTGGGATGAGAGGAGATCTGCCGGAGGACAGTGACCAGAGAGAAGAATATACAATACTACAGAACACAACTCCATGTATCAACAAGCCCTGCAGATATTGTAAGGTGAGAACTCATTTCCTAAACTGGATGAAAGAACTGCATTCCTGAGTCTAAAATATTTATTGAAAGGAATCCTCTACTGACAAAAATATGGGGATCCCAAAACTGATCATTTTCTAAAGCTGGCCATACACTGGTAGATTTCCGAACGAACGTTCATTAGGAAATTCTCAGTTCATGCAATCACTTGATGGATGTCATTTGAAAGTTTGATTTGATTTCAGAATAAATTTTATTTGCCAGAGAAAAACCTCATATAATGTTAAAAAAGAGTTTTTTCACCTTAACCACTCCTGGAGCGGAAGGATTTTCCCCTTTAATGACCAGGCCCTATGTTGCGATTTGGCACTGCGTTATTTTAGCGAACAATTGCGAGGTCGTGTGACGCTGTACCCAAATAAAATTGATGTCCTTTTATTCCCACATTTAGAGCTTTCTGCTGGTGGTATTTGATAACCTGTGTAATTTTTATTTTTTGCGCTATAAACCAAAAGATAACGACAATTCTGAAAAAAAAATAAATAAATAAATAAATACAATATATATATAATTTTTTTTTTTCTGCTATATAACATTCTCAAAAAAAAAAAAAAAATTTGAAAATCTATTTTTTTCATCCCCTTAGGCAAATTTGTATTCTGCTAAATATTTTTGGTGAAAAAAATCCCAAAAAGCGTATTTTGATTGGTTTGCACAAAAGTTATCGCTTCTACAAATTAGGGGAAAGATTTCTCATTTTTATTTTTTTACTAGTAATGTTGGCGATCTGCGATTTTTAGCGGGACTGTGACATTGCAGCAGACAGATCGGACCCCTGACTGACATTACAGTAAACCCTCGCTCCATCGCGGTTCAGTTTTTGCGGTCCCGGTATATTGCGTCTTTTTTTGTAATGTTATTTTACTATATAAATCATTAGAAATTAAATATTTTTGTGTTTTTCCATAGCTCTTGCTATGTCTCTCAGTATCTTTAATGTGTTTAAATTAGTTTCTATTGTTTTAAAAGTGTGTTTAAAGACCTTAAAATGCTTTTACACGTACAGTGACAGTTAATAAAAACATGCCTACAATGCATTTTAATAGGATTTTTCTATTTCGCGGATTTTCACTTTTCGCGGGTGGGTCCGGAACGTAACCCCCACAATGGAGGGGGGTTTACTGTATTGACACTTTTGGGGGACTAGTGATATTACTACAGTAATCAGTGCTAAAAATATGCATTGTTACTGTAATAATGACACTGGCAGGGAAGGGGAATAACAGTGTGGGTGATCAAGGGGTTAAATGTGTACCTAGGGGGTGCTTTCTAACTGTGGGGGGGGCTTGCTGCATGAACACAGAGAACTGTGTTCCTAAATAGGAGGAACACAGGATCCCTGTGTTCATAACTGTCAGAACAGTGGTCTATGGGAGTGTTTCTAACTGTATGGGGGGCGGGGCTTGTGAAATTATCATAGAGACATGTGATCCTATATAGCAGGATCACAGGCGCTCTGTGATCATTCCAGGGAGAAGAACAGTCAGATGTGTTTACAACAGCTGACTGTTCTTCTATCTCAGTGGGGAGCGATCGTGGGTGGCAGGCGGCAATCAGAGCCGCCTGTCCTGTGCATCGGAGTCCCCGCTGACAAGGGGGGCGGGAGCGCGCCCCCTAGCTGCAGGCGTGCGACCGACTTATACCTACGTCGGTTCGCGCAGCAGGGCCGCCCTGCTGCAGTATAACTGCGGCGGGCGGTCAGGATGCGGTTAAAGAGGAAGTAAATATAGTAAAGTAACTTGCATCGTTTAGGAGATATTTACTTTGCATGCAGCCAGTGACATCACTGACGCATGCGCTCTGAAGGAACGTCCGACTTTGCCGTCCTTTCAGAGCCCTGTGCCGTGTACAGCAGCTCCTGTGCGTATGCGCGGTAGTGACGTCATCGCGGCTCCGGCCAGTCAGATGGCCAGAGGACCCGAACCCGGAAGGAAGACAGGTGAACATAACGGCTGTGTCAGAAGTGAGCGGCCGGCACTGCGGAGGGGTTTCGTTCTAAGGTAAGTATTTCATAATGAGCTGGTATGCGATGCACACTACCTCATTATGCCTTTGTCTTTCAGGTTTTATTTTTTTTTTCATTTGTTTTTTTAATTTGGAGGTTTGGTGACGGTTCACATATATGCGATGGCAGACATTGCATGTGATTCGCAGAGCTCTGCTCTACAAATCAAATGCGATGTCTGTGCAATGCAAATTCAGCCATACAGATTGCATCGGATTCAGACCAAAGTCCTACAAGACCCTTTTTATGGTCCGCACCAGAATCGGATCCCATGGGTGTGATCCGATTCCTATCCAAACTGACAGTTCACCCTGTGATATGCGAACTAATCTGGGGTTGTCGTTAACTTTGTATTGACACTCCCAGCAATTTGCATATTGCAGTGTGAACTGCCTTGCGAGTCGGGTGCGATGCGGAAACCCACAGTGGATTCGCAGGGTTCCCGCATCGCACCAATGTGAACCGGCACTTACAACCTCTTTAACGACCCAACTGCAGATAGGTGCAAACTGTAGTCACATAATTAGGTGACCAAAGGTTAATCGTGACTTTTACTAACCCGTCTTCAATGGATCAGGCAACCGCAATAAAATACAGAAATGTAACATTGTTACTATTCTTACTCTTAGAGGTCTATTTATGTGTCACATACGAATGTGACTTTCACATGTGTGAAAGGGACCTAAAGCGCGCGAGGCGAGAAGAGCCGGAAGCTATCAAATCCAAACAGGGAACATCTACACTCATAATCAGAGCACTGATCATCAGTGTCCTGATGATCAGTGAAGCCCGAACAGTGCCCATCAGCAATGCCTATCAGTGCTGCCAATGAGTGCCCATCAGTGCTGCTAATCAGTGCTGCTAAATCGTGCCCATCAGTGATGCCAATCAGTGCTGCTAATCAGTGCCCATCAGTGCTGCTAATCAGTGCTGCTAAATCGTGCCCATCAGTGATGCCAATCAGTGCTGCCAATGAGTGCCCATCAGTGCTGCTAATAAGTGCTGCTAAATCGTGCCCATCAGTGATGCCAATCAGTGCTGCCAATGAGTGCCCATCAGTGCTGCTAATAAGTGCTGCTAAATCGTGCCCATCAGTGATGCCAATCAGTGCTGCTAATCAGTGCCCATCAGTGCTGCTAATCAGTGCTGCTAAATCGTGCCCATCAGTGATGCCAATCAGTGCTGCTAATCAGTGCCCATCAGTGCTGCTATTCAGTGCCCAGTGATGCCAGTGCCCATCAGTGATGCCAACCAGTGCTGCCTATCAGCGCCCATCAGCAAGGCTGCTGTTAGAAGTCACGTGGCCCTGTACAACCTACCTGGCAGCCCCCCCGAATATGTCAAGACAATATTTTCACTAAAATCATTATTAGCAGGCACAAACCTAACAGAGGACCTGTGTAAATTAGCCCTTTTTGTTTTTTTACATTTAAAAAAAAAAAAAATATATATATATATATATATATATATATATATATATATATATATATATATATATATATATATATTTTCAATTATTTTATTTTACAATTTTCTTAAAATTATTTATTACACTGTTTATTTATTTATTTATTTTTTTTTACATGACAGGGAAACCTGCAGTGCTCTTGGGGGAGGGGTGAAACAGTGAACGGGAGGCACATGGGGAGTGGGGGGGGAGATCAGAAGCAGGCAGAACAGGGAGGGGGATCGGTGTCGGAGAAGCAATTACAGGAACGATGCCCTGTGTCTGTGTCTCTCCCTGCAGCAGCTGAAAGCTGTCAGAAGGGAGAAAAACTGGCTTTCAGCTGCTGCAGGGGGCCGCACAGGGCTTCCTTCTGTAATTGTCTCCCTGCCGGACCGCAACCATTCCCTGCGCTGTAGGGGCCCCCTGTGTGCCCGGGCCCCCTACAGTAGAACTGGGGGTCCCCCCACTATCAGCAGCCCTGCCCATCAGTGATGCTAGTCAGTGCCCATCAGTGATGCGGACCATTCCCTGCGCTGTAGGGGCCCCCTCTGTGCCCAGGCCCCCTACAGTAGAACTGGGGGTCCCCCCACTATCAGCAGCCCTGCCCATCAGTGATGCCAGTCAGAGCCCATCAGTGATGCCCATTAGTGCCCATCAGTGATAACCATCAGTTCCATCTATCAATGCAGCCTATTAGTGCCACATATCAGTGCCACCTCATCAACACACATCAGTGACAGAGGAAAATTATTATTTAGAACATTTTATAACAGAAACTTTTCAGAATAACTTTTTTTTTCTCTAAATTTTCAGCCTTTTTCATTGGTTTAGCAAAAAAAACAAAAAACAGTGGTGATTTAAAACCACCAAAAGAAAAAAAATAACAATTTTGTATGGGTACAGCGTTGCATGACAGCGCAATTATTCAAAATGCGACAGCGTTGAAAGCAGAAAATTGGCGTGGGCAGGAAGGGGATGAAAGTGCTCGGTAGGTAAGTAGTTATAACACACACGGATCTGGAAGATTCACCTGCAGGGAATGTTTGCCGAAATTCAGATTCTCTGCTTTTTATATACACATCTTTATGTCTAGAACTCCGACATATTCTGCCGTGTTTTCTGGAGTACAATCTGGGGAAATCACAAAACAGACAGGAGAGGAATAAAATAATAAAAGAAATGAGGAAAACAAAAGGTGGAAGGGCCCTGCCCACAGGAGCTGACGCTCTAGGAAAAATTTGGGAAGCGTGGTAAGAGGGCGTTTTTTTTTTGGTACAAAGATCCGGCCGCATCTAAATCATAAACATAATCCAATGCCAAGGTGGCAACAAAACCGCCACCTAGAAAACATTTATGAGGACGGAAAATAAGCGCAGGGGGGGGGGGGGCAAATTTTGGAAATAGTGGGGACAGGGGGAAAATCATAATAAAGATACATTGTAGCAATGTATCGTATGATGATCTTGTATGGGTTATGCAGGGAAGATTCTCCAGGATAAGTAGACATTTATGAAATTAGAGAAACGTCATTAATGCGATGCAAGATACAAAGCTGAATTCCAGACAGATATAAAATACACCAATGAATGCAGCCTAATGCAGCCCATTAACCACTTAAGGACTGGAAGGTTTCACCCCCCTTAACTACCTCAATACTGGGCACTAAAACCCCCTTCCTTCCCAGACCAATTTTCAGCTTTTAGTGCTATTGCATTTTGAATGACAATTGCGTGGTCATGCAACACTGTACCTAAACCAAATTTGTGTCATTTTACCCCCACAAATAGAGCTTTCTTTCGGTGATATTTGATCACCGCAAGGTTTTTTCTTTTTTGGTGCACAAATAAAAAAAAGACTGAAACGTTTGAAAAAAAAAAAAAAGGTTTTTTGTTTTAGGTTATAAAATTTTGTAAATAGATATGTTTTTTCCTGCACTGATGAGCACTGATGAGGCCGCACAGACAGGCACTGATGAGGAGGCACTGATGGGGTGGCACTGATATGCAGCACTGATAGGTAGCACTGATATGCAGCACTGATGGGCACTGATAGGTAGCACTGATATGCGGCATTGGTGGGCACTGATAGGCAGCGCTGATGGGCACTGATAGGCAGCACTGATGGGCACTGATAGGTAGCACTGATGGGCACTGATAGGTGGCACTGATGGGCACTGATCGGCGGCACTGATGGGCGGCACTGATGGGCAGTGATAGGCAACACTGGTGGGCAATAATGGGCAATGGTGGGCGGCACTGATAGATGGCAATAATGGGCACTGGTGGGCAGCACTGATAGATGGCATTGGTGGGCAGCACGGATAGGGAGGGCACCACTGGCAGGCTCTCTGAGCCCTGATTGCCATCCCTGGTGGCCATGGTGGGCATCCCTGGTGGTCATGGGTGGGCATCCCTGGTGGCTCTAGTGACAACCCCCCACCCCCCCCCCAGGGCTGCACTGGTAATCCATGTTCTGGTTACCAGCACAGACCCCCCCTGTGATCAGTGATTAATTAGAAAAACTCACTGATCCCCTGGCTGCAGCACAGATCGTCTTCTTCTCCTCACTGACAGGATCTGTGTGAGGAGAAGAAGAGATCAAAGCCGTTACAATGGCTGTAGTTACATTACATGACGGCTGTGATTGGACACAGCCATCATGTAATCAGGAGGGCCAATCACAGGGCCCTCTTGCCAAAACTTGTTGCTCTGTGTCCGAGGGACACAGGCACATCGAGTTTGCACCGCTGCACGTGCCCGCGGCAGCGCGATCTCGCTCCTTCTGCAGGACGTTCTGGAACGTCCGATCAGAAGGACGAGACTCCCACCTGGCCGTATATGTACAGTGGCCGGGTGGGAGATGGTTAATGACCAGGCCATTTTTTGCGATTCGGCACTGCGTTACTTTACCTGACCATTGCGCGGTCGTGCCACGCTGTACCCAAATAAAATCAATGTCCCTTTTTTCCCACAAATAGAGCTTTCTTTTGGTGGTATTTGATCACCTGTGCGATTTTTATTTTTTGCGCTATAAACAAAAAAATAAAAGGAAAAAAGCAACAATTCTAAAAAAAAAAAAAAAAAAAAAAAAAAACAATATTTTCTACTTTCTGCTATAAAAATTCCCAATAAAAAAAATAAAATCTAAATGTTTTCATCGTTTTAGGCCAATATGGATTCGGCTACATAATTTTGGTAAACAAAATCCCAATAAGCGTATTTTGATTGGTTTGAGCAAAAGTTATTGCATCTACAAACTAGGGGAAAGATTTATGTCATTTTTATTTATTTTTTTTACAAATTTTATTTTTAGAATTATTCAATGGGCAATTTACAAGCTTTATAACAATTACAACCCAAAAGGCCACTGAATACGACATTTATTTATTTATTTTTTTACCAGTAATGGCAGCGCTTAGCGAATTTTAGTGGGACTGCGACATTGCGGCGGACAGATCGGACACCTAACTGACATTTTTTACACTTTTGGGGGGTCCAGTGACATTACTACATTAATCAGTGCTAAAAATATGCACTGTTACTGTAATAATGACACTTGCAGGGAAGGGGTTAACACCAGGGGCGATCAAAGGGTTAAGTGTGCTCCTAGGGAGTGCTTTCTAACTGTGTGTGAGATCGCCTCACTAGATCAGCCTTTCTCAACCTTTTCAATGTGGAGGAACCCTTGAAATAAATTTCAGGTCTCAGGGAACCCCTGCTAAAAAGGATTAGATTTACAACTCATGATATATTAGTGTGATGGTCGTGGGATGAATGCTCCTTACACTTGTGGACATTGGGAAGAATTCTCTTCTTCCAGATAGCTAAAAAGAACAATGGTGTCATTGGGAACTTATCTGAGAGGCAGAAATTGCCCATTGCTCAAGGAACCCCTAGCAGACTCAGAAGGAACCCTAGGATTCCACAAGACCCTGGTTGGGAACCACTGCACTAGATGAACACAGAGATCCTTGTTCCTAAATAGCAGGAACACGGGATCCCTGTGTTCATCTCTGACAGAACAGCGGTCTGCCTTGTTTACATCAGCAGACCGCCGTTCTGTCTCCATGGGGAGAGATCGCGTCCACCAGTCCCACGGATTGGCTCCCCCTCTGGCCAATCAGCGCGCATGCGCAGCTCCAGCGGCAAGCGCGCGCCCCCCACTGTCTATTACACAAAGGGACGTACAGGTACGTTGTTTCGCGTAGCAATAAAACTACGGCGGCTGGTCGGCAAGTGGTTAAAGCGGTTGTAAACCGCTGCTCGTTTTCTTTTTTTCTTACCTGCAAGGCAAAGGCATAATGTGCTAGTATGCATCACATACTAGCACATTATGTGAAACTTACGTGAAGACTAAGCCTTCCAATGATGCAATGTCATCACTGGAGGCCGCATCCATCTTCACCTGTCTTGCTTCTGGGTTTGCAGACTTCGGCTCTGTGATAGGCCGGAGCCGTGATGATGTCACAGGTGGTCGTTCCTTCAGAGCTCATGCGCCAGTGATGTCACTGGCTACATATATACAGTAAATATCTCCTAAACGATGCACGTATAGGAGATATTTATACTACCTATAGCTAAGCCTTGTTATAGGCTTACCTATAGGTAAAATTTAAAGATAGAAGTTTCACTTCCTCTTTTAGTCTGATTAAAGCGGAGTTCCACTCAAAAGTGCCTCATTTGGCACCTTTAAGGGGGGAGGGGGGAGCAGGTACCTTTTTTTGACAGGTACCCTGTCCCTACTTCTGTCGGACCTCGCCGCGGCAAGGTATGTCTGAAATTCGGCCCCCTCCTCCCCCGTCCTCCTTCCAGGCCAGCAAGAAAGCACAGCGCGCTTTGTGCAGTGCATGCGCAGTAGGGACCCGGGCCACGAAGCTGCAAGGCTTTACTGCCAGGTTCCCTGACCGGCAATGGCGGCGGCAGCATCCGACAGCAGATGGAAAAATCGTCTGACATCGCTGGACTCCAGGACAGGTAAGTTACCTAATATTAAAAGTCAGCAGCTACAGTATGTGCCAGTGCCATCTTAAGAGCATTAAATTCCCCCCGGGCAATGCCGTGCACTGGGGCCCCGTGCACTGTCCTGTGTGCGCCTGTTCCCGTGGAGGTAGACAGGCATTCCTGCAGTTGTGGGCTCCCCCTCCACTGGCCAAGTGGCCTGACAGCAGCGCAGGGCCGACAGGCGCTTGCCACATGCTAAGTCCAGCCGCGGGATGCACATGGGAATCGAGAATAATGCTTGGCTAGGGCCAGGTCGCTGGGCAGGTGGGGCCCCCCAGGCAAGTGGAGTCCCTGGGCAACTGCCCAGCGTGCCCATTCGGTAAGATGGCCCTGGTATGTGTAGCTGCTGACTTTAATTTTTTGGAGGATGACTGCGTAAGTACCTAAATCTGACTTGGTATCAGCCTCTTGCAGTCCCTGTACAGCAGAGTTCAGACTGGGAGCGGGAGATGTTGCACAACGAAGCACTTTGCTTTGCTGCGGTAGTCATGTGCTAACTAGAAGCATGCTGATAGGAGGAAAGAGCCGAGCGATAGAGAGATGAGCTCATCCATTTGCTCCTGGCGGAGTGATTAGAGAGATAAGCTCTTCCATTTGCTGCTGGGGAAAGTGTAAATCAGGTCTACTGCCTTGCCGGACAGGACTGTGCTGTGTGGCAGAGCTAGTTAAATCTCAGGACTGGATGGACAGAAATGCCAATCCCTTCAATTTCAAAGAATGGGAGCAGCACAGGAGAAAATCTGAGCATAGCAGCAAGATTTCTCTGGAGAAGAGACGATTGAGGGGGGATAACCTTAAAATACGTAGGGGGTTCTTCACTGTAAGAGCGGTAAGGATGTGGAATTCTCTTCCGCAAACAGTGGTATCAGCAGGGAGCATCAATAATTTCAAAAACTATTAGATGGGCACCTTAAAGACCACAACATACAGTGGTATACAATGTACAACATACAGGGGTATACAATGTACAACATACAGGGGTATACAATGTACAACATACAGGGGTATACAATGTACAACATACAGGGGTATACAATGTACAACACACAGGGGTATACAATGTACAATATACAGGGGTATACAATGTACAACATACAGGGGTATACAATGTACAACATACAGGGGTATACAACGTACAACATACAGGGGTATACAATGTACAACACACAGGGGTACACAATGTACAACATACAGGGGTATACAATGTACAACACACAGGGGTATACAATGTACGGTTAACAGTAAACACACACACACATCATAGGTTGAACTGAATGGACTGATGCCTTTTTTCAACCTCACTAACTATGTAACTAAAGGAAGGAAGGAATCTGCAGGTCCTATATTTTGTTGTAGAGGTTTTCAGGCTTAAAGCTCAGAGTCAGACCCATCTGAGAAGTAAACTAATAAAAGGCTGTCTTGTTGTAAACAGCTTTGACAGGTTGCATGAAAAACTATGAGAATGGCGCCAGTGGAAAAGATTTGCTCATAAATAGAATTTTACCATCCTTTTTGCTGAACATCAGTCTAGATTTACTTCACCTCCTCCTTACGGTCAGATGTAGTAATTTTAATTTTGTCAAAAGAAAAATTAAAAGCAAAAAATAAAAAAAGGTAAAAGCCGTGCTCCGTTTTATTAGAATGATATATAAACAATATGGACCGGCGCTATCAGAGCCGGTTCACATTAGAGAGATCCGACATGCCGGGGCGACCTCACAAGTCGCGGTGAGCTGCTTGCACCGCGACCTCGGAGCGGCCGGCACGGACTTCATAACATTGAAGTCAATGCAGGTCGCTCCGGGTCGCCCCAAAGAAGCTCCGGACCCTTTTTCTAAGTCGGAGCAACTTGTGTTGCTCCTATTAGAACGGGTCCGCAGCTTCTCTATGGCTGGCGACCTACGGCGACCTGTCAGGCGACCAGGTCGCCTGACAGGTCGCCCCAGTGTGAACCGGCTCTCACAGTGTCAGAAGCATAAAATAAAATAACATCAAGTGTATAATAAAAATCAAAATGCTTCAGTGCATCTACTAATAAAGTGCATGTGCAAACAATCAGGGCCGGGACAAGCAGTGTCCATTGGGGGCGCAGGGGTGCCACCCCCCCATCCATGCGTCCGGCCCCCTAATCTACATGCAGGGTGCCGGACGCATGGACTTCAATTATTTTTTTTTTTTTAAGCACGTGATTAGAGCCAGAGGCTTTATTAGGCTTCAAGGCCAGTTGTGTGACAATAGCAAAAGAATATTCGCTATCATCACACGGATCCTCCTCCTGGCCAATCAGGAAGCGGGTCCTGAGACCCGTTTCCCGATTTGCCGAAAGAAGAAGCCACTGGCCAAGGAGGAGGAGGGAGGAGACGCAGGGGGAAGTTGCCACCGCCACTGCCTGTCCACATGTCCAGGGAGAGGGGTGAGTGAGCTGGCGACGGGTGTGGGGTGTGCGGCCTGGTGTGGTCCAGGGGGGTATGGTCGCCGCCGCCACCGCTGCCTGTACACATGTCCAGGGTGAGGGGTGGGTGAGCCAGCGACGGGTGTGCGGGCTGGTGTGGTCCGGGGGGGGGTATGGTGTGCGGCCTGGTGTGGTCCAGGGGGGTATGGTGTGGTCCAGGGGGGTATGGTGTGGTCCAGGGGGGTATGGAGTGGTCCGTCTGCCGCCCATGGAGCACCAGCCAACATTTGGGACAAGGGGTGGGCAGAAGGAGCGGCTGCCCTGGGTGCGGTTGGGGAATTGGAGGGTTGTGCTAGAAGGGGTGATCTGGAGGGGGGTATTTGTACTAGGAGGGTGAGTTTGTGCTAGGAAGAGCAATTTGGGGGGGGGGGATTTGTGCTATTAGGAATGAATAGGGGGATTTGTGCTAGGAGGGGAAATGGGGTGGGGGGGATTAGTGCTAGGAGAGGGTATTTGGGGGGGTATTTGGAGAGAGGAGAAGATTTATGCTCAAAGGGGAAATTTAAGGGGTAGAGGACTCGTGCTAATAGAGAAGATTCAGGGAGGGAGCAGATTTGAGCTGGGAGAGGGGATTTGTAAATTTTTTGTTTAGGGAGAATTTTGACTTGGAAAGGAAATTTTGCTTAAGGGATAATGGTAAAAATGTACACGTAAATCTTTTTTTTTTTTTGGGGGGGGGGGGTGGGTTCTGACACAGTGCTCATACATATTGGGGGGTCCGCAATTTGGCATTTTTGCCCTGGGCGCTAAATGACCTTGTCCCGGCACTGCAAACAATTTCATCAAAGCAGGTAAAAATCTGAGAGTGGATGCGCAAACCGTGCATAAAATGTGCACAGAAAAGTGAATATTAATTCACAGTCACACAAAAAAATATTATAAAAATAAGAAATATATAAAAAATATAAACAAAAATGTCCAATCAGTAGTGATAAAAAAAGTCTGTATAGTCCGTGAATAAAGTGATCCAACAAGCTGAAGTGACAATAGTGCAATCTCCCAACAACTGATGTCCAACATTAAGTGCAATGGCCCCTCCCCTTAAAGCGTATCTCCACTTTTGTTGAGAAAAAAACATTCCCCTCTGGGTGATCTCTGTACATTGCAGGGATTTTTACAAACTTTGTTGCAGATTCCTACCTTTTGTTATTCTAAAGAAATCATTGTTAGTTCCTCTGTGCTGAGTGGGTCTAATGGGAGTGGTTTCATAATTATCTATCAGCTGTGGCAGCTGCAGGGCTCTAATGAGGAAATCTGCTGGGCCTGCATCCCTTTAGACGTGTTCCTATTGGGGGATCTCACCAAAAATGACATTTGTGTTGCAGGGGATGCCAGAAATCTGACTTGTATCTTAGTGCAGACTTCTGGGGAAATTGGTGAGCCAATTACACAAGCAGGAAATGATGTTTCTGGGGGTGTGGTCAGTATACATTCTGTGTACAGAACACCTCCAGGCGGCCATATTGCATTGCATTTTCAGAAAATTACAACAGCTGCAGATTGAAAAGGAAAGGTAATTTTTTATTAACATTCAATTACAATATGATTTGTGTCGCAGTTGTATACTTTATATTGCTTTTTCTTTATTTGCTGATTTTTTTTTTCCCCAACGGAAGTGGAGTTACTTTTTAAAGCAAAGTTTCAATAGCGTGTACACAAGAAACAATCGCAGATGGACTTCATGATGGATGGTTCTCCGCTCATATAAAATAAAACAGAGTATCCATAGTGTAATATGTATGACAATAGCTTTAACCACTTTACGTCCGCTCACAGTAATACTACTGCGGCAGAGTGGCTCGTTATCGTCTGATGACGTAGTATTAACGTCGTCAGACACTCCCCCTTCTGGGCGGCGCTTGCGCGCCGCCGGAGGCTCGCTCCCGCTGTTTTCATTCACAGCGGGAGTCGGGCCAGGGGAGGAGCAGCGGCGATCGCCGCACGACTATTTTTTGGGGAAAAAAAATACACATTAATTTGAATGTGTAGCCTGGTCGCAAGGTTCCATCTGAAGTTGTTTTGTTCTACTATTAAAGTTTCTACAAAAGTTTCTACAAGGCAATGAATCATTGAATTATGGGAGATGTAGTTCTGGGAGGAGTGAAGACTTTGGATCATCTGTGGGACTGAACTATCCTCCCAGGGAGCACTGGGACACGCAGGGGTAGTTGGGAGTGTGTATATAAAGGAGGCGGGACTAGGGGAGGACTGGGCCAGGGGGCAAGGGGGAAAATGCCCCCTGGGCCGCTCTGATGTCCTGTAAAAAGGCTGCACCGCTTCTGCCACAGACATACCTAAAGGATTCCTGGTGAAGAGAAGTAAAAATTCCCCACTGCTGACCTACTGAGTGTGGGATGAAGACAAGGAAAGAGTGCAGGCCTCCCCTCTCCAGCATGGATGGTGTAAACTGTGTCTGAGCAGAGGCCGGTTCCATGCCCCACTGGAGACTCTCCTCCCCTGGCCAGCCCCAACCGAGCTGCCCCGAGGTTGGGAACCCGGATTCAGCTGGTGAGTAAAGAGTACCTGGAGCAGGGGTTCAGCTTGGAATGGGGGTCAGGAGGAAGACGGGAAGAGGGAGTGGGGCCGAGTCACTGCACCATGGGCCTCTGGTTTCTACTTGCCCCCTGGGTTGAAAGCTGCCAGTCTGCCCCTGGGCGGGACCAAGATTCATGCTCTTGCCTCGAGAACAGCGCGCTGTGCCTGTGAGGAGGGGGAAGAGCTGCTGTGGAGTGCAGAGAAGGACAGGCCGAAGGCCTCTCTCAAACAATCGCTGGGTGCCGGCAAACATCCAGTCTGCTGGACCTCAGTGTTGCCAACCGCCCGTAGATTTTCCGGACAGCCCGTAAAAACAGGGCACTTTTCTCCTGCCCGTAAATGCCCATAGCAGGAGAAAAGTGCCAGTAAAAAAATGGCTGTGGCGGCATGATCAGAACCGCGCATGCGCGGCGAGCCTCGGAGTCTGTCGGACAGTCTCGGACAACCACCTGCGCCTGCCTTGAATTTTCCCGCCAGTGCCGCCACACTGCCCCCCCCCCCCCAGCCCCAGCCTATAAATAGCCAGGAGCCGAGTGGGGGAATGCTGGACGGGGCAGACCGCGAGAATAGGAGACGCTGCATGGAGGAGTCAGCTCGGCTGGCACAAGATGACTGAGCGGCAGGAGGGGGCTCAGGGGGGCCAGGTCCATCACCAACATCATCATCGGGTCAGTCGGTGGCTGTGGCTGGACGGACGGAGCCGGACTGAGTCTGAGTGACAGAGAGAGACTGTCACTGACTGACTGGACTCGAGAGACTGTCATGGTGGTGGAGGTCAGACGTGGGTGAACAAGTGTTAGTGCAGGAGGACAGTAGACTGGGAGCCGGAGAGGGGGGAGACTGGAGGAGACAGCAGAGAGAGAGACTGTCATGTTATCAATTGTGTGGTGTGGCTGTGGAGTGGACTGTGACTGCAGAGTGGAGGAGACACTAGGACAGAGGAGAGGACTGGAGAGACTTAGCCAGAGAGGGCCCGCGGTGAACAGTCACTTTTTTTTTTAACCCAGGCCAGCACAGAGTTACTTTAACCACTTAAGCCCCGGAAGATTTTACCCCCTTCCTGACCAGGGCCTATTTTGCGATTCGGCACTGCGTGACTTTAACGGACAATTGTGCGGTCGTGCGACGCTGTACCCAAATGAAATTGACGTCCTTTTTTCCCCACAAACAGAGCTTTCTTTTGGTGGTATTTGATCACCTGTGCGATTTTTTGATCATGCGCTATAAACAAAACAAGAGCGACAATTTTGCAAAAATAACAATATTTTTCAAATTACTTTTATATGATATTCCCCAAAAAAAAAAAATGTAAAAATCTAAATTTTTTAACATTTTAGGCTAAATTGTTTTCTGCTACATATGTTTGGTAAAAAAAAAAAAAAAAAGCGCAAAAAGCGCAAAAGTTATTGCGTTTACTAACTAAGGGAAAGATTTTTGTCATTTTTTTTTTTTTTTTTTAACGAGTAATGGCGGCAATCTGTGATTTTTTTTTGCGGGACTGCGACATTGCGGTGGACAGATCGGACCCTTGACTGACATTTTTGACACTTTTGGGGGTACCAGTGACATTACTACAGAAATCAGTGCTATACATATGCACTGTTACTGTAAAAATGACACTGGCAGGGAAGGAGTTAACTTTATTGGAGATGGAGGGGTTAAGTGTGTCCCTAGGGGCGTGATTCTAACTGTCATTGGATGTGGCTTTGTGTGTAACAGCAGAGATCAACGGTCCTACATAGCAGGACCGTGTGATCTGTGCTGTTACACAGGGGAGAATGACAGGCGGCTTGGTTTACATTAGCCGCCTGCCTTTCTCCCGCTGTATCCGACGATCGCGAGTGACCGGCGGACCCGCACGCGCGGGCTTCTTAGTGAACGAGCGGGGGCGGGAGCGCGCCTCCGGCGGCGCGCGCTCGCCCCCTATTGGCTCCCAGGCTAATGACGTACCGGTACGTCACTTTGCCTGGGAGGGGCTGACCGCCGCCGTATATAGTCGGGCGGCGGTCGGCAAGTGGTTAAATAATACTTACTTTAGGATCGCAGTTTTGCATGTTATATAGACTGAGTCACTCACTTTGCATTTGTGCACCGTGAAAAAAGCTTGTATGTGCTTTTTTGGTGCTAAAAAATCTAGTTGTCTTGGTTTAGTCAGCAATAGAAGAGATAGGTGTTGTTGGCAACAGCAACTTGGTTGGCAGGCAGCACTTACATTTCCCAGCAACAGTACCTACCTACCATCAATTTAGGATGTTACTGGGGCTCCCCACTGACAACCAGTGTGAGAGGGGATGTTACTGGGGCTCCCCACTGACAACCAGTGTGAGAGGGGATGTTACTGGGGCTCCCCACTGACAACCAGTGTAAGAGGGGATGTTACTGGGGCTCCCCACTAGGGATGATCGAACTTTTGAAAAGTTTGGTTCGGCCAGAACATCCGAACTTCCCGAAAGTTCGGCCCGGATTTCAGAACCCCATTGAAATCAATTAGACCCGAACTTCGGTAATCAAAAAACACAATTTTTAAGCCCTAAAACCCAATAAATGCCCCTAAAAAGTCCCTAGGGTTCTGGGTCATGCCCCATTAACTATAAATCACACAAAAAAAAGTTCTTAAAAATTGTCATTTTTGATAAAAAAGCCAATTATTGAAAAAAAAAAAAAGAGAGATTTTTTTTATTTTGACTTTGGATTTCGTATCTGGGGGGTCTAAGAAGTGTACCTGTGAAGTTTCAGCTCTGTAGCATGTCCAGAACCATAAAAAAAATTGTTTGTATTAGAACACTTTTAGCTCAGGGGGTTGGCATCTCTTCTCGGTTTTCACACCTTGCCGGTTTAATAGAAGGCATTTTTTTGGGTTCTTTGCAGTCAGGAAAAACATCTGAACTTGTGTATAGTGGTACTGTGCACAAGTTCTGATGTTTTGCCTGCCTCCAAAAACCCCCAAAAAATGCCAGCAAAAACACACCTGGGCATTTTTTTTTTGACGCTAGCGTTTTTTTTGGCATTTTTTGGGGTTCTTTTGAGGCAGGCAAAACATCTGAACTTGTGTATAGTGGTATATATACACACATAATTATTATATGCATATAGACACCTAGCCATATATAGGTGTGATAGTAGCAGAAATATATTACTGTAAATGATTTCATTAGCGCAAGCATATATTTCTGCTACTATCACACCTATATATGTCTAGGGGTATATATATATATACAGACATATATGTGTATATATACCCCCTATACAGATGTTCAGATGACATGTCTGACATCAAACATGTCCTCAAAAAAGCACTGGCAGTGGCAGCCCCTGCAGCATGAAAAATGCTTGGCTGGTGAGAAGCCATATTCCTGTCCCGAAGCAACTCAGAGAAATTATCATTTCTCTATAGCGGTCACCCTGCTATGGAAGGGTTTTGTCACCCTTCCATAGCAGTCACTGTCAGTTAACCCTACACTACACTACGGTCCCCTTACACTTAACACTTTCCCTACAGAAACTAAATTTTTGAAGCTAACTTAAGTGTAAAGGGGCACTCTAACTACACTAGATATCCCTTTCCTCACACTAAAAATAGCTAAATGACACTTTGTAACACATTAGAACAGAACAGCATTCCACTCTCTTCCATGTCCAGTATAACAATGCTAGGAATTTGGCGGGGGCGATCTTATATACTGGGGGGAGTATTCACTAATGATTGGTCTAGGGACCCCCTAGTCACTCCAATCACATTCCTAGCATTCTCCTGCCCCCTCAATTGGCTTTTGCTAATGGTTCTGGTCCAATCACGGGCTTTTAAAGCCCATTTCCTGAAGCATTGCATTTTGGTCGGTTCTGGTTGCCGAATTCCGAACTTTTTGGGCAAAAAGTTCTAAATTCGGCCGAACCTCGAACACCCAATGTTCGGGCCGAACCGATGGTGGACCCGAACCGTTCGATCATCCCTACTCCCCACTGACAACCAGTGTGAGAGGGGATGTTACTGGGGCTCCCTATTGACAACCAGTGTAAGAGGGGATGTTACTGGGGCTCCCCACTGACAACCAGTGTGAGAGGGGATGTTACTGGGGCTCCCCACTGACAACCAGTGTCTACGGACTGAGGTCACTGTCCCCGGACCAAGCCTGTCCCCGATTCAGGGCCAGAATAACATAGACAGGGCATCCCATGCTGGCTGAAAAACAGCCTGGTGGCTTGAATGCCAACATCTCTGTATATTAGGCAGTCCTGTACCCAGCGCTCTGTGCATTATGCAGTCCTGTGTCCAGCGCTCTGTGTATTATGCAGTCCTGTGCCCAGTGCTCTGTGTATTATGTAGTCCTGTACCAAGCGTTCTGTATTCTGCAATCCTGTACCCAGCGCACTGTGTATTATGTAGTCCTGAACCCAGCGCTCCGTGTATTATGTAGTCCTGTGTCCAGAGTTCTGTGTATTATGCAGTCCTGTACCCAGCGCTTTGTGTATTATGTAGTCCTGAACCCAGCGCTCTGTGTATTATGTAGTCCTGTTCCCAGAGTTCTGTGTATTATGCAGTCCTGTACCCAGCGCTCTGTATATTATGCAGTCCTGTGTCCAGTGCTCTGTGTACTATGTAGTCCTATACCAAGCGCTCTGTATTCTGCAGTCCTGTACCCAGCGCTCTGTGTATTATGCAGTCCTGTACCCAGCGCTCTGTGTATTATGTAGTCCTGAACCCAGTCCTGAACTCTGTGTATTATGTAGTCCTGTGCCCAGCGCTCTGTGTATTATGTAGTCTTGAACGCAGTGATCTTTGTATTGTGTAGTCCTGTGCCCAGCTTTCTGTGTATTATGCAGTCCTCTGTCCAGTGCTCTGTGTACTATGCAGTCCTGTGTCCAGTGCTCTGTGTACTATGTAGTCCTGTACCCAGTGCTCTGTGTACTATGCAGTCCTGTGCCCAGAGCTCTGTGTATTATGCAGTCCTGTGCCCAGCGCTCTGTGTATTATGCAGTCCTGTACCCAGCGCTCTGTGTATTATGCAGTCCTGTGTCCAGTGCTCTGTATAATGCAGTCCTGTACCCGGCGCTCTGTGTATTATGTAGTCCTGAACCCAGCGCTCTGTGTATTATGTAGTCCTGTGCCCAGCGTTCTGTGTATTATGCAATCCTGTGTCCAGTGCTCTGTGTACTATGTAGTCTTGTACCCAGTGCTCTGTGTACTATGTAGTCTTATACCCAGTGCTCTGTGTATTATGCAGTCCTGTACCCAGCGCTCTCTGTATTATGTAGTCCTGTACCCAGCACTCTGTGTATTATGCAGTCCTGTACCCAGCGCTCTGTGTATTATGCAGTCCTGTACCCAGCGCTCTGTGTATTATGCAGTCCTGTACCCAGCGCTCTGTGTATTATGCAGTCCTGTGTCCAGTGCTATGTGTATTATGTAGTCCTGTACCCAGCGCGCTGTGTATTATGCAGTCCTGTTGTAGCCAGCGCTCTGTGTATTATGCAGTCCTGTACCCAGCGCTCTGTGTATTATGCAGTCCTGTACCCAGCGCTCTGTGTATTATGTAGTCCTGAACCCAGCGCTGTGTATTATGTAGTCCTGTGCCCAGCATTCTGTGTATTATGCAATCCTGTGTCCAGTGCTCTGTGTACTATGTAGTCATGTACCCAGTGCTCTATGTACTATGTAGTCTTGTACCCAGTGCTCTGTGTATTATGTAGTCCTGTACCCAGCACTCTGTATTATGCAGTCCTGTACCCAGCGCTCTGTGTACTATGTAGTCCTGTACTCAGTTCTCTGTGTATTATGCAGTCCTGTGCCCAGCGCTCTGTGTATTATGCAATCCTGTGTCCAGTGCTATGTGTATTATGTAGTCCTGTAGCCAGCACGCTGTGTATTATGCAGTCCTGTACCCAGCACTTTGTGTATTATGCAGTAATGTGCCCAGCGTTCTATATATTATGTAATCCTGAGCCCAGCGCTCTGTGATTATGCAGTCCTGTGCCCAGCGCTCTGTGTATTATGCAGTCCTGTGCCCAGTGCTCTGTGTATTATGCAGTCCTGTGCCCAGCGCTCTGTGTATTATGCAGTCCTGTGCCCAGCGTTCTGTGTATTATGCAGTCCTGTGCCCAGCGTTCTGTCTATTATGCAGTCCTGTGCCATTTGCCAATAAAAAAATAAATAAATATGTCCCCGGATTTGATTTAAAAAAAAAAATCTGGTCACCTTAATCTATAGGGCACCCTGTGGTCCAACTTTTGACTCGTCTCTCATCTCACTACCCCCGCTGTGGTTCTTGTACAGCGGCGCTCTTCAGGTTCTGTGCGGTTAATTATCTTATTTGTCACATTTCCCTCTGTCGGAGGATATGACCAGCCTGTTGAGTAGCTCAGAGTATTGACCGCGCATACATTAGCAGCATGGCGAAATCTCTCATTACAGACACTCAGGGGGCGGCAGGCAGATCTGCTGACAACTCCAGGGAGACCTTCGTGATAAAAGACACGAACACTTGGCGCAGATCTGTAATCTCTAGATCAATATAAGAAGCAGCACAGCCCCTGCTGCACGCCATAGAACGGAAAAAGCGCATTCCAGCCTGCGGTGACTTTAATATGTGTAATGCGCTGGCCTATCTGGCACCTAGGACTCCCTGAACCCTGGGAGATAAGTGACAGTAAATAGGAAAAATTAGTGCACTAAACCAAATATGTAACAATAAAAATTAAAAGGTGGAGGAATTTAATGGAATAAATAATGACTTGAAAACCATTAACGAAAACACTGGGAAATCATTACCATTTGTTTGGACACTATAGCACCTTTATCAATATAGTCAATATATTTTGGGAAGACCATACACCAATTATGGTTGCACTATAAATTAATACATTTATTTTGCTGTTTTGCACATAACATTAAAATTTGTTTGCACTATAAATTAATATTTTGCTGTTTGCACGGATTACCCATCGTATAATTTTGGAACACACAGCACTTTAATCTACACTTTTTCAGCATATTTATGTGATTGCTATTTGCACATAATATTACAATTTGCACTTTATAATATATGCACTTTATTATCATTTTTGTATATTTAGTAGTTGACACCAGATTTTATTTTATTTTATGCACATAAGCACCTTCCATAAATAAGTAATATACTGGAGCACAACTTTTTATACTCCCCAGTTGATGATTTATATATTTAAATATCATATATGTCTATCCGTATGCTGAATTTGAGGATTTAATTATATACACCTATTGTACCCCGGGAGCGCAGTACCCCCCCCCCCCCATTTATCTCTATTTGATGTGGACTGCTTAACCACTTAAGCCCCGGAAGATTTTACCCCCTTCCTGACCAGGGGGTATTTTGCGATTCGGCACTACGTGACTTTAACGGACAATTGCGCGGTCGTGCGACGCTGTACCTAAACGAATTTGACGTCCTTTTTTCCCACAAACAGAGCTTTCTTTTGGTGGTATTTGATCACCTGTGCGATTTTTTGATCACGCGCTATAAACAAAAAAAGAGCGTCAATTTTGCAAAAATAACAATATTTTTCACATTTTTTTATATGAAATTCCCCCCATAAAAAAAGTAAAAATCAAAATTTTTTAAAATTTTCGGCCAATTTGTTTTATGCTACATATGTTTGGTAAAAAAAAAAAATCGCAAAAAGCGTATTTTGATTGGTTTGCGCAAAAGTTATTGCGTTTACTAACAAAGGGAAAGATTTTTGTCATTTTTGTTGGTTTTTTTTAACGCGTAATGGCGGCGATCTGCGATTTTTTTTTGCGGTACTGCGACATTGGGGCGGACAGATCAGACCCTTGACTGACATTTGTGACACTTTTGGGGTTACCAGTGACATTTCTACAGTAATCAGTGCTATACATATGCACTGTTACTGTAAAAATACACTGGTTGTGAAGGGGTTAACTTTATTTGGGAGGGAGGGGCTGTGTGTGTCCCTAGGGGCGTGCTTTCTACTGTGATTGGCTGTGGCTTGAGCTGTAAGGACACTGATCAACGGATCTACATACTAGATCCGTTTGATCAGTGTCTTTACAGTGAGGAGAATGACAGGTGGCTTGTTTACACAAGCTGCCTGACATTCTCCCTCTCCCCCGCCGATCGCCGAGTGACCGGCGGACATCGGGTCCGCTGGTCACACGCGCGGGGGGGGGGGTCCGTGACCACGCAGGAGCGCGCCTCCGGGGGCGCGCGCGCGCTCCCTAGACCCTCACAAGCTAGTGACGTAGCCCTACGTCACTTTGCCTGTGAGGGGCTGACTGCCGACGTAGATCGGCGTTAGGCAGTCGGCAAGTGGTTAAGTACCAGTTTCTGTACTTGCAGCATCAGGGGTACGTTCCCTTTTTATATTTTAATGTAAGTTTTTTCCCCTGATAGCGTGAGAATCACATTTATATACAGTGTATATATATATATATATATACACACACACATACATATACATACATACATACATACACACATATATATATATATATACACACACACATACATACATACATATACATACATACACACATATACATATACATACATACATACATACATACGCAATAAAAATTGTGACAAGGAAAATTCACAATGTGAGGACATATACACACACAATATATATATATATATATATATATATATATATATATAAATAAATAATGCATGCATGCATGTGTGTATATATATATATATATATATATATATATATATATATATATACACATACATACATACACACACACACATAATATATATATATACACACATATACAGTGGGTACGGAAAGTATTCAGACCCCCTTAAATTTTCCACTCTTTGTTATATTGCAGCCATTTGCTAAAATCATTTAAGTTCATTCTTCTTCCTCATGAATGTACACATAGCACCCCATACTGACAGAAAAACACAGAATTGTTTACATTGTTGCAGATTTATTAAAAAAGAAAAACTGAAATATCACATGGTCCTAAGTATTCAGACCCTTTGCTGTGACACTCATATATTTAACTCAGGTGCTTTCCATTTATTCTGATCATCCTTGAGATGGTTCTACACCTTCATTTGAGACCAGCTGTGTTTGATTATACTGATTGGACTTGATTAGGAAAGCCACACACCTGTCTATATAAGACCTTCCAGATCACAATGCATGTCAGAGCAAATGAGAATCATGAGGTCAAAGGAACTGCCTGAAGAGCTCAGAGACAGAATTGTGGCAAGGCACAGATCTGGCCAAGGTTACAAAAAGATTTCTGCTGCACTTAAGGTTCCTAAGAGCACAGTGGCCTCCATAATCCTCAAATGGAAGACGTTTGGGACGACCAGAACCCTTCCTAGAGCTGGCCGTCCGGCCAAACTGAGCTATCGGGGGAGAAGAGCCTTGGTGAGAGAGACAATGTCAACAATTCTGTGTTTTTCTGTCAGTATGGGGTGCTATGTGTACATTCATGAGGAAGAAGAATGAACTTAAATGATTTTAGCAAATGGCTGCAATATAACAAAGAGTGAAAAATTTAAGGGGGTCTGAATACTTTCCGTACCCACAGTAAATTATATACGTGTGTATATGTCCTCAAATTGTGAATTTTCCTTGTCACAATTTTTATTGTGTGTGTGTGTGTGTGTGTGTGTGTGTGTGTGTGTGTGTGTGTATATGTATGTATGTATGTATATATATATATATATATATATATATAAACACACACAATAGTGTCACAGGAATTGGATTGACTTTTAAGATTCTGATTTTATACGTTTTTTTAGTCTGCCTATTTTTTTTAGTCTGCCGATTTTCTTATATCTTCTTTCTCTATTTATTATTAGTTCTTCTATATATTGCATGATTGTCTCCATTTATTCCACCTGAACTTATGATATTGGCTAGTTCAGTTTGAACTCCTGTTGAGATTCTTCCCATTTGCGCCGACTCACTATTCTATTAATATTTTTAGTGGTATTTTAGTGAAAAATACTAGAGCTGGCTGCATGCGGGATAGGATTTGATCCTAATCTCACAATTAGACCTATCTTATACCAGCTGTAATTCATTATAATCAATCCTCCCACTTGGGTACCCACGTGACCGCGCACATATCAACCCCCAATTTAAACAATAGGGAGAGCCTGTCTCTGACACAAAATGCAATACACGTTATTATAAGTATAAACACAGAGTAAATCAGCATAATTACGATGTGTGGAAGACAGGTTGTCTAGCTGGTGATAATGAGTCTGACTGTGTGAAGCCTTATTGGCAATAGGCAGCAGGCTTAGAGTCCCAGAGTCTTCATATATTCTTTGAGATATATTGTTGACAAATATTACTGTCCCATTTGAGTAATCCAATAAACTGGATGGCTGGAGGAACAGGACAATAAGAAATCCTGGCTGCATGCATGGTCTTTCCACAGCTCCAAAAAAAAAAAAAAAAGAAGGACTATTCCTCATGCTATGGACTCTTTTTATAGTCCTGTATACCAGAGACCACCCACAGGATGTAATCATTCCTCTTGACCACTCACAGCTCATTATGTGAGTTAGGCCAGCAACACATGGTTGCACTCCCCCCCCCCCCACAACCACATGATCAATTGGATATGCGGCAGCAATCTTTAACCACTTGTCGACCGCTCACATTGAGCGTACTGCAGCAAAGTGGCTCGTTATTGTCCTACGTCGCTGGACTCCTCCCCTTGTGGGCGGTGCGCCCCCGCTGTATTCAGACACAGCGAGAGTCGGGCCAGGGGAGGAGAGGCGGTGATCACCACCGCTCTTCCCCGATCGTCGGGGATCGAGTGAGGAAATCCGCCCGCTTGTGTAAACAAAGCGGGCGGATCTCCTCTGTGACAGACAGTGACAGATTACAGGATTCAGCATAGCTCAACCTGCGATCTGTGCCTGTGTCACACAATCCCCTCCCCCCACACACGTCAGTAAGCACCAGGCATACAGTTAACCCCTTGATCACCAATAAAGTTAACCCCTTCCCTGCCAGTGTCATTATTACAGTAACAGTGCAAATTTTTAGCACTGATTACTGTAGTAATGTCACTGGTACCCCCAAAAGTGTCAAAAATGTCAGTTAGGGGTCCGATCTGTCCGCCGCAATGTTGCAGTCCCGCAAAAAAAAAAAAAAATTGCAGATCACCGCCATTACTAGTTAAAAAAAAAAACAATAAAAATGACATAAATTTCCCGTAGTTAGAAGCTGCGATAACTTTTGCGCAAACCAATCAAAATCCGCTTATTGCAATTTTTTTACCAAAAATATGTAGCAGAAAACAAATTGGCCTAAAATGTTAAAAAAAGTTTTATTTTTACGTTTTTTTTTTTGTGAAAAATATTATTTTCTCAAAATTGTCGCTCTTTTTTTGTTTATAGCGCAAAAAGTAAAAATCGCACAGGTGATCAAATACCACCAAAAGAAAGCTCTATTTGTGGGGGGAAAAAAAGGACATAAATTTAATTCGGGTACAGCGTTGCACGACCGCGCAATTGTCCGTTAAATTAACGCAGTGCCGAATCGCAAACCATGGCCTGGTCAGGAAGGGGGTAAAATCTTCTGGTCTTAAAATGGTTAAAAATACGCTCATTGAGAATTTTTTTGTCAAAGACATGTAGCTAAATACATTTTGGCCTAAATATATGACAAAAATTGAATATATTGGATATTTTTTAACTGTCAAAGTAGAAAAATATTGTTATTTTTTCAAAATTTTCGCTTTTTTTTAAATTAATATCGCAAAAAATGAAAAGCGCAGAGGTGATCAAATACCACCAAAAGAAAGCTCTATTTGTGGGGAAAGAAAGAACATAAATTTAATTTAGGTACAGCGTTGCATGACCGCGCAATTGTCCGTTAAATTAACACAGTGCCGAATCGCAAAATATGGCCTGGTCAGGAAGGGGGTAAAATCTTCTGGTCTTAAAGCGGTTAAAAATATGCTCATTGAGAATTTTTTTGTCAAAGACATGTAGCTAAATACATTTTGGCCTAAATATATGACAAAAATTGAATATATTGGATATTTTTTAACTGTCAAAGTAGAAAAATATTGTTATTTTTTCAAAATTTTCGCTTTTTTTTTATTAATATCGCAAAAAATGAAAAGCGCAGAGGTGATCAAATACCACTAAAAGAAAGCTCTGTTTGTGGGAAAAAAAGGACGTAAATTTTGTTTGGGTACGCCGTTGCATGACCGCGCAATTGTCAGTTAAAGTCGCACAGTGCCAAGTTGCAAAAAGTGGCCTGGACGTAAGACAGCAAAATCCTCCGGTGGTAAAGTGGTTAATTACAGAACATCAAAAGCTCACTAAACAACCTGTGGGTGAGTGATAGCATTACACATGTATGGGGACATTTAGGGACATCTTAACAAGCCACATTAAAATTCGCTATGCAATAACCATCATATAAACAAAAGAACAGATATATTTTGGGTTCCCCATTGCCCCCTCAAAAACAGTATGAGGGGGAGGGGAAAACCATGCCAACGTGGCCATGGGGGTCGATATCCTCATTCCCATTCCTTATGAAAACAATGGCGGTCTAGTCAATAATTTGGAACAACAGTCAGGGTATTATATTCTCCCCTGCAATACCTCATTCACTACTTGACATCTCCTGTTCTCTATCTCCCTGGTAGTTCAGGGAAAATAAAGGAAAAGAGTTAACCAGAAGAAAGAAGGGGAAAAGAGTAAGGTGAGAAAGAAAGTGCATTCCGCAAAATGAAACCTGTGTGGTCACTAATGCGTCACAAAGGATGAGACAAGTATTGAATCCATGGTTCCCAGATTTTGTCAAATATGGCTCGTTTGTCAAGTAAGATTGCGGAGAGCCGTTTTATGACCATGATCTCCGACCGGTTCGTTTTCACCAAGGGGATCGTGGATGACCTCCAGGTCCTAGCTAAAATTAATGCAATTTTTAATATACAGTATCTCACAAAAGTGAGTACACCCCTCACATTTTTTGTAAATATTTTATTATATATTTTCATGTGACAACACTGAAGAAATGACACTTTGCTACAATGTAAAGTAGTGAGTGTACAGCTTGTATAACAGTGTAAATTTGCTGTCCCCTCAAAATAACTCAACACACAGCCATTAATGTCTAAACCACTGACAACAAAAGTGAGTTCACCCTTCTGTCAAAATGTCCAAATTAGGCCCAAAGTGTCAATATTTTGTGTGGCCACCATTATTTTCCAGCACTGCCTTAACCCTCTTGGGCATGGAGATCACCAGAGCTTCACAGGTTGGCACTGGAGTCCTCTTCCCCTCCTCCATGATGACATCACAGAGCTGGTGGATGTTAGAGACCTTGCGCTCCTCCACCTTCTGTTTGAGGATGCCCCACAGATGCTCAATAGGGTTTAGGTCTGGAGACATGCTTGGCCAGTCCATCACCTTTACCCTCAGCTTCTTTAGCAAGGCAATGTTAGTCTTGGAGGTGTGTTTGGGGTCGTTATCATGTTGGAATACTGCCCTGCGGCCCAGTCTCTGAAGGGAGGGGATCATGCTCTGCTTCAGTATGTCACAGTACATGTTGGCATTCATGGTTCCCTCAATGAACTGTAGCTCCCCAGTCCGGCAGCACTCATGCAGCCCCAGACCATGACACTCCCACCACCACGATACTTGACTGTAGGCGAGACACACTTGTCTTTGTACTCCTCACCTGGTTGCCACCACACACGCCTAACACCATCTGAACCAAATAAGTTTATCTTGGTCTCATCAGACCACAGGACATGGTTCCAGTAATCCATGTCCTTAGTCTGCTTGTCTTCAGCAAACTGGTTGCAGGCTTTCTTGTGCATCATCTTTAGAAGAGGCTTCCTTCTGGGACTGCTCCAAAAAAAAATAATAAGGTGAACGAACCACCTTTCTCCTGCGCTCAGATACCAAGGCTCCTCGATTGCTCTTTCCACGGGACTTTACAAATGGCGTCTCGGATGGCTCCGGTCTTGCTGCCCTAAAGGACTTGGGTAGTCCAACAGTACTTCTGGGACTACAGCCATGCAGACCAATTTTATGCAGTGTGCAGCGTATGGTCTGAGCACGGACAGGCTGACCCCCCACCCCTTCAACCTCTGCAGCAATGCTGGCAGCACTCATACGTCTATTTGCCAAAGACAACCTCTGGATAGGACGCTGAGCACGTGCACTCAGCTTCTTTGGTTGACCATGGCAAGGCCTGTTCTGAGTGGAACCTTTTCTGTTAAACTGCTGTATGGTCTTGGCCACCATGCTGCAGCTCAGTTTCAGGGTCTTGGCAATCTTATTATAGCCTAGGCCATCTTTATGTAGAGCAAAAAAAATTTTTTTCTGATCCTCAGACTTTTAAAATGCCCTTTCATGCTGTAGTAACATTCAGTGGAAACGCCTGAACTAAGCTTTGGCCATATTGTGTATCACTTTTGATCAGTCTTAGGCACCCCTACTTCACCCAATTCTGCTCTTGCCATCACTCCGGTTTTAAGATCTCTGTGGATGGAGGAGATGTACATTTACCTCCCTCGGCTCTCTGACTCAGCTGGTCTGTAATATGACTGGACCTCTTCATATACGGAAACTATTTTCATTGGAAAAAACATGTGTGTTGGGGCCAGAAATGCAGATTAAATGGACTGCCTGGCAGAAAGTACTGTGACTGCGTCAGCTCATTGTCTGAACTAGTAATCTATTAATCCTCATCGAAAGATGACAGATGCGGCTAGACCTAAAAATTTACTGCTCGATTAAAAACAGCATCTCTCAGCCTCGAACATGGAAGAACCCTTAAAAAATGTTCCAGGCTTCAGAAACCTCTGCTAATTATTATTAGGTCTACACTGTACATTAGTGTGAACAGCAAGTTGGGAATATAGGAAAAAAAATAATTATTTTCAGTAATAATAAAGAAAATAATAATAAATCAAGAAAAGACCGTGAAAATTGTAGAGTTCTGTGACTGTCACATTTAGTGAAATGTCCCCTATTACACTGGTGTTCAACGAAGAAGAACCCCTCAAATTGTTGGACAGTGGGGAAAGAGCCCATTATATTGGTTGTCAGTGGAAAAGGGGCCTCTTTAATCTATTATTTAGTGGGACATATGCCCCAATACATTGGTGGCCAGTGTAGTTCTTCCTTACACTGGTGATAAATGAACAAAAGCCCCTTAGTTTAGTGGTGATGGGGAAAAGACTTCTTAAAATTGGTGATCAGTGGAAGAAGGGCCACCTTAATCTACTATTCAGTGGGAGATAGGCCCCATTATATTGGAGGTCAGTGTAGTGCCCCCTTACACTTGTGGTCAGTGAAGAAGAGCCTCTTGAATTGGTGGTCGGGAAGGGATTGGGACAACCCATTACATTGGTGGTCAGTGTAGTCCCCCCCCCCCCCTACACTGGTGATAAATGAACAAAAGCCCCTTAATTTAGTGGTGATGGGGAAAGTGGGCAGCTCAAGCATAGCAGCTCCTGGTCCAAAAGTGGTTAAGCACGTTGCGTTTGATCCGATTCTTCTCTGAATCACAATAGATTTTATAGTGAATTGCTGCAGAAAACCAGTTAATTCCAAGGGGGGTTCACATACTTTTTCCTTCTCCTGTAAATGAACATATTGCTAAAACAGCAATTTTCATGATATAGTGGCACACCATGTACCTTTTATAATGGGGGGGAACATTTATTACCTCCCCAGAAAAATGTTACTTATGGCAGAAACAATTGGTTTCCTTTCTAAGGCAGTTGGGAAAGTTGAGGATTTCCCCATCTGCTGGAATGTGATGGGGGGGGGGGACTTACATCTAAACCTGAGTATGAAGGAGCGCCTGCTGGGAGAAGAAACAAAATTCCAAGCACTGCTATTTTCCTCCTGGCCAATTTTTGTATATTGTCTAAACAAATTGTGGTGATTGTAATATTATGAGCCCTCCTCCTTCCTGAGTATACACAGCACTGGGGGGGGGGGGGAGATAGTTGCACCCCCCCAACTTTCGTTGGCCGTTTCATGTCATCTTGTTGTGAGTATCATTAACCCTTTCACTGCCAGAGCCATTTTTGCATTTTTTTTTTTTTTTTTTGCACACGTTTAAAAAAAAAAAAAAAAAATAATTTTAGGCCTGAAGATTACATAAAACCCCCCGACATTAAATATTTTCTGAAAGCAAACACCCTAGAGCAGGGATCCTCAAACTATGGCCCTCCAGTTGTTGCTGAACTACACATCCCATGAGGCATTGTAAAACTCTGACATTCACAGACATGATTAGGGCATGTAAATACAAGGGGAAGGGAATAAAAAAATGATAATGGAGGGTACATAGGGCAATCGGCTTGGTAAGTAGGGCAATATAATAAAATCATAACATAATATTAATATAGTACAAACAACCGATTGCCTAGTGCAGTGCTCCCCAACCTTTTTATCACCGCTAACCAGTCAACGTTTGATAATTTTTCCGTGGCCCGTTGAGGGGGGGGGGCGTCAATGCAGAGTGACCAGTGTGCCCCCAATCAATGCAGAGTGCCACAGCGTGCCCCCATAAATGCAGAGTGCCATAGCGTGCCCCCAATCAATGCAGAGTGCCACAGTGTGCCCCCAATCAATGCAGAGTGCCACAGCGTGCCCCCAATCAATGCAGAGTGCCACAGCGTGCCCCCAATCAATGCAGAGTGCCACAGCGTGCCCCCAATCAATGCAGAGTGCCACAGCGTGCCCCCAATCAATGCACAGTGACCAGTGCACTTACCTGATTTGCAGTGGCGGCTTCTCAGTCTCCCCGGGTCTCCTCAAGTCCTGACTCCTCCTCCTCCTCCTTGGCCAATGGCATGGGTTCGCCTTTCGGCCAATCAGGAAACGGGTTTCAGACCCTCTTTCTGATTGGCCAGGAGGAGGATCCGTGTGCCAATAGCGAATATTAATTCGCTATTGTCACACAAATGGGTGGGCTCAGGGCGCACTGCTCTGCACCCCGGGTCCACCCTTTTCTGAAAAAATGTTTTCATCTAAAATGGAAATAATGTAATGTTCTTTGGACGGACCGGTACCATTTGATCCACGGACCGGTACCGGTCTGCGGCCCGGGGCTTGGGGATCACTGGCCTAGTGTATCTAACAGGAAAAAAACGGGACCGGGGGGGGGAATTGGACTTTGTGTGAAGTGTGTGAGAGAGCGGTTGGCAAATAGAATGGTAAAATCACTGATACAAAGAAGAGACAATTTAATAATGAATGTCATCTTAAATAACATTACAAGAATTGCATGGTACATAAATATGGTACTTGAGTCAATAGTACAGTAAAAGACATGATAAATACCAAATGTTACTCAACTGATAAAATGTACATTGGAACAACAGTCGCTTATAATTAGCATATAGGGATCCAAGTATATATTGTAGTAAAAGATGCATCGATGGTAAGCTCGACGTCGACGCGTTTCATGGACAATTCCACTTCATCAGGAGAAAGTGCAATCCTAAATAAAACTCGTCAGTAGAATCAGCATCCAATTAAATAAAAACATCGCGGACAATGGTCCCACAGGCAGAACATCTGTGCCGGAAGCTGTGGGAGTCCAGTCAGCGTCAAACAGGGCACATCAAGAGGGCACTCAAAAAAGGCATAAAGTGGCAAAAGTTGGTGAATAGTAGATGGTGTCACAGATAGCAGTCTCCAAAGATTTCTATATGGGTAAATACAGAAAATAATATAAGTGCATTCACTGGTGCTTGCAGTGAAAATATAAAACCATAGAAGCCATAAAAAGGAGACCATATCAAGGAAATGATGATATATATAGAATAATACACCAATAGTGTGGTAAAGATAAAAAGTGCCAGAAGAAGTAATAATCCATAGAAAAAATAGCAGTGAATGTGTGAATATATCCCAATAATCACCAAGTAAAAGTCACAGCTGATAACCATAAAAAAAGTGTCCCAAAAAACAGAAAGGCAGAAAAGCAAGAAATGAAAAAGAAAGTAGTAAAAGAAGGAGGAATGTCCTGTAAAAGGTACCCAGACTGGTCATGGTAGGGCTCCCAGCGTCACGTCCACGCTCAATAGGGGAAGGGGACCTCCACATCCCAGGTGACGAGTCGTCCAGGATGATGGCTCCACGAGTTCCCCTTATGTTTGGGCGCGAGATTGAAAAACACGTGTCGAACGTGATGGCGTCGATGATGTCACCCGTGGGGCACAGATACGTGGCACCGACGCACAACGGGGAATCCGTGTCCAACCAGGGGCAATGGGGGGGGGGGGGGGGGAGAGGCTCCCGGAGTGCATCGCAGCTCCCGGAAACAGATGGCAGCCCAATAGGAGAACCGTGAACGAATATAGAAACCCTGTCTGGGCTCCTATCCAAAGAATAACCATAGCATGGGGGCAAAAAGGCCAGTAATGCCAAACAGTTAATTGTAAAATGGAGGCATACCGCCTGCATAGGAGGCCAACCGCAAGCACACACCTCCATCCCTAATCGTTGTCAAAAACAACGATTTTGTTTTTGACAACGACCACGCATGATCGGAAACAGGAAAATAACCCTGAAGGAGATGGGAGTACTTCTATCAGTCGTGCAGCCATTGCTTGGACCATGTCCTCCTTTTTTGTTTCTTTGTCTTAACCACTTGCCGACCGCCGCACGACTATCTACGTCGGCGGTCAGCCCCTCACAGGCAAACTGACGTAGGTCTACGTCGCTTGCTTGTGAGGGTCTAGGGAGCGAGCGCGCGCCCCCGGAGGCGCGCTCCCGCTCCCGCGTGGTCACGGGCCCCCCCCGCGCGTGTGACCGGCGGACCCGATGTCCGTCGCTCACTCTGCGATCGACGGGGGAGAGGGAGAAAGTCAGGCGGCTTGTGTAAACAAGCTGCCTGTCATTCTCCTCTGTGTATGAGAGATGATCATACGGTTCTACTATGTAGAACCGTTGATCACCGTTCATACAGCTGAAGCCACAGCCAATCACAGTAGAAAGCACGCCCCTAGGGACACACATAGCCCCTCTCTTCCAAATAAAGTTAACCCCTTCACTACCAGTGTATTTTTACAGTAACAGTGCATATATATAGCACTGATTACTATAGAAATGTCACTGGTAACCCCAAAAGTGTCAAAAATGTCAGTCAAGGGTCCGACCTGTCCGCCGCAATGTCGCAGTACCGCAAAAAAAAATTGCAGATCGCCGCCATTACGCGTTAAAAAAAAAAAAACAACAAAAATCTTTCCCTTTGTTAGTAAACGCGATAACTTTTGCGCAAACCAATCAAAATACGCTTTTTGCAATTTTTTTTACCAAACATAGGTAGCATAAAACAAATTGGCCGAAAATGTTAAAAAATTTTGATTTTTACATTTTTTTCGGGGGGAATTTCATATAAAAAAAATGTGAAAAATATTGCTATTTTTGCAAAATTTACGCTATTTTTTTGTTTATAGCGCATGATCAAAAAATCGCACAGGTGATCAAATACCGTCAAAAGAAAGCTCTGTTTGTGGGAAAAAAAGGACGCCAAATTCGTTTAGGTACAGCATCGCACGACCGCGCAATTGTCCGTTAAATTCACGCAGTGCCGAATCGCAAAATACCCCCTGGTCGTTTAGCAGCCAAATCCTCCGGGGCTTAAGTGGTTAAAGCATAACTCCACTTTTGTTGAGAAAATAAAAAAAAAAAAACATTCCCCTCGGGGTGATCTCTGTACATTGCAGGGATTCTACCAAACTTTGTTGTAGATTTCTACCTTTTGCTATTCTGAAGAAATACCCGTTTGTTCCTCTGTGCTGAGTGGGTCAAATGGGAGTAGTTTCATAATTATCCATCAGTTGTTGCAGTTGCAGGGCTCTAATGAGAAAATCTGCTGGGCCTGCATCCCTTTAGACGTGTTCCTATTAGGAATATCTCACCAAAAATATCTCGGCATCAGTAGGCATAAGCAATGCCCCATCACTGGTTATAATGGGAGGAAGAAGGCCCTATTGTTGGAATCAATAGGAAGAATAGTGCCAGTGATGGTGTCAGTGGGAGGAATGGTGTCCCCCATCATTGGTGTCAGTTGATGGAGAAGTACCCCGAGCGCCAGATAAAGGCAAGCAAAGGGCCACATCTGGCCCCTGGGCCACAGTTTAGAGACCACTGCTTTAGAAGAGTGAAAACATTGGTTTACCATCCTCACGGAAAATAACAAAAAAAAAAGCTTATTTTTTTCCCTTTCTAAAGCTATTAGGAAAGGTGTGGACTTCATCTTTTGGAATGTGCTGGAGGTTATCAGATGGCTTAAAAGGGGAGTTTTCATGCAAACTTGAATATGAAGAGGCGCCTACTGGGGGGGGGAGGAAACAAATTCCAAATGTAGGGAGGGTGACAGGACTTATTAATATTAGTATTATGATAAGGGCCAAATTTAGACCTTGGGGGGGGGGGGGCCTGGGGCACTTCAGGTTTGCCCCACAGCCCCCCATACAAAAAGTTGGTTTACATTCTCAATGATGGTAACACATTTTTAAAATGCATAATACCAGGTAATTCTGAGGGCATGCATGCCCACACACGTACAGTCAGAGGCATCCTTCCTTGCACAAGCACTCTGTGTGTGGTTCGCTTGAGCTGCCAAAATTTGTTTTTGAATTGGTATATATTATAATTTTCAAAGTAAAAACTTTACAGATGATGCCTGGCAAAATATTAGTTCCCACATTTTAGAAGGGCACAGCATCCTATTCATTTGAATGGGCTGCTATGCCTGCGCTTCCCGTAGAAAAAAAAAGGTGCATGCAGCATTTTAAAATTTCAGTGGCCTTGAAATCCATCCTGCGACTTACCTGTAGTTCCTGCACTGGCAAGCTTGCTGCGTTTTTTTAGGTATGTGGGGCATGCATTTAAAAACACAGTGCATTTGCATGACACAGTTAACGCAAATGCACTGTGTTTTTAAATGCATGGCCCACATACCTAAAAAACGCAGCAAGCTTGCCAGTGCAGGAACTACAGGTAAGCCACATGGTCCTGGCCAGCTCAGCGCTGATCAGTGGCTGCCTCACAGTGACAGGAGCACTCTGCTATCGGCTCCACTGTGCAGTCCTACCCTGAGGCCCCCCGCCATGTAGTACACTCCATTCACGGCAAGGGGCGGGGTCAGAGCGTCAGTGGATCTCAAGGCTCCGCCCACTCCTCTCTCCTCACTAGAGCAAATATTCAGCACAGTGTGCCGATGCCAGGCCCGGCCGGATGCCGGCTTCTGTGCGCAGAAAGTGTGCAGTAGACTGTGACTGTCTAGACGCAAGTCAGGCGACAGACCGGTAGATTTACAGCGCCGATGGGGCTCCCGATTTGCGGCTTAAGGGGCAGCTCTGCTTTGGGTCCCTAAAGATTGACAGGGCCCTGGGCAGCTGCCCCTTTTGCCCTGCGGTAAAGACGGCCTTGATGTCATCTGCTGGTGTTGGTGCATGTAATGGAACCCACACTGTACTTGTGGACTTCCGTCAGTATATGGCTTCCTCCCAGTCGTGAACATAGATATCAGATTTTCCAGCTGCCCCATACAAAGCTAGATGACAACTTAGCTTGTACTAGAACCTTCTGTTTATTGAACAGTCACACAGAATTTATATACAGCATGGACCCCCCCCCCCCCCCTGATCAGATCACCACACACAGGTCAGGGGTTCCCTGATTACATTATCATATGCAGATGAAATTGAATACAGGAATAGAATTAACCTGAACTAATTATCTAGCCATCTGGACAGAAACAATATGCGAGTTCATTAACATTAAACAATGGGGCAGACAGGCTTAAAAGAATCCACATCACATCTCAATACACAAACAATAGGGAGAGCCTGTCTCTGCCATTGATGTACAATACACATAAGCATAAGTGTAAATACAGACCCCATTTGAAGCAATCCAAACCATATTCTCAGTTTCCATTAAGTATCTGTCTATCACTCCCAATGACGGTGAGTGCAAAAGGAGCCCTGACCAAGTATTGAGTGCATACTATAATGTACATGGACATCCTTTTCAGTAAGCCAACATTTCTCTATTAAAATCCTTTTTTTTTCTCTCCTTTTAATTGGTCTTATGTAATATTCTAAATTTTCTGAGATACTGAATTTTGGGGTGTCACTGAATTTTCTGAGATAATGAATTTTGGGGTGTCACTAGCTGTAAGCCATAATCATCAAAATAAAAATTATGAAATATATATCACTCTGTATAACACATCTATATAAAATATAGGAGTTTTACTTTTTGAATTGAATTACTCTTTTTGATGATATTCAGATTTTATGAGATGCACCTGTCTATATTGACAACATTTACAAGTTACTTTAAGTGGATTGCAATATATTTGAATTATTTGCAACTTCCTGTTTTAGCTGCCAACTCAGATTCTGCTGTACTGCAATCCCATGCAGTGTTATAGGTCTTGCCCAGTTCTCCCCTGCTGGGCTATAGAATACCTCAACCTTATGGTATGGAGATGAGGGGAGGGGGGTGTTCTATAGTCCAGCAGAGTTAAACCCAGACCACTGAATTCCTATTTATAATTCATCCTAGCAAAATAACTAACTTTCATCTTTTCACAACAGGAGGGGAGTGTTCTATATTATCAAGCAAGCTCGGAATTCCTATTTATAATTTATTCTAGCAAAATAACTAACTTTCATCTTTTCACAATGGGAGGGGAGTGTTCTATAGTCCAGCAGAGTTAAACCCAGACCTCTGAATTCCTATTTATAAGCAGAGTTGTATAAAGTACTTGAAACCCATACTTGAGTAAAAGTACAAGTGCTCGATCAAAAAGTGACTTGAGTAGAAGTGGAAGTGCTCGATCAAAAAGTGACTTGAGTAGAAGAACTAAAGTATTCAAGATTTTTTGTACTTAAGTATTGCAAGTAGATTTTTTTAAAATTTTGCTACTCAAGTACTGAAAGTAAAAGTACAAGTACTGTGTTATGTAGTTATTAAAGAAAGAAGTCAAAAGTTTATTAAAGTTAGAGTTATTAAAGTTAAAGTTATTAAAGAAAGAAATCAAAAGTCAAAAGTACACATGACATTATACACATGTTTTGAGCTTCATGAAACCTGCCATCTACTGCTCTGGCAGTGGTAATTTTTAGAATAGTAACGAGTAACTATGCAGCACAAAAAAAAAATATCGGAGTAGAAGTATTGAAATCATCGAAAAAATGTAGTGAAGTAAAAGTGGAAGTAGGAGAAAAAAAATTCTACTCCAGGAAAGTACAGATACCGCCTTTCGGTACTTAAGTACAGTAGTGAAGTAGTTCTACTTAGTTACTATACATCTCTGTTTATAAGTTATCCTAGCAAAATAACTATAACTTTAATCTTTTCACGATGGGACGGGAGTGTTCTATAGTCCAGCAGGGTTAAACCCAGACCTCTAAATTCCTATTTATAAGTTATCCTAGCAAAATAACTATAACTTTCATCTTTTCACAGGTTCCCAAGAATGCATTATAATCCATTGGGATTGTCAAGAGGAGAGATATGACACTGGAACCACAAGGACATGGGAAACGGAACTGAGTTAGATGACATTAACATCACTTATTGCACAATTGACCACACCATACACCAAACACTGTTCCCCATAGTGTACATCACCGTGCTCGTCATTGGTCTACCGGCAAACTGTGTGTCTTTGTACTATGGCTACCAACAGATCAAAGCCAAGAACGAACTGGGAATATACTTAGTCAACCTAACCCTGGCCGATCTTCTCTACATCTTCTCTTTGCCCTTCTGGATTCAGTATGTCCTCCAACATGACAACTGGACTTATAATGAGACAATGTGCAAAATCTGTGGCATTCTCCTCTACGAGAACATATACATCAGTATTGCCTTCTTGTGTTGCATCTCCATGGACCGGTACCTCGCTCTGGTACATCCTTTCAGGTTCCACAATCTACGAACAATGAAAGCGGCTATTCTAATCAGCGTGGTCATTTGGCTGAAGGAACTACTGACCAGTTACATCTTCTTTGCGCATGGGGAGGTCAGCAAAGACCCAGACAGCCACATAGTCTGTTTTGAACATTACCCCATCAAAAGCTGGGAGCACAGTATTAATTATTATCGGTTCTTTGTCGGTTTCCTCTTCCCAATTTTTTTGCTCTTGTTTAGTTACTGTAGGATCTTTAAAGTGGTTCGAAAGAGCCAAGGTACGCAGATGAGGAAAAAAATTCAGATCAAACAGCTGGTCCTCAGTACAGTCATGATTTTCTTGGTCTGCTTTGGTCCCTACCACATCCTGGTGGTCATTCGGAGTTTGTTTGAGAAAACTTGCTCCTTTGCTTCAAAAATCTTCAACGTGTACCACTTCTCGCTACTTCTCACCAGCTTCAACTGCGTGGCGGACCCCATGCTCTACTGCTTTGCAAGCGAGAACACCTACAAGGACTTATTGAAGTGTAAAGACTCGTGCGTTTCCTTCATCAGATGTGTGAAGGCAAGCAGCAAGGACGCATACGAGCTCAACTATACAGATGTCTCCAACGCAGAGGCTGGCAGGATTAAACCTCTACCTGCCGAAAAGGAGACAAATATCTTGTGCAAACAAATAACAAATGTCCAAAATGAGACAGAAACATCTTCTGTCCCTCAGTTATAGTGGAAGAAATGCTTTTATTATTAAAAAGTTCTTCTATATACAGTGTGTGTGTGCTGGGTACAACTTCTAATATGTTACAGGCTCTTTATTTAATGCAAGGCATGGTCTCCAAACCTTTCAGTACAAGGGTCACATCATATATTGTATAAATATTCACATAGTGAAAAAAATCCCCCCATCAGCGTCGCTCCTTACAACTGGGCCCCACCAAAGCCCCAATCTTACATCAGGGTCTCCATCAAGTCACCCATTACATCAGGGTCCCCCTTTTATCCGAGTCTCCCCTTAAATCAGGGCCTTCATCTTAACCACTTAAGCCCCGGAATATTTTACCCCCTTCCTGACCAGGGGGTATTTTGCGATTCGGCACTGCGTGACTTTAACAGACAATTGCGCGGTCGTGCGACGCTGTACCTAAACGAATTTGACGTCCTTTTTTTCCCACAAACAGAGCTTTCTTTTGGTGGTATTTGATCACCTGTGCGATTTTTTTGATCATGCGCAATAAACAAAAAAATAGCGTCAATTTTGCAAAAATAACAATATTTTTCACAATTTTTATATGAAATTCCCCAAAAAAAATGTAAAAATCAAAATTTTTTAACATTTTCGGCCAATTTGTTTTATGCTACATAAGTTTGGTAAAAAAAAAAAAAAAACAATCGCAAAAAGCGTATTTTGATTGGTTTGCGCAAAAGTTATCGCGTTTACTAACAAAGGGAAAGATTTTTATCATTTTTGTTGTTTTTTTTTTTTAATGCGTAATGGCGTCGATCTGAGATTTTTTTTGCGGTACTGCGACATTGGGGCGGACAGATCGGACCCTTGACTGACATTTTTGACACTTTTGGGGTTACCAGTGACATTACTGCAGTAATCAGTGCTATACATATGCACTGTTACTGTAAAATGACACTGGCAGGGAAGGGGTTAACTTTAATTGAGAGGGAGGGGCTGTGTGTGTCCCTAGGGGCATGGTTCTAACTGTGATTGGCTGTGGCTTGAGGTGTAGGAACAATGATCAACGGTCCTACATAGTAGAACCGTATGATCACTGTTCCTACACAGGGGAGAATGACAGGCGGCTTGTTTACATTAGCCGCCTGCCTTTCTCCCGCTGTCACGGATGATCGTGAGTGAGCGGCGGACATCGGGTCCGCCGCTCACACGCGCGGGGGGGGGCCCGGGAGCACGCCTCCGGCGGCGCGCGCTCGCTCCCTAGAGCCTTACAGGCTAGTGACGTACCGGTACGTCACTTTGCCTGTGAGGGGCTGACCGCCACAGTATATGTACTTGCGGCGGTCGGCAAGTGGTTAAAGCGGAGTTTCGGCCTCGGGGGTAAATTTGAGCTAAAAATACCCCCGGGACAGTCAGGGCTAGTACATTCCATAATGGATAGCCTCTGAACTGTCCCGGGTCGCACTTACTTGTAAGAAGAAATACTTACCTTGAAAAGTTCTTCTCCAGCGCTGCCATCTCAGGTGTGGGCAGCTGAAGCCAGCACGTCCTCTTCTGCGTCCTCTTCGGTGATGTCGGAGTCCCACAATGCACTGCACCGGCCTCGCTCGTCACTTTTGGTGCAGGCGCGGCATCCCTGCACAGCTTCTGGGCATGCCCAGAAGCTATTTTGCAGGGAATGCCGCGCCTGAACCGGAAGTGACGAGCGGGGCCAGTGTAGGCGCATTGACTCCTAGGAGCCGAACGTCATCGCTCCCAGGAGTCATCGCAAATCGGAAGTGACGGCGCGGGCCACGGCCGCAGAGGGAGAAAGTGGAAGGAAGGTGAGTATATTTTCTTCGATATCAAGGTAAGTGACCAAAAAAAAAATCGTCAGTATCCATTTCTTTTTCAGGTGGCCCTCAGCAAGCGGATGGCCTAAAATCGATTTTTTTCGATTTTGAGGCCGGAACTCCGCTTTAAGGACCGAGCCCATTTTTGACACATGTTGTTCACAAGTTAAAATCTGTATTTTTTGCTAGAAAACTACTTAGAACCCCCAAACATTATATTATAATATATATATATATATATATATATATATATATATTTTATTTTAGCAAAGACTCTGGAGAATAAAATGGCAATCATTGCAATATTTTTTGTCACGCGATATTTGCGCAACCGTCTTTCAAACGCCCTTTTGTTGGAAAAAATGCATTAAAAAAAAAAAAATTAAACAGCAAAGTTACCCCATTTTTTGTATATTGTGAAAGATGATGTCACGCCAAGTAAATAGATACCCAAAATGTTACGGTTTAAAATTGCGCACACCCGCGGAATGGCGACAAACTACGGTCAATAAAAATCTCCATAGGCGAAGCTTTAAAAAATTTTAACGGTTACCAGTTTAGAGTTAGAGAGTAGCTCTTTTTTATAAATTGTTGCTCTCACTCTGGCAATCATGGCGATACCTCACATGTGTGGTTTTAACAGCAATTTAATTTGCGGGTGCAACTTCCGTATACGTTTTCTTTCATGCACAAGCTCACGGCGACAAGGGCAGCTAAAATTTTTTTTTTTTTTTTCCTATTTATTTTGTTATTAATTATTTTTTTAATTTTAGCACAGGTTTTTAAAAAATAAATAAAAAATCTGATCACTTTTATTGCTGTCACAAGCAATGTGAACATCCCTTGTGACAGTAATATGCAGTGACAGGTACTCTTTATGGAGGGATCGGGGGTCTAAAAGACTCCAAACCCCTCCACTGCACTTCCATGTATTCAAAATGCCGAAAACTCCATTTTTGAATACAGTCACTTTTTAAATTCAGCACCTTTAGTAGCCAAGTAACCCGGACGTGACGCCATGGACGCCACCTCCGGGTTACGTCATCGGAGACCCAATCGAAGCATCCGACTTTGATCAGGACTCCAACCAGCCGGCGGACGTCGGTTGTTACTGCCAACCGCTTGCTCTAAAAAATGGTACCGGAATGATGCCTCTAGCTACAGGCATCACCCCGGTACAAACACTTATTGCAGCCGACGTAGAGTTACGGCAATTTGCGTTAAGTGGTTAAAAAAGGGTCTCCATCAGAGCCTCCCCTGACATAAGAGTCCTATTCAGAGTACCCCCTTATGTCAGGGTCTCCATCAGAGTTCCCTCCCCCACCTCAGAATCCCACTTATATCTGAGTCCTCATCAGATTACCCCCTTACATCAGAGTCTCCTGTTCCCTACATTAGGGTCCCTATCAGAGCTCACCCTTACATCAAAGCTCCCCTTGCATTAGAGTCTCCATCAGAGACCCCTGTTCCTTACATCAAACTCCCCCTTACATAAGGGTCCCCATCAGAGTCACCCCCCACTTCGGAATCCGCCTTATATGTGGGTCCCCAGAGTACCCCCTTACATCAGAGTCTTCAGAGTCCCCTGTTTCTTACATTAGGGTCCTTATCAGAACTCACCCTTACATGAGGGTCCCCCTTTTATCCGAGTCTCCCCTTACATCAGGGCCTTCATCAAAGTTCCCCTTAAAAAAGGGTCTCCATCAGAGCCTGCCCTGACATAAGGGTACTATTCAGAGTCCCCCCCCCCCCCCATGTCAGGGTCCTTCTTAGATTGGAGTCCTTACATCAGGGTCTCCATCAGAGTCCCCTCCCCCATCTCGGGAATCCCACCTATATCTGGGTCCCCACCAGATTACCCCCTTACATCAGAAACGTCATCATAGTCCCTATCAGACCTCACCCTTATGTAGCACCATCCTAGGTAGGTGCTAGAAAAAGTATAGTTTGCTCGGCCTGCTTCACAGGGGAGCCTGATCAGTAGTTAGGCCTGTTGCATGGGTCCATGTGTGATTCATCTGGTCTGAGGGAGTGTCCCCACTGTATCCAATAGGGGAGCCTGTTGGACAGTGGAGGAAACCCAGCCAGTGACACAGGCTTTTATGACTATATCCCAGTGGGTTGGCACAACAGTGATGCTGTCTCTCCTCCTGCTGCTGAGGAAGGTGGTCACAAGCGGTCAGCCTTGTGGACCAGAAGTGTGGTGCTGAGCCAGGAGATCCAGTGGATGCTGACAAGGGAGTTGGAGGCAGAGCAACCCAGGGAAAAACAGTGTCCGTGAGTACCAGGAAGCTTGCCGGGGGTCTGCCCGGGACTGGGACCACTCCAGGAGGGTGTCAGTGGACAGTAGGTGAAGCAGCGGCCTTGCCGCATTCTTCAGTCAGTTGAAGTTGAAATTGTGCATAGTTCAGGTTGGAGTATCCCACTCATCCCTTCTCCCATCCAAGTTCTAAAATAAAATACAAAAAAAAAAAAAAAACACATTTCCTGGACTGTTTATTGTCTGAGCCAAGAACTTTTAATGCTGTGTGTCTGCTTTCAGTTGCTAATGGTAACCCAGGGGAACCCAAGAAGTGTAATTTTCAGCAGCTCCCTAGGGGGCAGTGCTACACTTACATCAAAGTTCCCCTTACAACAGAGTCTCCATCAGAGTCCCCGGTTCCTTATATCAAACTCCCCCTTACATAACGGTCTCCATTAAAGTCCCCCCCTTACGTCAGGGTCCCAATGAGCATCCTATTTACATTGAAGTCCCCCTTACATCAGGGTCCCCAACAGAGTCACCTCCTACTTTGGAAACCCTCTTATATGTGGGTCCCCAGAGTACCCCCTTACATCAGAGTCTCCTGTTCCTTGCATTAGGGTCCCTATCAGAGCTCACTCTTACATCAAAGTCTCCATTAGAGTCCACTGTTCCTTATATCAAACTCCCCCTTACCTAAGGGTCTCTATTAGAGTCCCCCCTTACATCAGAGTCCCCATCAGAGTCACCTCCACTACGGTATTCCTCTTATATCCCCTTACATCAGAGCACCTCTTTACATCAGGGTCTTCATCAGAGTCCCCTGTTCCTTAATTAGGGTCCCCATCAGAGTTTACACCTTACATTAAAGCCCCACTTACATCAGGGTCCCCATTAGAGTCCCCTGTTCCTTCTATCAGGGTCCCCCTTACATCAAAGCCCCCGTTACATAAGGGTCTCCATTAGATATTAAAGCAGAGACCTTAATTCTCAATCTGTGCACATTAGGAATACAGAACTGACCCTTCTGTAGGCCAACAGAACATCTTTCAGTGGGCCAGGTGCAGTCTACGGGCCATAGTTTGGACCCCCAGATCAGATAAATATGCCATTGATAAAAGGTCAGTAAGAGCAGATAAGTACACAAATTGGCTCAATCATAAAACTAACCCAAGGGACTAAAAACTGAGGCAAATTATAAATAAATATTTCCAATCTACAGTCATGAAGCATTCAACTTCTTCCATTCTTAAACCATCAACAGTAACTGCTGACACAAACCATCAGCCATTCCCATACCTTCTTTATACTCCGGGACCATCAGGCCAGGAGTTCAGCTAACAGGACAGCACGTCAGATGTGCTGATTGTGCAGATTATTCAGTAATAAAGAGTACATACCATTAGCAGAACTTTAGGCAGAGCAGGCTTGCTGGGACTTGTGGTGCACCACTGCAGATGCATGTAGAGCAGCAATGAGACTGGTGCTGAGCAGGAGCGGGTCAAGTCAGCTAAGTTTTAATGGTGAGTCCGGTAACACAGGAGGATGGAGCAGAAGCCTGGTCAAGACAAGCCGGGTCACATATACATAGACCAAATCCAAACGGTAAAAAAACAGCAGCGAGGAAACCACAGGGTCAAAACAAGCCGGTCATTCATGGTATACGCACAGCAGATATAAGCCGGGTCATTGGTGGTATATACAGAGCAGATATAAGCCGGGTCATTGGTGGTATACACAGAGCAGATATAAGCCAGGTCATTGGTGGTATACACAGAGCAGATATAAGCCAGGTCATTGGTGGTATACACAGAGCAGATATAAGCCAGGTCATTGGTGGTATACACAGAGCAGATATAAGCCAGGTCATTGGTGGTATACACAGAGCAGATATAAGCCGGGTCATTGGTGGTATACACAGAGCAGATATAAGCCGGGTCATTGGTGGTATACACAGAGCAGATATAAGCCAGGTCATTGGTGGCATACACAGAGCAGATATAAGCCGGGTCATTGGTGGTATACACAGAGCAGATATAAGCCGGGTCATTGGTGGTATACACAGAGCAGATATAAGCCAGGTCATTCATGGTATACACAGAGCAGATATAAGCCAGGTCATTGGTGGTATACACAGAGCAGATATAAGAAGGGTCATTCATGGTATGCACAGAGCAGATATAAGCCGGGTCACTGGTGGTATACACAGAGCAGATATAAGCCGGGTCATTGTGGTATACACAGAGCAGATATAAGCCAGGTCATTTGTGGTATACACAGAGCAGATATAAGCCGGGTCATTGGTGGTATACACAGAGCAGATATAAGCCGGGTCATTGGTGGTATACACAGAGCAGATATAAGCTGGGTCATTGGTGGTATACACAGAGCAGATATAAGCCGGGTCATTGTGGTATACACAGAGCAGATATAATCCGGGTTATTCATGGTATACACAGAGCAGATATAAGCCAGGTCACTGGTGGTATACACAGAGCAGATATAAGCCGGGTCATTGTGGTATACACAGAGCAGATATAATCCGGGTTATTCATGGTATACACAGAGCAGATATAAGCCGGGTCATTGGTGGTATACACAGAGCAGATATAAGCTGGGTCATTGGTGGTATACACAGAGCAGATATAAGCCAGGTCATTCATGGTATACACAGAGCAGATATAAGCCGGGTCATTGGTGGTATACACAGAGCAGATATAAGCTGGGTCATTGGTGGTATACACAGAGCAGATATAAGCCGGGTCATTGGTGGTATACACAGAGCAGATATAAGCCAGGTCACTGGTGGTATACACAGAGCAGATATAAGCCGGGTCATTGTGGTATACACAGAGCAGATATAAGCCGGGTCATTGGTGGTATACACAGAGCAGATATAAGCTGGGTCATTGGTGGTATACACAGAGCAGATATAAGCTAGGTCACTGGTGGTATACACAGAGCAGATATAAGCCGGGTCATTGTGGTATACACAGAGCAGATATAAGCCGGGTCATTGGTGGTATACACAGAGCAGATATAAGCCGGGTCATTGGTGGTATACACAGAGCAGATATAAGCCGGGTCATTGGTGGTATACACAGAGCAGATATAAGCCGGGTCATTGGTGGTATACACAGAGCAGATATAAGCCAGGTCATTCATGGTATACACAGAGCAGATATAAGCTAGGTCATTGGTGGTATACACAGAGCAGATATAAGCCAGGTCATTGGTGGTATACACAGAGCAGATATAAGCCGGGTCATTCATGGTATACACAGAGCAGATATAAGCTGGGTCATTGGTGGTATACACAGAGCAAATATAAGCTAGGTCATTGGTGGTATACACAGAGCAGATATATGCCGGGTTATTCGTGGTATATACAGAGCAGATATAAGCCGGGTCATTGGTGGTATACACAGAGCAGATATAAGCTGGGTCATTGGTGGTATACACAGAGCAGATATAAGCCGGGTTATTCATGGTATACACAGAGCAGATATAAGCCGGGTCATTCGTGGCATGCACAGAGCAGATATAAGCTCCCTCCCACCTGCCTCCTATCCATCCATTAGCAGCCATGTGCTTCCATTGTGGAGACACTCAAATTAGAAAGTGTTAGGACTGCAGGTAAAACAGGGTGCCGTGTAGTGGCCCTGCAGCTTACACATGCGTTTGCAAATGCGTGTCAACTAAACCCCTGTTCTTTATTTATATCATGAGACAGGTCTACTTGGTTGGTGGCAGACTGGGGGGTGAGTACATCAGACTGGGGGCTGGCTGACTTCCATGCACCTCTTTTAATCCTTTTCAACTTTCGTTTTCTCTGTTGTAAACATGGCAGACCATTGTTCTCTCTGGTATCAATGCAGAGCTCCTGTGATCCTCCTATTTATGATCACAGGTCTCTATTGATTTCATAAGCTCATCCCCCTCACAGTTAGAAAACACCCCCCTAGGCTCACATTTAACCCTTTTATCACTCCTGGGTTAACCCCATTCCCTGCCAATGTCATTAGTACAGTAACAGTGCATATTTTTAGCACTGATTACTGTAGTAATGTCACTGGTCCCCCCAAAAGTCTCAAAAATGTCTGTTAGGGGTCCGATCTGTCCGCCGCAATGTCGAAGTCCCACTAAAAATTGCTAACTACTAGTAAAAAAATAAATAAAAATGACAGAAATCTTTCCCCTAGTTTGTAGACGCGATAACTTTTGGGTAAACCAATCAAAATACGCTTATTGGGAATTTTTTTAGCCAAAAATATGTGGCAGAATATAAATTGGCCTGAAATTATGAAAAAATTTGATTTTTAAATTTTTTTTTTTTTTGGAATGTTATTTAGCAGAATGTGAAAAATATTGTTTTTTTTTTCCAAAATTGTCGCTCTTTTTTTGTTTATAGTGCAAAAAATAAAAACTGCAGAGGTGATCAAATACCACCACCAGAAAGCTCTATTTGTGGGGAAAAAAGGACATCAATTTTATATGGGTACAGCGTCGCATGACCGCGCAATTGTCAGTTAAACGAACGCAGTGCTGAATCGCAAAAAATGGCCTGGTCGTTAAGGGGGAAAATCTTGTCCACTCCAGAAGTGATTAATGTCATGGCTGCAAAGCATATTTGGCTGAAGACCAAATTGGGAAGGTTGTTAAAGCAAACATCAAATGACATATTGGCTTCTATACCAATTATATCCATTAACATTTAGAAGAAAAGTAGGTTTTCCTATACATTAACCTCACTACTTTAAATGTCTCAGAGTCTTCCGTAACAAAGGTGATCATTGCAAAAAGGATTAGATCCAGTTCAGGAAACCCATTAACCTCGCCTTCTATACGTCAGCATTCTGTAGAACGCGTTAGAAACCGGGTAATGTTGATTATTTTATCTCATTTCATTCATCCTCATTAAGAGCCAGGACATACACTACATTTTTAAAAGTATTGGGACGCCTGCCTTTAATAGCATCCCAGTCTTAGTCCGTAGGGTTCAATATTGAGTTGGCCCACCCTTTGCAGCTATAACAGCTTCAACTCTTCTGGGAAGGCTGTCCACAAGGTTTAGGAGTGTGTCTATGGGAATGTTTGACCATTCTTCCAGAAGTGCATTTGTGAGGTCAGGTATTGATGTTGGACGAGAAGGCCTGACTCGCAGTCTCGCAGAACTAGAAAATAAATGAAAAACGTATTACCTCCTAAAAGGCTACCCGCCGTATGCCCAATCTTCAGCTTTGACAGTATAGGCAAGGGGCGGGGCCACCCAGTTACGTCAGCTTCTGGCATCACGTGACGTCACCAGCTGACATAGCCGGGTGGCCCTGCCTCTTGCCTATAAAAGAACTGTCAAAGTTGAAGAAGAGCCATACGGCAGGTAGCCTTTTAGGAGGTGAAGTGTTTTTAAATTTTTTCTACTCCTCGGGTCCTGGAGGCGTCATGATTGAAGATGGATTCACATCGAGGGACACTATTTTTGTTTTTCTTTTAATAAAGGATTTGTCAAAAATAGTTTCCTGTGGTTTTACCTTTTTTACACTTTTTTTTTTGGTGAATGGGTACCAGGTACAATGTACCTGATACCCATTGACATGGATGGTGCCGGGATCTTCTACCAATCTTCCAGATTCCGATAAGCCCCCCACCCACAGACCCCCACAACCACAGCCCAGGGTTGTCAGGAGGAGGCCCTTTTTCCCCTCAACATGGGGACAAGGTGCTTTGGTGGTCACCCCAAAGCACCCTCCCCATGTTGAGGACACCACTTAAATACAGGGCACTTTCACCCCCTTCCTGCCCAGAGCAATTTTCAGCTTTCAGTGCTCATTGGCATCTATGGGAAATCTCGGTCAGCTTTGGCATGGCACTGCACCCGAACCATAAGCGACAGGGACACCAAACTTGGGGAGCACAGAGAGGGGACCCAGGGCTACAACATATCTATACATTTTTAAAATGGGGTATGCCTGTACACTACACTGACTGCACTAAACTGACTGAACACACTATCCACTAACTACCTGCCTAACCTCTATTGTAACACACTATACACACCCACATGGAAGAAAAATATATTTAAAATATATTTTAAAAATACATTTTTAATTTATTTTCACAAATATATTGGAAATATATATGAAATGCTACAATTTTGACCATATTCAATATATTTCTGAAATGTTTCCCCTATATATATTGGAAATATATTTTTCTTCCATATGGGCAGCTGCCATGTATGCAGCAGCCTTATATAGTGTGGGGTGTGGACTTAGCCTCTGAGCCATGATTGGCCCAAGGCACTCTGCCTTGGCCCAATCATGGATCTGACAGTACATTGTGCTGTGTTTGGCCAAAGCATACAGGTCAGGTGCATGCTTTGGCCAATCATCAGCAATCAATGCACTGAAGAGCGCAGTGCATTATGGGGCACTCCTCAGTGAGCGAACTTCCCACCGAGCCTCCCATTTGTTCATGTGTTCAGCGTAGTTCTCTACCAAGTTCCCTCTCCCATTCCCTGATATAATAGGGGGTCGTAGTAGTAAGCTTTTCTAAAAAAAAAAGTTTGTATAGTTTGGAGAGTAAGTGGTTTGTGTAATTTCTATCCAGGCACATAGTCTTGAATCTGGTCAAGGAGTCATTAGGTCTTAAGCCCTCACGTAATGTTTTAAAAATATTATTTAGCTGGATATGTTTCCAGTTATTCCAGGGTGACATACCCTATTGCCTACGAAGTTCTACTAGGGATTTCAGGTTGGTACCCATCATAAAATGAAAGCAGCAAATTTCCTGAGCTGCTCCCTAGGACCTAAAAAAGTCCAAGTCTTCCCTTGGGGTAAACCAAGGATATCCTCCTAGTAGGGAAAGCGGTAAGGGCAGAGGAGCTAGGGAAAGTTTCCTATTTATTCCATCCCAGGTAGTCAGGGTCGCAATGGAGTGAGAAGAAACCAAGTTGGATAGCCCCCTAAAAGCATGGGGTAGCAAAGGGCCAGCCATAGTTTTTTCCAAAGGGACCCAGAGCCTTCAGTGGGTGTGCAGATTCCAATTAACTATACATAGTAAAGACGTAGCCTGGTAATACAAAGAGAGATCTTGGAGGCCTAGACCGCCACTAGGCTTAGGATGACGGACACATAAGGTCATACGATAGGCGTGGAAACTTCCCATGCCAAACAAATCTAGTAAATTTGTGGCGTGGAAAGAAGGCCCTGGGGAGGTGCATGGGGACCATCTGAAAAAGATATAAGAAGTTAGTAAGCTTAAGGATGTTTATCCTATGTAGCCAAGTGGTTTGTACTTTCTCCCACGTTTCCAGCTCAAGCCAGACTGTGTGTAATAAAGGGACAAATTGGTCTTATAGAGATCTTTTGGGTCTGATGGTAACTTAATATCTAGGTTAGTAAGAGGGGTATCCTGCCATTTAAAGGGAAACAAATTCTCTAATGCTTGTATCTCAGATGCAGAAATATTTAGAGGCGGGCAGATTTCCCAAGGTTAACCATACAGTTTGAAAGGTCATGAAAGCGCCCTCTGTACATCATCCGCAAAAGAGGTCAGTTTTTGTTTTCCATAGTGCCCACCTTAACCCCAGACATATTAGGTTCAATCTGATCTGACGTAAGAAGGCCTCCATGACCAAAGCAAACAACAATGGCAACAAGGGACAACCCTGTTGGGTCCCATTCGAAATCCGAAAAGGTTGGGATAGGGCCTGGTTCACCCTCACCTCAGCCGTAGGATTATTATACAATGCCATGATGCCAGACTGCATCTTGTCCCCCAGACTGAGCCTGTGAAGTATTTGGGCCTTTAATTTCCAATCTATCCAATCAAAAGCTTTTTCAGCATTGGACAAGAGAAGGGAATACTGTTTCTATAAAGGGATGTGTACTTGGTCAGCAACAATGTTTAGGTAGGTGGTAGTAACATCCACATTAATGTCGGGACCCAAAGTTTCCCAGCCGAACATTGCCCAAAGATTCAGGCTGCCTCCTCTGTGACAGGGGAACCTTAGATGTCTGGGGGGGGCTTTGATGTGATGGGGTGACCTTTAATGTAACAGAAGACTCTGATGTGATGAGGGAACCCTTTAATGTGTAGGGGAGCCTCTGATGTTTCGGAAGGGCTCTAATGACATGGGGAGCTCCCATATATAGGAGGACGATGCAATGGGGGTCTCTGACTCTGTGATCAGGAACCTTTGATATAATGGGAGACTCCGATGTGATGGGAGGAGCCCTGATGTTATAGGGTGGACCTCTGATTTGATAGACGGACCTCTGATGTGATGGAGGGCCTCTGATGTGAGGAGAGGACCTCTGATGTGATGGGAGAATCTCTGATGTGATGGAAAACCTCTGATGTGATGGGAGGACCTCTGATGTGATGGAGGACCTCTGATGTGATGGAGGACCTCTGATGTGATGGAGGACCTGTGATGTGATGGAGGACCTCTGATGTGATGGAGATGGAGAACCTCTGATGTGATGGAGAACCTCTGATGTGATGGAGGACCTCTGATGTGACGGAGGACCTCTGATGTGATGAGAGAACCTCTGATGTGATGGAGAACCTCTGATGTGATGGAGGACCTCTGATGTGATGGAGGACCTCTGATGTGATGAGAGAACCTCTGATGTGATGGAGGACCTCTGATGTGATGGAGGACCTCTGATGTGATGGAGAACCTCTGATGTGATGGAGGACCTCTGATGTGATGGAGAACCTCTGATGTGATGGAGGACCTCTGATGTGATGGAGGACCTCTGATGTGATGGAGGACCTCTGATGTGATGGAGAACCTCTGATGTGATGGAGGACCTCTGATGTGATGGAGAACCTCTGATGTGATGGTGATGGAGGACCTCTGATGTGATGGATGACCTCTGATGTGATGAGAGAACCTCTGATGGGATGAGGTGACCTGTGATGTGATAGGAGGACTTCTGATGTAAGGAGAGGACCTCTGATGTGATGGGGGAATCTCTGATGTGAAGTTATTTCCATTAACGTGGTTGTGTGCATCTTCAGAGGCTCATGTTTCCCATTGATAATTAACATTTCCAATCTTTACATTCTAGACGGAATGCCTCAAGATTTTGCACACTTTTAAAGTATACCGCGACTGAAAAAAAAGTTGACCATAAAGCAGTGCATTCTGGGAGCAGACTCACTATCACTGCAGTGGGTAGATAACTATGCCAGTGCCTGAGATTGTGAACAGTGTTTTGGGCAGGATTCCTGTGCATATTGAGGTGATACACAATGTTCCTTATGCACACAGCTCTAAGAACTAGACTGTAAACCATTTGTGGTTACTTTTGCATTATTTATATCTCCCAGAAACCTGATTTCCACCCACGTAGTTTGTTTTTTTTTCCAGGAAAGAACAGTTTGCTGTGCTGTAAAGTCTAATTGTGGCAGAAGCGGGAACTCAAAGTCTACAGTCACCATTATATTAATAGTGCAGCCTGCAGACAGGGAACGTAAAGAGCTTTTGAACCAGTTCAAGTGAAATTGTAACTTTGCCCATGAAGGCAAAACAACAGGTTCACTTTAATGCAGACGTCCCCAGCAACATATTTACATGTACTCACCCACCACTGGCAGCCCGAGGTGAAGGAAAGTTCCATGTAAGCTATGAGTCGCTTGAGTTTTGGGCTCCCCCCCCCTTCCCAGGGGAGAACTGGCCCAGCGGGCAGGGGGGCAATTGCCCTCTGGGCTGCTCTGATGCCCTGTAAAAAGGCTGCACTGCTTCTGCCACAGACATGCCTAACGGATTCCAGGTGAAGATAAGTAAAAAGTACCCACCGCTGACCTATAGAGGCCGGTTTCATGCCCTACTGGAGACTCTCCGCCCCCAGCCAGTCCTGACCGAGCTGTCCCAGCTGCCCCCAACTGCCCCCTGCTGGCCAGGTCGGGAACCTGGATTTGATCAGTAGAGAGCACCTGGAGTGGAGCTTCAGCCTGGAATGGAGGTCAGGAGGAGGCCAGGAAGAGGGAGGGTGGGAGAAGGGCCGAGTCAATGCACCATGGGCCTCTGGTTTGTACTTGCCCCCTGGGCCAAAAGTTGCCAGTCAGTCCCTGCCCCCTCCCTGTACAACTATGCTGATTGGCCCAGTGCTATCTAATGATTCTCCATACCAGGAATTCCTTTTGGTTCCTAGCGCTTAAAAACAAGGATTCCAAGTATGGATATTTTTACATATATACATTTTGCAGCTTGGACCAATGTCACTACGTATATACCATACCTGTGGGATCCCCCTAAAAGCTGGAAATCCCTGTAGTAGGCACCACTAATACACCGCTAATACAGTGATATCTACTGGCTTTTGAGTCCCTTGCCGAGAGGCTGCCCTGCTGCATTGTGAACACAGGAGGCCTCAGCATTGGCACCATTCAGAGATCGCTTTACATTTTCTCAATGAATGCAAATCATTCTCTGATTGGATGAGGTGGAGAGATGGAGCAATGATGTCACCTGGTGACCTGGAAGCTAGTGGAGATTACTAGAGTGGTAATGTCTGCTACAGTGATTTCCAGCTTCTAGAGCAGGGTGGTCTACAAAACTTTTCAGTATGAGGGCCACATGGTATGTTATACAAAAATTTATGGGCCCAAAAAATTGTTTTATAAATAGAGGAGTCCCCCTTTACATCAGGGTCCCCATCAGAGTCCCCCTAACATAAAAGTCCCTATCAGAGTCACCCTTACATTGGGGTCCCCCCTTACATCAGAGTTTCCAGAGTTCTCTTCTACATCAGGGTCCCCGTCCGAGTTCCCCCTTATATCAGGGTCTCCATGAAAGTCCCCCTTACATCAGGGTACCCATCAAAGTTCCCCCTTACATCAAGGTCCCCACTTCCCATCAAAGTTCCCCCTTACATCAGGTTAAAGTAGATAGGCAGCTTCTGCTGACCCGAATCCTCAATCTGTGCACATTGAGGGTATTTCACTTTCCCTAGCCATGGGATGGATAAGATCTTGTAGCAGGACAAATCTGGCCCAGGGGTCGTAGTTTGGAGACCCTAGAGGGATCCCACAGGTTTGGTACATGCATAGTGACATTGGTCCAAGCTGAAACAATGTAAGTAGAGTATCTCACAAAAGTGAGTACACCCCTCACATTTTTGTAAATATTTTATTATCTCTTTTCATGTGACAACACTGAAGAAATGCTACAATGTAAAGTAGTGAGTGTACAGCTTGTATAACAGTGTAAATTTGCTGTCCCCTCAAAATAACTCAACACACAGCCATTAAAGTCTAAACCACTGGCAACAAAAGTGAGTACACCCCTAAGTTAAAATTTCCAAATTGGGCCCAAAGTGTCAATATTTTGTGTGGTCACCATTATTTTCCAGCACTGCCCTCACCGTCTTGGGCATGAAGATCACCAGAGCTTCGCAGGTTGCCACTGAAACCCTCCTCCACTCCTGCATGATGACATCACAGAACTGGTGGATGTTAGAGACCTTGCGCTCCTCCACCTTCCGTTTGAGGATGCCCCACAGATGCTCAATAGGGTTTAGGTCTGGAGACATGCTTGGCCAGTCCATCACCTTTACCCTCAGCTTCTTTAGCAAGGCAGTGGTCTCTTGGAGGTGTTTGGGGTCGTTATCATGTTGGAATACTGCCCTGCGTCCCAGTCTCCGAAGGGAGGGGATCATGCTCTGCTTCAGTATGTCACAATACATGTTGGCATTCGTGGTTCCCTCAATGAACTGTAGCTCCCCAGTACTGGCAGCACTCATGCAGCCCCAGACCATGACACCCCCACCACCATGCTTGGCTGTAGACAAGACACCCTTGTCTTTGTACTCCTCACCTGGTTGCTGCCACACACGCTTGACACCATCTGAACCAAATAAGTTTATCTTGGTCTCATCAGACCACAGGAGATGGTTCCAGTAATCCATGTCCTTAGTCTGCTTGTCTTCAGCAAACTGTTTGCGGGCTTTCTTGTGCATCATCTTTAGAAGAGGCTTCCTTCTGGGATGGACAGCCATGCAGACCAATTTGATGCAATGTGAGGCGTATGGTCTGAGCACTGACAGGCTGACCCCCCACCCCTTCAACCTCTGCAGCAATGCTGGCAGCACTCATACGTCTATTTCCCAAAGACAACATCTGGATATGATACTGAGCACATGCACTCAACCACTGTGAGGCCTGTTCTGAGTGGAACCTTTCCTGTTAAACTGCTGTATGGTCTTGGCCACCGTGCTGCAGCTCCGTAACAGGGTCTTGCCAATTTTCTTATAGCCTAGGCCATCTTTATGTAGAGCAACATTTCTTTTTTTTTCGGATCCTTTAGAGAGTTCTTTGCCATGAGGTGCCATGTTGAACTCCCAGTGACTAGTATGAGAGAGTGAGAGCGATAACACCAAATGTAACACACCTGCTCCCCATTCACACCTGAGACCTTGTAACACCAATGAGTCACATGACACCGGGGAGGGAAAATGGCTAATTGGGCATAATTTGGACATTTTCATTTAGGGGTGTACTCACTTGTTGCCAGCGGTTTAGACATTAATGGCTGTGTGTTGAGTTATTTTGAGGGGACAGCAAATTTACACTGTTATACAAGCTGTACACTCACTACTTTACATTGTAGCAAAGTGTCATTTCTTCAGTGTTGTCACATGAAAAGATAGAATAGAACAGTTATAAAAATGTGAGGGGTGTACTCACTTTTGTGAGATACTGTATGTAAAAATATTCACACCTGGAATTCTTCTTTTACGGAATGTTGGGGGAGTGAAGGAAAGATAAGCAAATGTTGCAGAGGAGGGGGAGATTAAAGCCGGTCCATTGCTTTGCCCTGCATGGGTGAACATTTTTAAGGACTTCATTCCATATACATCCTGTGTAATCTGGTTGTATTTAGAGGACACACTCACAATACTATTATGGTATCTGCAGGTAAACTGATACTTGCCATGTATTGGTAATAACACTTAAAGTGTTCATAAACCCAGGACCCTGCAATTATTTTAGTAAATATAAACTGCTAAATCCCTTTTCTCATCAGCAGTATATAGCAGCCTTGTTACTCCTAAGAGTGTCTGGTTAAAGCTTGTAAGAGGAGTTTTCATTCCACTCTGACTGTCCTATGAGGCTGAAGTACCCCTGACCCTCTGTCTGGACCGTGCTGATTGGCCCTGTGCTGATCACATTCACCCTCCCAAGAAAAATGAAAAAAATTTCTAGCAATACACCAAACTGAGCATGTGCAGAGTGCCCCCAAGGCTCCGTTCTATCAGGAGATGAATTGGGGAGTATGGAAGAAGGGGAGGATCAGAGAAGACAGGATTAAACCGTCTTTTTTCACAATGCCGAGGATTAACCCCTTAGGTTCCACAGTGAATATAACAATTATGCTTTACTGCATATAAACACTGATTTTACTGTTGTTGGTTTAGTAACACTTAGGCTACGTTCACATGTGGGCATAGCGGATCGTGGGTAGAATCACTGCGATTCTGCCCGCGATCCGGAAATCATTGCAAATCGCGGGACGCCTGTGTGATGCCCGTGATTTTCAATGGCACCCCAAACGCTGTGCGATGTTGCCGCGGTTTCCGCCTGTCGAATCGCAAACAAAATTGCGGGACGCGGGACGCCCAAAAAAGGTACAAGAGCTTCTTTTGTGCGTCATGCGTCCCGGGATTCTGTTTGCGCGATGTTACTGTGATTCGGCAGGCGGAAATCGCGGCAACATGGCACAGCGTTTGGGGTGCCATTGGAAATCACGGGCATCGCACAGTCGTCCCACGATTTGCAATGATTTCCGGATCGCGGGCAGAATCGCTGTGATTCTGCCCGCGATCCGCTACGCCAACATGTGAACGTAGCCTAAAAGTAACAAGGCAGAATAATTTATTGGGTCACACCCCTCATTATTACAATGTAGCTATGGGCAAAAAAAAAAAAAAAAAGACATATATGCTACAATTTCACTAATATTAAAGCTGAAATCCAGGCACAAAAGCTTTCATTTAAATATATTCCCCAATAGCCAAAAAGGATATAACCCTATTGTATGTGCCCAAAATGCCTTTGAAAACCCAGATATGACCTTGTAAAAGTAGCAGTGACATCATCACTGTGCTGTACGTAGAGCGGCACAAGGAGAGAGATCAGCAGTGAGCGGTCTTTATTACAGGAAGTCTCACACTGGATTACTGCACAGATCTGGAATTAACACGCAAAGTTTACCGAGATTAAAGAAGAAGACACATGCCCATCCACAATATTGCCCAATATTTGCTTATCCTGGAGTTCAGCTTTAACACAGCAGTTTCTGTTTTTCTGAGCCCCCCATAACAAGCTTTTATTACCTGCAGATTCTGCCTGTAGATCCATTGCTTTTCCACTTTCTGTAATAGGGTGACAACGTGGGTCATTCAGCAGTAAAATTACTGCAGCGTTGTCACCCTGGAAACAGAATGGTTTTAGATGGACAGGTAGGTGCAGTTGGACTTTACAGGCATATTTCAACATAAATAAATAAATGCACCCATATTACAAGAAGCAAAAATTGAGATTACTATGAAATCCATATGACATGTACAGATTTAACCACTTTTGGATTGCCCCCCCCCCCCCCTTAATGACCAGGCCATATTTTGCGATTCGGCACTGCGTTATTTTAACGGACAATTAGGCGTCGTGCGACGCTGTACCTAAATAAAATTGATGTCTTTTTTTTCCCCCACAAATAGAGCTTTCTTTTGGTGGTATTTGATCACCTCTGGGATTTTTATTTTTTGCGCTATAAACAAAAAAAAAAAGCGACAATTCTGAAAAAAAAACATATAGCATTCCCAAAAACAAAAATGAAAAATCTAAATTTTTAACATTTTAGGCCAATTTGTTTTCTGCTGCATACTTTTGGTTAAATAGGCAATAAGCGTATTTTGATTGGTTTGCGCAAAAGTTATCGCGTCTACAAACTACGGGAAAGATTTATGTCATTTTTATTGTTTTTTGTGTTTTTTTTTTATTAGTAATGGCGGCGATCGGCGATTTTTAGCGGGACTGCGACATTGCGACGGACAGATCGGACCCCTGACTGACATTTTTGACACTTTTGGGGGGAGCAGTGACGTTACTACAGTAATCAGTGCTAAAAATATGCACTGTTACTGTAATAATGACACTGGCAGGGAAGGGGTTAATACAGTGGGTGATCAAGGGGTTAAATGTGTACCTAGGGGCAGGCCTGGACTGGGACAAGAAATAGGCCCGGGCATTTCAGGCTGAGCAGCCCATTTGTTTTTTTATACCATATCACAACAAGTAATGATAAATCATGGTTTCTCTACGTATTTTAGTTATATTTAGCCTGCTTCAGTCATTGTATTTGATCAATCATTTGAAATTATAGACATTTATGATAATAAACGATAGAATGAATGCAATACATGAGATGCAAATTGTTTAATGAACGATTCAATGCAAAAAGAAATAAATAACCAAATATATTACATTTTTTGGCATATATTTTTGTTATCTTTAAAATAACAGAACAAAATAACTGCACTATGGATTCAGCAAGTTTCGTAGAAGTTCACTGGTTTCTGAAACTCCGTCAATGACATCATCAGAATCAAGGTTCATTAGTATATCCTTTTCGATTGCCATTAGCATCAAAGAGCTCAAATGCTCGTGAGATACAGAGCTTCTTAGATGGGTCTTAAAGCGGAGTTCCGGCCTCGGGCGTAAATTTTATCTAAAAATACCCCCGGGACAGTCAGGGCTAGTACATTCCACAATGGATAGCCTCTGAACTGTCCCGGGTCGCACTTACCTTTTCGAAGAAATACTTCCCTTGAACATTTCTTCTCCAGCGCTGCCATCTCAGGTGTGGGCAGCTGAAGCCGCAGCGTCCCTCTTTGTGTCCTCTTCCGTGACTTCAGAGTCCCACAATGCACTGCACCGGCCCCACTCGTCACTTCCGGTGCAGGCGCGGCATCCCTGCACAGCTTCTGGGCATGCCCAGAAGCTGTTTAGCAGGAAATGCCGCGCCTGCACCAGAAGTGACGAGCGGAGCCGGTGAAGGCGCATTGACTCCTGGAAGCGATGAAGTTCAGCTCCCAGGAGTCAATGCAAGCAGGAAGTGACGGCGCGGGCCGCGGCCGCGGAGGGAGGAAGTGGAAGGAAGGTGAGTATATTTCCTTCAATAACAAGGTAGGTGACCAAAAAAAGAAAAATCGGAAGTATCCATTTCTTTTTCAGGTGACACTCAGCAAGCGGATGGCCAAAAATCGATTTTTTTCGATTTTGAGGCTGGAACTCCGCTTTAACCACTTGCCGTCTGCTCACGTTGAGCCTACTGCGGCAAAGTGGTTCGTTATCGTCTGACGACGCAGACCTACGTCGTCAGACAATCCCCTTTCTCGCTCCAGCTGTATTCAGTCACAGCGGGAGTCAGGCCAGGGGAGGAGCAGCGGCGATCGCCGCTACTCTTCCCCGATCGTCGGGGAATCGAGTGTGGAGATCCGCCCGCCTGTGTAAACACAAGCTGGCGGATCTCCTAAGTGACAGGCAGGGTCAGATTGCAGGGTTCAGCATAGTTGAACCCTCGATCTGTCCTTGTGTCACTCAGTCACCTCCCCCCACACACGTCAGTAAGCACCAGGCATACATTAACCCCTCCCTCTCCAATAAAATTAACCCCTTCCCTGCCAGTGTCATTTTTACAGTAACAGTGCATATTTATAGCACTGATTACTGCAGTAATGGTCACTGGTACCCCCAAAAGTGTCAAAAATGTCAGTCAAGGGTCCGATCTGTCCGCCGCAATGTCGCAGTCCCGCAAAAAAAATCGCAGATCGCCGCCATTACGCGTTAAAAAAAACCCACCAAAAATGACAGAAATCTTTCCCTTAGTTAGTAAACGCAATAACTTTTGCGCAAACCAATCAAAATACTCTTAATGTTGTTTTTTTTTTTACCAAACATAGGTAGCAGAAAACAAATTGGCCAAAATTTTTTAAAAAATTTGATTTTTACATTTTTTTGGGGGGGAATTTCATATAAAAAAATGTGAAAAATATTGTTATTTTTTCAAAATAAACGCTCTTTTTTTGTTTATAGCGCAAAAAGTAAAAATCGCACAGGTGATCAAATACCACCAAAAGAAAGCTCTGTTTGTGGGGAAAAAAAGAACGTAAATTTTGTTTGGGTACAGCGTCGCACGACCGCGCAATTGTCAGTTAAAGTTGCACAGCGCCGAATCGCAAAAAGTGGCCTGGACATAAGACAGCAAAATCCTGCGGTGGTAAAGTGGTTAATAAACTTCAACGTGGAGAAACTTCTTTAACAGGCGACTTGAGTAAAAGATAGTGTAAGCAAAAACTTGTAGGTTAAACCAATGACATTATAGGCATCAGTTAACTAATGATAGCGCTTCAGTATCTTATAGCAGCAAGTAGCACAGTTCTTACATGCCATGCAAGATTTGTTCACCAGTTCTGTTTCTGGCAATTTGCTTTCCTGGTTTTCCATAGATACATCTTCTTGTACAATACTATATTCATCAAGGGGTGATGTTTTCAGTCTGGGCCACTGCATTGCAAAACTTGCCAGTTGGGAATGCAAATTTTCTGATGTTGCTCCCTCATCCCTAAGTAATCCCTAAGTAATCGTTTGCTGAGTTCATCCATTGCTGGTGCCTGAAGTCCAGATTTTTTTATATCAGAGAAGCTGTTTGGTTCCAAGCAAGCTAAGTCAGCATAGAGAGTCCCACAAGCGAGAAAGCGGCGATTCCTGCTCTGTGTGACCGTATCCAATATTACATTGTGCACACTTATTTTATAGGCTGAAACAGCATCACAAACTGCTACATCGTCATCAGTCTCATCTAGCATTCACTTTCTTTTTCTTATTCTTTTTTGAGGCAGAGTGGTCTGTACATCCCCCATATCTAACCTAATAATTATCCCCTGAAGAAGTCACGTGTTAGCGTGACGTAATGCGTAGGGCAGGCAGAGCGCTGGAAGTGACGTTATGGGACACGGAGGATTAGTCCTGTGGCATATAGGACGGACATCAGCGGTTTTAACTGCGAGTTGCTACATTTGTTTCTTTGAGTGCCGGTTCACACTGATCCGACTTGGACCGCGACTTGTCAGCCTGACAAGTCGCAGTCCGTCGTGCTCCCATTGTTCGGTACAGGAACGGTTCTAATAGGAGCGACACAAGTCGCTCCGACTTAGAAAAAGGGTCCTGTACTACTTCAAGGCGACCTGGAGCAACTTGCATAGACATTCATTTTATGAAGTCCGTGCAATTCGTGCCGAAATCGCGGTGCACGCGACTTCACAGGTCGCCCCTGAAGTCGTGCCGCTGCAGTGTGAACCGGCACTAATAAAATCTTGTGAAATACTACACTATATCAGCCCCCTTATTTTGAGATACGTGGAACCACCGGCGAGCCCAAGCTTGATCTTGGCAAGGAGGAATACACCACCATCCCCCATATCTAACCTAATATACTCAGAGGAAGAGAGGATAGAGGATCAGATCTTTCAACAGATCTAAAAACGCAGTGTCTAAAAGCATTGAGATGAGCAGTTAGCACACCTAGAGGTGACGAGCACTGAAGAGCACTCTGATTCACAAGGTGTAGAGGTGGAAGGAAAGTTATTTTGATACACAGAAGAGGAAGATTTGTTTTCGCTGTTTTCATTGATTTGGACACTTGAGCATTATATATATGATGTATATTTGCATTCAAACTCATTGGAATAATATTGAGGAAATATCTTTAGCACGTAATTGATTTGCACAGAGCACCTTATTGGAACACGATTATCACCTTCATAGAGTTTTTTTTTTTTAACACAGAACCACCATAAGCATTTTCGTTATTTATATCCATATATGTATTGATTAATGCATTCTTGAGAAGATTGTATTGGTTATATATGATATAGATTGATACGTGGTTCTATACACTTATCACCATAAATACTTTATTATTTATTGTTATATTTATTGATTTTATTTGGCTATATTTTATGAATTTGATTAATATAACACAGTAATATATTGGAATACATCGTATCAGGAACAAGTTTAATTATTTATTTATTGTAATATCACTGATATATTTATTAATATTTATCACTAAGTCACTTTACTTCTAATAATACCCTTGATACGTAGGGATACGTCGCTAGCCTGTAAGGGTGTGGGGAGCGAGTGCGCGCCGCCGGAGGCGCGCTCCCACTCCAGCGTGGTCACGGACCCCCCGAGCGTGTGCCCGGCGGACCCGATGTCCGCCGGGCACTCGCGATCGTCCGTGACAGCGGGAGAAAGGCAGGCGGCTAGTGTAAACAAAGCCGCCTGTCAGTTCTCCCCTGTGTAAGAATGATGATCAAACGGTTCTACTATGTAGGACCGTTGATCATTGTTCTTACACACACAGCCAATCACAGTTAGAAGCACGCCCCTAGGACACACTTAACCCCTCCCTCTCCAATACAGTTAACTCCTTCACTGCCAGTGTAATTTTTACAGTAACAGTGCATATATATAGCACTGATTACTGTAGGAATGTCACTGGTAACCCCAAAAGTGTCAAAAATGTCAGTCAAGGGTCCGATCTGTCCTCCGCAATGTCGCAGTCCCGAAAAAAAATCACAGATCGCCGCCATTACGCGTTAAAAAAAACAACAAAAATGACAAAAATCTTTCCCTTTGTTAGTAAACGCAATAACTTTTGCGCAAACCAATCAAAATACGCTTTTTGCGATTTTTTTTTTTACCAAACATATGGTAAAAAAAAAAAAATGGCCTAAAATCTTAAAAAATTTTGATTTTTAAATTTTTTGGGGGAATTTCATATAAAAAAATGTGAAAAATATTGTTATTTTTGCAAAATTTACACACTTTTTTGTTTATAGCGCATGATCAAAAAAATCGCACAGGTGATCAAATACCATCAAAAGAAAGCTCTGTTTGTGGGAAAAAAGGACGTCAAATTCGTTTAGGTACAGCGTCGCACGACCGCGCAATTGTCCGTTTAAAGTCACCCAGTGCCGAATCGCAAAATAGGCCCTGGTCAGGAAGGGGGTAAAATCTTCCGGGGCTTAAGTGGTTAATAATATTCCTGGAACTGTGTGGTTAGCAGTAACAGTACAAGCAGCATCGAGGGCATACATACACTCATCTTTATCTCCCCTATAACTCAAACCCTGCTTTCCTATAACCTTTACTACATCCAGGGCTGCTGTTAGACATCGCGGGGCCCCGTAAGACTACCTGGCAGGGCCCCCGCAAGAAAATATTAAAGATATATTTAGCTAAAATTACAACAAAATCACTATTAGCAGACACAAATATAACATAACTCGCATAATTCCTGCTAAATCTAAAAAAAAAACTATGTTAAAGCGGAGTTCCACCCTGGGAACGTTTTATTAAATAAAAATACCCCCGGGACAGTCAGGGCTAGTACATTCCACAATGGCTAGCCTCTGAACTGTCCCGGGTTGCACTTACCTTTTAGAAGAAATACTTACCTTGAAAATGTATTCTCCAGCGCTGCCATCTCAGGTGTGGGCAGCTTAAAGCCAGCGCGATTCTCTTCTGTGTCCTCTTCCGTCTTCTTCGGTCCCACGATGCACTGCACCGGCCCCGCCATCAGTTCCGGTGCCGCAGCGTCATCCCTGCACAGCTTCTGGGCATGCCCAGAAGCTGTTTAGCAAGGTATGACGGCGCCTGCACCGGAACTGACGTCGGGGCCGGTGCAGGCGCATTGATTCCTGGGAGCGATGACGTTCAGCTCCCGGGAATCATTGCAAGCCAGGAAGTGACGAATCGCAGTGGCCGCTGAGGGGAGGAAGAGGAAGTTAGGTGAGTATGTTTTCTTCTAAACTAGGTAAGTAAAAAAAAAAAAAAATTGTCATTATCCATTTGTTTTTCAGGTGACTCGGAGCGAGAAGATGGAGGCAAGTATAATTTTAGGGTGGAACTCCGCTTTAAATAAAAAAGAAGATGAGATAAGAAAAATATCCAGGCTGGGCAGTTGGAGCTCAGTGATCAGAGAGACCGAGAGAGAGAAACAAAGTTACAATTTACAAATAAACTCCTGAGCAGAGATAAGTGCTGGGAGGGGGACCCACACAAGGGAGGGGGATTAGTGAGGGACGACTGTCTCTTTCTCAACAGATACAAGCTGATAGCAGGGAGAGGGACAGATCAGATTCAGGTGCTGGAGGAAGATTTCTGTATTTGTTGTCCATCACTAATCTCCCTCTCTATGTGGGCCCCCCTGTGTGCTCGGGCCCCCTACAAGAGGGCTGGTGGTCCCCCCCCTATCAGCGGCCCTGACTACATCTACAACCCGCTGCAGTACTTGTCGCCTGTTTCATACTTGTTCTCGCCGTACAGACATTTGCTTACACATTAGTAGATCATCAACACCAGCACTGCTTGATTTCAGAAAAAAGGCTTCGGCACACACGTTGTGCATTGCACTCTTCAATTCTTTGATGAACATGACGCTTCTCTGTCATTCCTTCAATAAAAGAATTTGTTTCTTGAGACTTTGCAGAAGCCAGACAAACAGAGCAAAACATAGCTTTTTTTTCATTGCAGTAGGTGAGCCATTTGCGACTTTACGTTTTGTCCCCTTTTTTTTTGTAATGGATCTGGAATATCCTGCAGTGGATGATATTTGAAAAAGACAGCAAACTCATTTTTATTTGGACGAGCAAAATAATTAATCGATTTATCTATGTTTTCGGTTTGGCACTCTGAATCATCCATAATAACTTGTTTCCTGGGTAATTCTGTGCCCCAATTCTCTGTTCTTCAGTGGATAATTCTGAGGTCTCATTAACACATTCCACTAAATCATCTTCTCTTGTTATTTGTTCTCTGTTTGTTGCCTCTCTACTGGGCCCTGCCAATGGGATCACTGGATCACTGTGCATGAGAAGGACTGAACATATCTGAAATTTTAGCACATTTCAGAGCATCACGTTCCAAAGACTTCTTATATTTCTCGCTGATTTTTTCCGCTCCTCCTTTTTGTTTTTTTGGAGACATCTGAGTAAAATGAAAAATGAAAAATACAATAAAATTTCACTAATTGTGGGCAGTGGGCAGGGAATATGAGTAAATACATATTCGCCAGCACACCAAGGCTCTTGCAAAAGCAGTCCAAAACTTTATTGAAGTTACGATCACATCAAAAAAATGGTGCAACGTTTCGGAGCCGCACAGGACCCCTTTGTCAGGCATGCCTGACGAAGGGGTCCTGTGCGGCTCCGAAACGTTGCACCATTTTTTTGATGTGATCGTAACTTCAATAAAGTTTTGGACTACTTTTGCAAGAGCCTTGGTGTGCTGGCGAATATCTATTTACTTGTATCTTATCCAGTTGCCAACTGGTGATCGCTTCAGCACCCAACACATAAGAGCCTACTTACCAGGAAGGTGTGCGATAGGAATATGTACTATATAGGTAGGGAATATGATTCTCACAACAAACTTACTGTGGGAGTAGGACCAACCTCCTTAATTGAGGCCGGTGGCAGCCCAGCAGAGCACCAGAGAAGAATAATAAGGACACAGCATAGTCACCTAAATTCTCCTAGCTTATGGCTGGACAATGAAAGGCCATATATAAAGGTAATATATATATATATATACGGTTTATATATATATATATATATATATATATATATATATATACACACACACACTCACACACACACACACACACACACCCAAAAAGGTATATCATTTTTTTTTTTTTTTACACCGCACTCACTTACCCAGCCAGTACAACGCAATTGCAAACACACCCAAAAAATATATATGTGTGTGTATATATATTTCTATATATATAAAATATGTATACACACACACACCTATATATATTTTGTGTGTGTGTTTGTCTTTGCGGTACATTGAATACAGGCTTGGTTAGTGCAGTGTTAAAATATATATATATATATATATATATATATATATATGTATACTTTAAATGTAGGACACCTTTAGTGCCGGTTCACACTTATGCGCTTGCGCTTGCAATGCGAATTTGCAGTGCGAGTTTCCCTTGTGTTTTTCAATAGTACCAGCGCGATTGTAATGAAAATTTTATTGCGTTGATTATGTTAATTAAGCTCAGGAGGGGTGGAGCTGAGGGGAAAATCAAACAAAAAATAAAAATTCGCACATAAGAATTCGCACATATCTGAACTGATAATGCGAGTCCAGACCGATTTACATTGATGTCTATGGAGACTAAATTCGCAACGCAACTCTGTAAACTCGCACAAGACCCTTTTTATCATCGCATCACATTCGCATCTGGATCGCAACGCATAGATGTGAACGAGTGTCACGAATTCAATGAATTTTGTAAATGCATGCGATTGGAGACTATTTAGAACGCATAGCATTCGCAGTACAAGCGCATAAGTGTGAACCGGCACTTAGGGCCCACCAAGAAATGTCCCTCTCTCACAAAGTCTGATGCAATCACTTTACCCTTGTACAGCATGCATCACTCAGTAAGAGAGATCAGACAATTACCAAAACCAATCTCATATACAGACACATGTTCAAACATTTTGTAAAAATAAGGATTTCTTCTGCAAATAGGCTGGCATCAGATCAGACAATTACCAAAACCAATCTCATGAGACACATAATCACAAATTTTGTGAAAATAAGGAATTCTTCTGCAAATAGCCTGGCATCGTCACTCAGTTACCAACTTACCACACCCGAAAAGGTTTCCTGCATTTAAAAAGTGTATATATGATTTGTTTTTTTACACCGCACTCACTTACCCAACCAGTACACCGCAATTACAAACACACCAAAAAGAAATATATATATATTTTTTTTTCTCTTATTTTTAATATATGAAATATGTATACATACACACATTTAACACATATATATTTAGTGTGTGTGTGTGTGTTTGTTATTGCGGTACATTTAATACAGGCTTGGTAAGTGCAGTGTTACAAAAAAACCTATATACTGTGTATATATATATATATATATATATATATATATATATATATATACAGTGGGTACGGAAAGTATTCATACCCCCTTACATTTTTCACTCTTTGTTATATTGCAGCCATTTGCTAAAATCATTTAAGTTCATTCTTCTTCCTCATGAATGTACACATAGCACCCCATACTGACAGAAAAACACAGAATTGTTGACATTGTTGCAGATTTATTAAAAAAGAAAAACTGAAATATCACATGGTCCTAAGTATGTGACAGTGCCACTGCCTGCCTATTAAGTTGGGAGTGGGCAGGGGGGACTGGGGAGCATATAGCTGGCCAGATGCGGCCCTCTCCGCAGAATCGGCCGTGGAGAGGCCGGCGGCAAGAGTGTGTCTTGATGTGATGAGTCCCCCGTGCCGCAGAGGCCTCGGCCCACCGGGAATATGCCCGGTCTGCCCTATGACCAGTTCGGGCCTGCTAGGGGCGTGTTTCCAACTGTATGGGGGTGTGGCTTGTAAAATGATCGCAGAGACCTGTGATTCTATATGGAAGGATCACATGGACTCTGTGATCATTCCAGGGAGAAGAATGGTAAGCTGTGTTTCCAACAGCTGACCGTTCTTCTCTCTCAGCGGGGAGCGATCGCGGGTGCCCGGCGGCAATCGGAGCTGCCTGCCCTATGCTTTTGAGTCCCCGCTAATGAGCGGGGGCAGGAGCGCGCCGCCGACGGCGCGCGCTCGCCCCCTAGCTGCAGGCGCGTGACTGACATATACCTAAGTCGGTTTGCGCAGGAGGGCCGCCCTGCCACAGTATAACTGCAGCTGGCCGTCGGGAAGCGGTTTAAATAATTAAATGTCTGTGATCTGGAAGGAATTTCTGGATTATGGTATGAATGGATGATTTGATCTCCATCTAAGTCAAAGTAAATATTGACAGTCTTATGTGTGAATGGGCTTCAAAGAATCAGCTACATCATCATCTACCCCACCCCCGCCCATTAGCTTTAATAGTAAATTACTAGTGTTTACTAGGGTTTTTGTTTCAGCAGGACCGCGGGGGAACGCAGTTCCGGCACCTCCAGCACTGAATGTATATAATAGAAAGGGGTGTGGGGTGTGCTGGAGGATCTATTGATGATGCTGGCTGCTGGGGGATTTATTGTCACTGGTGGGGATCTGTTTTTGTGTGAGGGTCTATTGTTGCTTGTGGGTCTTATGTTGCTGGTAGGTCTATTGCTGCTGGTGAGTCCATTGATGCTGGCTGCTGGGAGATCTGTTGTGTCTGCTGGGGGGTCAAATGTTGCTGGGGTGGATCTTTCGTTGCTGGGTGTGGTGTTTTGTTGTGGGTGGTCCATTGTTGCTGCGTGGGGGGTCTATTGTTGTGTAGGGGATCTATTGTTGCTTGGGTGGGGACTTTTGTTGTGGGGGAATCTATTGTTGCTAAGGGGGTCTAATGTTGCTGGCTGCAGAGGATCTATATTTTACTGCTTTTCTTGCTATTATTACCAAACTCCATACAAACTATTTAGCAGCACAAAATAATACTTGGTTCTTTATTCTCTAAAAGGGACGGTACTGGGAGGTGGGTAGAGGGTAAAACTTAGGGACGGTGCTTAGAGGTCGGTAGGGGGCGGAGACAAGGGGTGACTCAGATGGGGGCAGTTCTTTCGCCTATTCTCTGAGAAAAAAAAAAGCCCTGGTGTTTAACCATTTAAAGCGTAACTCCACTTTTGTTGAGAAAAAAACATTCCTCTCTGGGTGATCTCTGTACATTGCAGGGGTTATAGCAAACAAACTACCTTTTGTTATTCTGAAGAAATCATTGTTTGTTCCTCTGTGCTGAGTGAGTCTAATGGGAGTGGTTTCATAATCATCTATCAGCTGTGGCAGCTGCAGAGCTCTAATGAGGAAATCTGCTGGGCCTGCATCCCTTTAGACGGTTCCTATTGGGTGTATCTCACCAAAAATGACATTTTTGTTGCAGGGGATGCCAGAAATCTGACTTGTATCTTAGTGCAGACTTCTGGGAAAATTGGTGAGCCAATCACACAAGCAGGAAATTATGTTTCTGGGGGTGTGGTCAGTATACATTCTGTGTACAGAACACCTCCAGGCGGCCATATTGTATTGCATTTTCAGAAAATTACAACAGCTGCAGATTGAAAAGGAAAGGTAATTTTTAATAACATTCAATTACAATACAATTTGTGTTGTAATTGTATACGCTATATTGTTTTTTCCTTTATTTGCTATTTTCTTTCCCCCACGAAAGTGGAGTTACCCTTTAAGCTGGCCAAACACGTATAGATTTTTTTTTTTTTTTTTTTTTCAGCCTTGTGGGTTAAACAAAAGAAATCTAGCAGATTCCTCTGTCCACACCAATAGTTCAGATGGACAAATCCTCTCTGCTGAACTATTGCTTTCTGACAGCCATCTGTCAGAATACCCGAACAGCACCTGCATCTCTTTTGATTTGGCTGACAAGTTTCCAACAGGCTCCTTTGACTAAAGTCAATTGAACTTTTATTGAATGGAGTATTTCCGACAGGGCCATAAGTGTGATCCGCTGATCACAGTTGCTTGGCAAAAAATAAAATAAAACAAAATAAAATAAATAAAAGCATATTTGCAGTCAAGTCTAATGCTTCAGCGGCACCTAGTGGTACAAAATAAAAATGCAACTCTATGACTTCGGTATAGAATACAACATACAGGTCATCGAGCTGATTTACACCTTTGCATTGCAAGAATATACACAGTATATGCATTAATTTTCAATAGCACCACAATGTAATTAGATTACACAATAAACGTCAATGCACTTTGCAATAAAATATTTGTGACACTTCCTTTTTGGGACAATTTGGTGTGTTGGCAGTCAATTATTTTTTGCTGGCTGCCTTAAAGGGGATCTTCACCCAAAAGTGAAGGTGCCACTATTCTTCCTCCCCATTCCCACTTTTAACACTTAAGATGTTTTTTTTTTTCACAATAAAATGCTTTATTGAGAGAATAATGTGCAAACACAACAAACAGTCGGGTATAAATATCCAATAAATCGTGTAACATCAAATAGTACATTCAAGTAACAACATAACTTATTCAAATTAAGTGTGAAATAAATCCACAATATGTGCAACATGACTCATGTATAAAAAAATATAAGTTACATTTTCATGTGTTAGGAAAATAGAGAGCATATCGATTATGTACAACCGCAAGAAAAAGTATGTGAACCCTTTGGAATGATATGGATTTCTGCACAAATTGGTCATAAAATGTGATCTGATCATCATGTGCACTGTGAATGTTTACATGGTGTGTTCAATAAAAACATGGCAACATTTCATTCTTTGTGTGTTATTAGTTTAAGCAGACTGTGATTGTCTATTGTTGTGACTTAGATGATGATCAGATCACATTTTATGACCGATTTGTGCAGAAATCCATATCATTCCAAAGGGTTCACATACTTTTTCTTCCAGCTGTATAAGAGCCTGTATGGTTGAACCTGAAAGGAATAAAGCATTACCCATCACAAATGGGCAAATGGACCCTGTCCGACACCCAACCCAAGGGGGTCAGCCGGCAGGCAGAGCCCCAATTGGGGGGGAAGAGAGAGACAAAGAAAGAGAAGGTAGAATAACAAAGGTGGTGAATAGGAAAGAAAGAAGGGATGAGGGGTGAAGGTAAGGAAGGGTGGGTGGAAGGAGCCGCCCCTGGTGTGGGGTCCCTGCCTATGAAAAGACTATTCCGTTACGTAAAATGAATAGAATGGAGGATATTGGGGATATCATATACAGTGCTGTATCTTGGCCTAGGCCAACAAGGCCCAGGCCTAGGGCGGCACTTTGCAGGGGGGCAGCAAAAAAGCTGCACCCTGCACGAAAAAAAAAAAACAGCCTCCTCCCGAGTCCCGCACGAAAAGGATCCCCGCCGGCTTGGGCTACACTTTTAGTATAGTGCGAATCTTATGGGGTGAATTGGGCCAGAGGGCAGAGTCCAGGAGGCAAATCAGTCTGACACCCCCATAAAGCAGTCAGTGATGAGGCTGCACCTATAAGGCTACGCTGATGGGCACCGATAGACTTGTGGTCTGTGGTTCACAGATGACAGGGCGGGTCATAAATAGTAAGGGGTGTGGCCTTTACAGGTAGGGGTGGGTCATATGTAAATTAGGGGGTGCACAAGTTTAGTCAGGCCTAGGGCAGCACAAAACCTAAATACACCACTGATCATATAGATTGATACTTAACCGTTAAGTTTCAGGAGATTGATTTCCTCTGACACCGAAAAGACCGGCCATGGTAACCAAAGTTTCCTGAATTTCTCACTCTTTTCAGACTTCATAGCAATTGTCCTCTCCATTTCATGGAGTTGTTCTACTCTAACGATCCACTCAGGAATGGAAGGTGTATGAGCTGAGTTCCAATGTAGTGGGATTAAACTTTTGGCCGCATTAACCACTTAAGCCCCAGGCCTATTTTTGACACTTTTTGTTTACAAGTTAAAAATCAGTATTTTTTGCTAGAAAATTACTTAGAACCCCCAAACATTATATATATTTTTTAGCAAAACTCTGGAGAATAAAATGGCGGTCATTGCAATATTTTTTGTCTCGCGGTATTTGCGCAGCGGTCTTTCAAACGCCATTTTTTGGGGGAAAAATTACGAAAAACCACATTTCACTGCATTTAAAAAAAACTAAACAGTAAAGTTAGCCCATTTTTTTTCTATATTGTGAAAGATGATGTCACGCCGAGTAAATAGATACCCAACATGTTACGGTTTAAAATTGCGCACACCCATGGAATGGCGACAAACTACGGTCAATAGAAATCTCAATAGTCGACGCTTTAAAAAATTTTAACGGTTACCAGTTTAGAGTTAGAGTGTAGCTTTTTTTTTAAATTATTGCTCACGCTCTGGTGATCGCGGCGATACCTCACCTGTGGTTTGAACAGCGATTTCATTTGCGGCTCGACTTCCATATACGTTTTCTTTCGTGCGCTAACGGCGACGGGGGCGGCTAAAATTTTTTTTTTTTTTTCCTATTTATTTATTTTTTTATTTTAACACAGGTTTTAAAAAAAAAAATTAAAAATCGGATCACTTTTATTGCTGTCACAAGCAATGTAAACATCCCTTGTGACAGCAATATGCAGTGACAGGTACTCTTTATGGAGGGATCGAGGGTCTAAAAGACCCCAAACCCCTCCACTGCACTTCCATGTATTCAAAACGCCAAAAACGGCATTTTTGAATACATTCACTTTTTGAATCTGCCGCCTTTAGCAGCCAAGTAACCCGGAAGTGACGTCATGGACGCCGCCTCCGGGTTACGTCATCGGAGACCCAATCAAAGCCGCATCCGGCTTTGATCGGGACTCCATCCAGCCAGCAGATGTGTCGGCTGGTTGCTCGGGTCTCCCGGTGGGACGTCCCCCCCGCTCGCCGGAGTAACAATCGAGCGGCTCCCGAGCTGCATCGGTTGTTACCGCCGGAAAGCCGACCGCCGGCTCTAAACAACGGTACCGGGATGATGCCTCTAGCTAGAGGCATCACCCCGGTATAACCACGCAAAGTCAGCCGACGTACGGGTACGTCAATTTGCGGTAAGTGGTTAAGTAAGTGTCTTACTAAAGAAGATTTGTATCTTCTGTAAGAAAAAGGATTCATGTGCAGAAGAAACGTGGGAGCATCAAATTCTAGATCTACGTCTGTTATGTGTTTAATCCGGTGGTCAATCTTTTGCCAAAAGATCTGCATTTGTGGGCAATTCCACCATAAGTGCAACAAAAGTGCCCCGCTCTTCAATATATCTCCAGTAAGAGTCAGATATTGTAGGAAACCATTGTTTAAGCTTTACGGGGGGTTCTGTACCATTGGGTCCTAATTTTAAACGCTGTTTCCTGTAAACGAGTACTGAGCGAACATTGGTGTGAAAAGATGCAGGACTTCTTCCACTGTGCATTTGTGAATGATCTGCCCAAATCTCCTTTCCAGAGTGTTTTGTACACATCTGGAGACGCAGGCGGCGTTTTGCTTAGCCATTTATAAGCCTATGAGGTGACTTTCCTCATTGGTGCTTGAAGTAGACAGCATTTTTCGAAGCCTGTAAGGCTTCTATAGAAATTTGTCTTAAATTTATGACCATGGAGGAAGTTGTGCATTTGTACGTAATTCCAGAAAGTCAAAGGATGACTTTGTGAGCATCTTTTTTCCATTTCAGGAAAATGTAAAATTTTGGAGTCATGGAAACACCTGTAAGCAAGTACAATCCCGGCTGAGCCGCCTTTCGAAAAAGTAATGGCACTTTTCCACTGCAAGTACCGGCTCGGCTCCACTCGGCCCTGCTTGGCTCTGTTTGGTTTTCCATTGCATGGTACCGCATGGTACGGTGTTGGAACGGTTCGGTACAGTTTGCTTTTCCACTAAAGTAAAGTGGGTGGGATAACAATGATTCTCTGACCAATCAGTGGCTAGTAGTGACAAACAGTCAAGGCTGCATCCAAAGGATTGTGGGATATAGGACCGTTTAAGCGAGCCATCCCGTTCGGTTCCATGTAGTGGAAAAGCGCCGTAGTACCGTACCATACCATTCCAACACCGTACCATGCAGTGGAAAAGCGCAAAAGCGAGCCGAACCGTTCGGTTCCATGCAGTGGAAAAGCGCCATATAAGATCTATTGCCTACACCAGGTGGAAAATCAGGGTTGTTAAAAAAGTGAGGTAATAGGACCTGGGCAAGTTGATGAATTGTATTTAGTTGCTATCTTATGGAAGATATTTAGAGTGGTGTTAATCAGAGGATGTTTCTTTATTGCCTGCGGATATGATGTCGGGTTAGACCAAGGTAAATAATGAGTATCATACTTTGTCCAGTGACGTTCTATATTAACCCAGGATTTAACTTTGCTATGGCAGTGCCAATCTATTATCCTCATAAGATGGGTTGCGTTGTAGTAATTTTGAAAGTTCGGAATAATCATTCCACCCGCTGTCTTGCTTAGTTGAAGATATTGGAATCGGATGCGAGGGTGTTTGTTTGCCCAAATAAAAGATCTCTGTAGGGAAGTGAGTTTACGGAAATAGGAGACTGGAATAGATATGGGCAAAGCGTGAAAGAGATAGAGAAGGCGGGGCAGGACGGCCATCTTGACGATGACCACCCTGCCGAACCATGAAAATCTCCCCCTGTCCCACCTCTTTAAGTCATCACCTATTGCCTTAAGCAGAGGTAGAAAGTTAATGTTGAAAAATGAGTCAAGGTTGGGTGGCAATAGGTGGACTATTTTCCTATATTTAGCTACCTAGTACACAGGCACTTCATTCCTTCTCTGCTCCAGGAAGGAGTGCTTGTGGTTTTAGTAAAGACAAGTAAGGCTGGATACACACTATACAACTTTTGTTGTTAGATTTCCTTTAGATTTACCTTCAACTATGTAGTGCGAGAGCCTGCCTGATTGCATACAAATTGAAACTGTTTAGGTCTGACCTCATATTATATGGTTTTGGTAAATCTAAAGGAAAAAATCTAAAGAAAATTGTATAGTGTGTATGGCTACAGATGACGCCCTTGGAGGAGGGCGAAACGCGTCTAGAGATTGGCTGAAGCGTCCCGAACGACGTAATTTCCGGCCGGTGGAGCGCACGCTGCGAGAGCAGCTAACTACCGAGCCGTCCATTGCGATTTTAATTAGATGTTTTGTAAGTAGGTTTCTTTCATTTAATAAACATACCATCTTAATGTACTTCACCATGGATGGCTTTGTATTTTTATGAGGGCACTCTGGATCCATGAGATATTGCCATAAAGGATTTCTCCCAACAATTGATACCAAAAAGGCTGCTCCTATAAGGATCTCTGGGCATACACTAAGAGATTATCTGCAATTCAACGCCTGATATTTATCTGCCTGTGCTAAGTAGGGAACCACAAGGGGGAGCACCAGCACTTTGATTCAAGCAAGTGGAGCACAGCAGCACTTTTATTATATGCACTTAAGAACTATTTATTTATTTTGTTATATGCACATAGGGACTATTTATTTATTTATGTATTTATTGAGCATATGATTTATCCACTATTGCACAAAGGACTTGATTTGCATTATCCATTGTTTGTTGTTAACTATTGGATTCATAATGTTAATTTTTGCACATATAATATTTGCACAGTTGTGAATATATTCATTAAATTTATTTGAGGAATCATCACACAGGTAGCAGCGCTGATCAATTTTGTTTATTTATCACTTTAAAGGCACTAGCACTTTATCTTTCAGCAGCAACTACAATTGCATATTATCACATTATTTATAATTATTTATCCGCTGTTTACCATAAGCGCGAGGTCATCTATCTCTTTTGTATGGCCCATAAGTTGAGGCCTCCAGCTTCATATATACTCTCTATGCATATTTTGCTCTAAATACTTTTACTTTTAAATTCAATACTTGAATACCTGAAATATGTTTTTTCCTTTTTCCCTCTATTTTTTTTTTTCTGGGCAGATAGATTGTGGGATCTGATCAGTCTTTGCTGCTCTATTATAGAGGAATACTTACCTTTGTGGTTTGAAGCTGGAAGTTATCTCTTATCACATTCAATATCTAGCCATCTAATATACGCTGTTGAGCCAATATTAAGGTAACTGTGTTCCGTCCTTCCTTTGACAGTCCTTGAAATTATATTACATGGAACTGTCTTCTTTATTTACTTTTGTTTTTGATATTTTACCTTTATTAGGATATATAGTGCATCTCTGCCCCAGTCCCTTGTGATCTCTGCCCTGGGCTTCAGCGCTTGGTGGTTCTTTTCCCACGTGCCTTAGATACACATAACTTACATTTTAAATCCTATTTTCACTCTTATGTAAGTTTCATTCATGGAATACAGTATTTAATGGATAAATATGTCTTTAGGGTGGACATACGTGCCCTACTATATGGTGCTGTTTTGCGCTGTACTGTATATGTACTACCCATCTGCTTTGCATTACATATCTAGATATGGCTCAAAAAAACCTTGGACTAATACACGCCCTAGAAGAAGTCCTTTGGTTGAAACGCGTAGGGGTTTGGAGTCCATATGTACCATTATATTTGAATGATTTCGTTCAATGTTCTTTTTGTAATTTGTATATTTTTATATGTATGTTGCAACAAGTATGTTTTGTACTTTTGATACTGTTCAGCTACCATAGCATATGTAGCTTTTTACTTTAATTTCAATAAAAGATATTTTTTTATATACCTTTGCATCCACATTTTCCATCCTACTTCCCTGGTATCGCAATTTCCCTTTCCCCGTTTTTCAATCCCGTCTGGGTTTGACCTTAATATAGGCTTACCTATAGGTAAAAATTATACCACAGAGTTTACTTCCTCTTTAACCGCTTGCCGACCACCCACAGTATATTTACTGCGGCAGTCAGCCCCTCCTGGGCAAAGCGACGTAGTACTGTCGCTCGCTCAGGAGCCTGCAGGGGGCGAGCACCGCGGGAGGTGCACTCCCGCCCCCGCTCGTTCAGGGACATCCCCACGCGAGTGACCGGCGGCTCCGATGTCCGCCAGTCACACGCGATCTCCCGCTGGAGAGGGAAAAGGGCAGACGGCTGACGTAAACAAAGCCGCCTGTCATTCTCCCTGGTGTAACTGCAGAGATCATACGATCCTGCTATGTAGGATCGTATGTCTCTGTGGTTACATCACAAGCCACGCCCCTTTACAGTTAGAATCACGCCCCTAGGGACACACTTAACCCCTTGATCGCTAATGAAGCTAACCCCTTTCCTGCCAGTGTCATTTTTACAGTAACAGTGCATATGTATAGCACTGATAACTGTAGTAATGTCACTGGTACCCCCAAAAGGGTCAAAAATGTTAGTCAGGGGTCCGATCTGTCCGCCGCAATGTCGCAGTCCCGCAAAAAAAAAAAAATCACAGATTGCCGCCATTACTAGTTTAAAAAAAAACAATAAAAATTACATAAATCTTTCCCTTAGTTAGTAAACGCAATAACTTTTGCGCAAACCAATCAAAATATGCTTATTGCAAAATGTTTTACCAAAAATATGTAGCAGAAAACAAATTGGCCTAAAATGTTAAAAAAATTTGATTTTTACATTTTTTGGGGGGAAATTTCATATAAAAAAAATGTGAAAAATAGTGTTTTTTTTTTCAAAATTTACGCTCTTTTTTTGTTTTTAGCGCAAAAAATAAAAATCGCACAGGTGATCAAATACCACCAAAAGAAAGCTCTATTTGTGGGAAAAAAAGGACGTCAATTTCATTTGGGTACAGCATCGCACAACCGCGCAATTGCCCGTTAAAGTCACGAAATGCCTAATCGCAAAATATGGCCTGATCAGGAATGGGGTAAAATCTTCCGGTCTTAAAGCGGTTAAAAATACGCTCATTGAGAATTTTTTTGTCAAAGACATGTAGCTAAATACATTTTGGCCTAAATATATGATAAAAATTGAATATATTCAATATTTTTTAACTGTCAAAGTAGAAAAATATTGTTATTTTTTCAAAACTGTCGCTCTTTTTTTATTAATATTGCAAAAAATGAAAAGCGCAGAGGTGACCAAATACCACCAAAAGAAAGCTCTGTTTGTGGGAAAAAAAGGACGTAAATTTAGTTTGGGTACGGTGTTGCATGACCGCGCAATTGTCAGTTAAAGTCGCACAGTGCCAAGTTGCAAAAAGTGGCCTGGACGTAAAGCAGGAAAATCCTCCGGTGGTAAAGTGGTTAAACTTATAGGTGTAAACATAGTCTTGCATAGTCATCCCACACATGGATGAAGGATGTTTTTTACTCCAATCAGATCTTTCTGCTTTTTTGATTGCCATCTTCTTTGAAAAGATCAATAATTAAATTACAATCCCCCAGCTAGAATGTGCATTAATTAGAGAGCTGTAAGATAGCATCGATTTATATTGCAATGTTCAAATGAAGAATTTTTCTTACACGTCTGATTTTTTCTGTGAACAATCCTAGGGGACTCATCTGAATGTAATGAATTAATATTGCAGCGGTACTTATGATATATGAAAGATTAGATCACACTGTACGGAGAAGACAAACTTACCCTAGAATTAACTTGGTTATTTTATTCCAGGAATAGGAAAATATAGGACAATCAAAAACATTTTCATTGACATAAATTCAATTCAGCTCAGTGAAGACGAGTGTCAGTCAACAGACGAGATAAAGTTCCATGTTTGCACCAAGTCTACTAGTGACCATCTATTGCTATATTGTAATTATACATTGAGTGAACCACTGGAGCTCCCAGCTCAGAGCAATGTTCAGAGCTCTCGACTCCATTCAGATTTTTATTACAGAGTTGTAGATTTCATTCGAAGGCACCAAAAACTTCAGATTTTTTTACGGCTGATTACTCGATGATGGCAGTAAGAATAAAGTAAAAGCAATTAGAATACTGCTTAGCCAGCCCTTCCATCATGTAGCATTGTTTCCATATAACCAATTCCATGTAATGGAGAGTGCTATGAGAACAGTCCTCTCCATTTGCAGGTGGATCTGAGCTGGGTGTGACAGTACAGAGACACTAAACCCAAGTATGGGGTAAATGGTCCAGGTGGGTGAGACCTGAAAAAAAAGTCACATCATTGATTAGGTGTCATAGTGAAAGTAATCCACTGTAGGACCAAAGTTGTAGTAGTAGTGGTGGTACGCTCCAATAGCAAGTAAGCTTCAGACAGGCAGCCCTCTTCCGACTTGGGACAACTCCATAGAAAACAACAAAGAGGGTGCAAAGCCTTGTGCATTACCTTTAAAAAAGTTGATTACAATATGCAGATGCCAAAAACATACCCATAAAGGCTATAGACGTAAAAGGATACGCAGACCCAAAACTTGACAATAGATACAAGGTATCAGTGCTCCGCTGTGACCTGGACCTCACTCACTGGCAAGCAAACAACCCGAAACTTTTCTAGGGCAAAACCCTCCTCCTCAGAGCTTAGCTACTAACTAAGCTTTGAGGAAGAGGGTTTTGCCCTCGAAACAAGCCAGCTTGTTTGCTTGTTAGTGAATGGGGTCCAGGACATAACGGAGCACTAGTACCTTGTATCCAATGCCAACTTTGAGGTCTATGGATCCCTTGAGGTCTATAGCTTTGACAGTCTTTGTGGATATGTTTTTGACATCTATATATTTTAACAAATCCTTTTTTAAATGTAATGCACAAGACTTTGCACCCTTTTTGCTGTTTTTTGCTGACCAGGTAACAGTACAGATACACTGACCTATGAAGTGTGCGCTGCAGGTTGTCTGACCTGGTGACAGTAGAGATACACAGTCCCATTAAGTGTGCGTTACAGGTGGGTCTGACCTGGTGACAGTACAGACACTGGGCCCCAGTATGAAGTGTGCGGTGCAGGTAGGTCTGACCTGGTGTGAGTACAGACACTGGGCCCCGGTATGAAGTGTGCGGTGCAGGTAGGTATGACCAGACACTGGGCCCCAGTTTCAGATGTGCGGTGCAGGTGGGTCTGACCTGGCGACAATACAGACACCAGGCCCCTGTATGAAGTGTGCGGTGCAGGTAGGTCTGACCTGGTGACAGTACAGACACTGGGCCCCGGTTTCAGGTGTGCAGTGCAAGTGGGTCTGACCTGGTGACAGTACAGAGGCACTGGGCCCCAGTTTCAGGTGTGCGGTGCAGGTAGGTCTGACCTGGTGACAGTACAGAGGCACTGGGCCCCAGTATGAGGTGTCTGGTGCAGTGGGTCTGACTTGGTGACAGTACCGACACTGGGCCCCAGTATGAGCGGTGTGGTGCAGGTGGGTCTGTCCTGGTGACAGTACAGAGGCACTGGGCCCCAGTTTGAGCTGTTCAATGCAGGTGGGTCTGACCTGGTGATAGTACAGAGACCTGGTGACAGTACAGAGGCACTGAGCCCCAGCATAAGGTGTGCGGTGCAGGTGGGTCTGACCTGGTGACAGTACAGAGACCCAGTGACAGTTAAGAGACATTGGGCCACAGTATAAGATGTGCGGTGCAGGTGGGTCTGACCTGGGGACAGTACAGTGGCACTGGGCCCCAATATATGGTGTGTGGTGCAGGCGCACCTGACTAGGACAGTACAGACACTGGGCCCCGTTATGAGGTGTACGGTGCAGGTGGGTCTGACCTGGTGACAGTACAGAGACACCGGGCCCCAGTATGAGGTGTTTAGTGCAGGTGGGTCTGACCTGGTGACACTCCGCCGGTTACAATGTAACATCCAAGAGACTCTTGATCATGTCAGAATGGGTGTTGAAGAATGGAAGCCCATCAACCTCCATAGCCAAATTTCCCGTCTTTCCGCTGCGGACTCCATGTTGGACTAATATTTCCAGCATCTTCTCCTCCTTTTAGAAAAAAAAAAGCATATATAAAAAAAAAAAAACTGATTCTTAAAAAATAATTGTTTCATCTTTTAGGACAAAGGGAATCCATAAATGTTTGAAGAGACACTCGATGGTAAAGGAGCAGGCTTTGCTCTCTCAGTGGCATCCATAGACCCAGCAAGGAGAAATCCCCCACCTAAAGTCCAGCTCCTCAGCTGAGCTGCCAGAGACACAAATAATGTAATACATTCTTCATACTAATATATGGAAATCTTGTGCTGGTGAAAGTAGTTCAGCTTAAACGCCATTCTCAGCCTTTCCCAGTCATGCCAAGGGTGGGGGTTACCCTACTCAAGGTCCCAGAGACCAGTTAAAAGTCTTTGGGGCATTGAATGCATCAATGCTAATATGTTTTGCTTAAAAAAGTGTTTGTAAACCCTTCCATCTACCCAGTGAAGTGACTGGCCTCAGGTGATACACCGAAATCAAACAAATCCTCCTACATAAGTTGTACCTGTATACCTGCAGTCCTCTCTTCTCTATATCCGTTCAAAGTGCTGAATTTTAAAATTTGTCTGAGTTTAGAAAAAAGGTGGCAGAGAGCTGAAGTCACACACTGCAGAGCTCAGTGAGGAGAGAGCTGATTGGAAGGAAGGAACACCCCCCCCCCCCTTCACACAGTGCACAGGAACAGATCTGAGGCTGTCAATCACTTGGAGCTCCCTCCCCTGTCACCATTTGTTTCTTGGTGTCAGGAAAACTTGGCAGAGGTGCCTCATGCTGATAGCAGAGGAAGGAGACAGCAGACAAAAATGACACTTAAGCCTTGTACACACGCACCGATTGTTGGCCGAACGATCGGCCGATTTTTTCTCCAGTGTTGTTGTGTTGGTTGAAATGTGCTCTAGACTGCACACGAATTTTGTCGGCCAACAACAACCAACTGCAGAAGTGATGTCATGTGCTGGTTTACTTTTCGTGTGTTTTTTCTTCTCTGAGCATACCCAGTCTTGCTCATCAGACTTTTGTCGGCCAAAATCTGTACTGACTGACGAACAATCGGCCGTTCTGGTGACGGCCAACAAAAATTTTAAAGCACGCACAACAGATTTTGTTCGGCCGAAAAGTCGCAGTCGGTTGTCGGAATCATCATACTAACAAGTCGATAATCGGCCGATCGGACGTTGGCCGAATATTTACGGCCAACAATCGGTGCGTGTGTACGGGGCTTTTGCTTTGGATTGAGACAAGTACACACTATAGAGGAATATGCTTTGTTCATATTTTATGTCTGAGGTTTATAACCCCTTTAAGGTAAAGTAACAAAGAAGGTGACGGCGCTGGGCCAATCACCAGGTATCATCGGCGTTGTTGCAACGCTTAAGCGAAACGTGAGCAGCTCAAACCTTACTCAGGGAAGGAGCAGTGGAAATGGAAAGGAATGAAAAAATTTTGCTGCTGGAGAGAAGCAGAGTAATGTAAACCTGTTACTTTGACCTGCATAGGCAAATCACGGGTTCTCTCTAGGATTACATTTTTTTATTTAAATTTCGATATGGAATCTGTAACATAGTATGCAGCTTCACAGGTATGGGAAAGTTTTGTATGCCGTGTCTGTATGTATTATTATATTACTATTATTATACAGGATTTATATAGCGCCAACAGTTTGCGCAGCTGAAGGCAGACATTACAGTTAAAATACAATTTGGTACAAAAGGAATCAGAGGGCCCTGCTTGTTAGAACTTACAATCTAAGAGGAAGGGTCAATTGATACAATAGGAAATAGCTGTGTGGGGATGAGCTGATGGAGAAAGTGAAACAGTGTTATTAGTTAGTAGCCGGATAGGCTTCTTTAAAGAGAAGGGTTTTCAGGGATCGTCTAAAGATGGATAGATCAGGGGACAGTCGGACAGATTGGGGTAGAGAGTTCCAAAAGATGAGAGAAGCTCTAGAGAAATCCCGAAGGTGAGCATGGGAGCTAGAGAGCAGGAAGTCATGGGAGGACCGAAGAGAGCGGCTTGGTTGATATTTTGAGATCAGGTTAGTGATGTGGTTGGGGGCAGAGTTGAGTGGATGGCATTTTAAACTATTGTTAGTACATTGAATTTTATTTGTTGGGTGAGTGGAAGTCAGTGAAGGGATTGGCAGAGAGGGGTGGTGGACACTTAACGGTTGGTAAAGTGGATGAGTCTTGCAGCAGTGATTATTATGGACTGAAGGGGGAATAGTCTATGTAGAGGTAATCCAATGGGGAGGAAGTTGCAGTAGTTGAGGGGAGAGATAACCAGGGAGTGAATTAGAAGCTTGGTGGGGTCGTTGGTTAAAAAGGGGCGTATTCTAGAGATGTTGCGGAGGTTAAGGTGGTATGATATGGACAGGGATTGGATGTGGGCTTGAAAGGACAGTGCAGAGTCCAGGGTTACCCCTAGCACCCTGGCATGTGTGGAAGGACTGATAGTTGTTCCATTGCTCTTGACAGAGAATTCAGGGGAAGGGGCACGTGGGGGGGGGGGGGGAAGAAATATTATGAGCTCGGTTTTAGATAGATTGAGTTTGAAGAAGTGGTGAGACATCCAGGCTGATATGTCTGTTCGTAAATCAGTGATGCGGGAGGAGACTGATGGGGTGAGCTGAGGGGTAGAGAGATAGATTTGGGTGTCATCAGCATAGAAATGGTAGTGGAAGCCATGGGAGGTGTTAGGAACGCTCCCTGAGCACACTGATGTGCTGTCTGTCATCCAAAGGGTTAACCTAGTGCAGGCTAATTGCAGCAATTGGCAACAGGCTGCCTTATTTAAACACCCCAGCAGCACTGTGCCTTTGCTGTCTTGTCTTCAGCTTCTCCATGTTCCTGAACCTGCGTCCTGTTGATCCCTGCCTGATTCCTGTTGACCTTTGGCTCGTCCCTGACTTTGTTTGCTTGCTGCCCGTCCTGACCCCGGCTCGTTTGACTATTCTCTTGGATCCTCCTTGTCTGCTCATCTGCCTTCGGACCTTGACCAGTCCTCCCCTGGTGGGGCGACCCTGGGGACCGTGACCTGGTATTCACCCGCAGCCAAATCCATCCTCACCATCAGAGGCTCTGGTGAAGACCGGTGGATACTTAGATTTCACACCTCAGGTTAGCCTGTGCTACTCACCTCAGGGGACCCCATCCAAGCTCCGCCCACTGGCAATCGGTAGGCCTTCCTCTACACGACAGACTCCTACTAGTATTAGAACAGGAGGCGATTAGCTGACCCAGGGAGGAGGTGTAGATCGAGAATAGTAGAAGTCCAAGGACCGAACCTTGGGGGACCCCAATGGTAAGAGGAGTTGAAGAGGACTAAGCGGAATTGTAAGTGACACTGAAGCTTTGGTGAGATAGGTAAGATTTGAACCAACACAGAGTGCAGTCACAGGGACCAAGCAAATTTAGTTTTTTGAGGAGGGGGTGGCCAACTGTATCAAAGGCAGCAGAGAGGTCCAAGAGTAAGGCCTCATGCACACTGGACTATTTTGGAGCTGCTGTTAGCAGCGTCAGACGTTTTTTTTTGCAGCTGCAGAACGCCCATCCATGTTATTCTATGGCCTCATGCACACATAGAGCTTTTAGGAGCTCCAAGTGGCATAGGCGTTTTACAGCTCCAAAAAAACCCAGGAACTGTGCGTCCTGGAGCTGCAGCGTCAAGCTGTAAAAATGTCTGACGCTGCTAAAGGCTGAATAACGTTGCTTAACGTGTGTTAAGCCCCGTTATATGTTTTTTTTCTTCCATTCAAAATCAATGGTTCCCTATGGGAGCCTATTGATTTGAATGGAAGTCGCACCGCAAGTCGGATCAGGATGATCCGACTTGCGGCACGACTTGCGCGGTGAGAATCTTGAGGGGGAACTCCACGCCAAAATGGTGAAAAAAACGGCGTGGGGTTCCCCCCCAGGTTCCAAACCAGGCCCTTCGGGTCTGGTATGGAATTTGAGGGTAGCCCCACGCCGAAAACACGGCGTGGGGTCCCCCCAAAAATCCATACCAGACCCTTATCCAAGCATGCAGCCCGGCAGGCCAGGAAAGGGGAGGGGACGAGCGAGCGGCCCCACCCCCCCTGGACCATACCAGGCCACGCGCCCTCAACATGACGTCATCTGTGACATAAGGGGGCGGGGTCTCCCGATTACGTCATCTGGCGGCCACACCCCTAATGGCTATATAATAAGCTGCAGAGTCCGGCATAATCACCGGAGACGTCGTCGGAGGAGGACCGGAGGAAGAAGAAGAAGAAGAGCGGACAGCAAAAGAGCAGAAGACCGGAGAGAAGAAGACAAGAAGAGCGGACAGCAAAAGAGCAGAAGACTGGAGAGGAGAAGACAAGAAGAGAGGACAGCAAAAGAGCAGAAGACCGGAGAGGGAGAAGACCTGATGAAGATTTTTAATAAACTTTCCAAAACGTCTCCTGTCGTTATTTACACACACTGCCTTTTATGGGGTGAATGGGTAGGGGTACAGTGTACCCCATTCCCATAGGGAGGGGTCCGGGATCTGGGGGGCCACCCCTGTTAAAGGGGGCTTCCAGATTCCGATGAGCCCCCTGCCCGCAGACCCCCACAACCACCGGCCAGGGTTGTGGGGATGAGGCCCTTGTCCTCATCAACATGGGGGCAAGGTGCTTTGAGGTGGGGGGTGCAGAGCCCCCCTGCCCCAAAGCACCCACACCCCCCCATGTTGAGGGCACGTGGCCTGGTATGGTCCAGGGGGCGTGGGGCCGCTCGTCCCCTCCCCTTTCCTGGCCTGCCGGGCTGCATGCTTGGATAAGGGTCTGGTATGGATTTTGGGGGGGACCTCACGCCGTTTTTTCAGGGTGGGGCTACCCTCAAATTCCATACCAGACCCGAAGGGCCTGGTTTGGAACCTGGGGGTGAACCCCACGCCGTTTTTTTTCCCCATTTTGGCGGGGAGTTCCCCCTCAAGATTCTCACAGCGCAAGTCGCGCCGCAAGTCGGATCATCCTGATCCGACTTGCGGTGCGACTTCCATTCAAATCAATAGGCTCCCATAGGGAACAATTGATTTTGAATGGAGGCAGAAAAAACGCTGCTAAAAGCTACGTGGCCAAACGTGCAATAACACTAATGGAAAAAGCTACTGAAAGCACGTTTTTACAGCTGCTTTTTCCCGGCGTCAAGAAACAGCTTTGGAGCTCGTTTTTATGACGCCCTGTGTGCATGGAGCCTCAGAGTACAGAGTTTTTAGCTGTTAGTAAAGTCATTTATGAGTTTTAAGAGACAAGTTTCTGTGGAGTGCTGCCGGCGAAATCCAGACTGAAGGGGATCAAGAGGGTTATTCTCAATGAGGTGCTTGCTCAGTCGGTTGTAGACTAGACATTCAAGGAGTTTGGAGGCAAAAGGGAGTAAGGAGAATGGGTCTTAGGTTGTTAAGATTGGTGGGGTCTAGTGAGGCTTTCTTTGGTATGGAGGTGACCAGTGCATGTATAATATGTTATTTATAGTTACATTAATAAAAGCCAGTTTAACAACCAGCCATGATTTCCAGTCGTTGGTAGGTGTATAACTTTTAATTCTGAATTGTGTTCGGGGAACTCTCACCTTACTGACAGAGGGCAGGGAGGACACCCAGCTCTCTCGCTCTGACAATCTGGGGAATCCAACAGCTCCTCTCAAGTATCGCTCATGAATGTCGCAGGTATTTAGAAGATACAAGGCGCAGGATACAGCATAACCCCCCCAGTTAGACACACCTAGGAGACAAAATCGTCAGACCAGTATTATTCTCTGCAAAAAAAGTATAGTGTATAAGACACTAAGGGCCTCTTTTACACACTAGTGCACTTCAGTGAGTCATGCGCCCCAATGTGCTTTATCGTGTGTTGAAGAAAAGAAAAAAGAATACTGTACAGGTATAAAAATCCAACAGGTGCTGAAGAGGAGGGGATTGGGGGGGGGGGGGGGGCGTGTGACCACATGTTAACACTAGAAGTAACAATAGAACTTCAACCATTGCATGTCAATGAGAACCCACTGCTGCACCTCAAGGTATATAAAAAATGATGCAAGGTAGCATAAGTATCTTCAGCACTCTACCAAGCATCACATATGTGGGAATACTATTGTTGACCCTGTGATCTTTAACTGAGAATGACATTATGGAGGGAAGACACGTATCCTCCCTTGCGTAATTTTTATATATCTTGAGGTGCCGTGGATTTTCCTTGACATGCAATAATCGCAGTTCTATTCTCTTGGTCCAGACTGTATATACTCCTAATATCTTTGACAGAAGTTGTTGCCAGTTTTCCCTAAGGAAGCGGGCTTTGCCCCTGTGAAATGCATTGGAGGCTACAGTATAGAACAGTGATCGACCAATATCGTTTTTATATTGCCAATACCGATATTTTCATACATTAAAAAAACGTTATTGTTTATTTTTTTGACAGGTACTCCTGTGGAGGGATCTGGGGGTCTAAAATAGCCGTGGAAGGCGGCGGGAGGGGGGATGTCCCCTCCCGCACTTTGTAATGCTTCTCAGCCGCATCGGTTGTCATTGCAAGGCAGCCGACCGTCGGCTATAGACGCTGGTACTGGGGTGATGCCTCTAGCTGCATTCATCACTCCGGTACAAGCACTTTCCCGAAATATCAGTAACCTCAGGGGCCGATTCCGATATATATCGGGGAAAGTGCATATCGGCCTTGCCGATAATCGGTCCATCCCTAGTATAGAATAACCTATTCTACCACCTGGGGATCTGTTCATCTATCACTGTAACTGCAGTTCCTTTATCAGCTAATATTCCTGTGTCAAGGATGTGTCTTGTTTAATTATTTTAAGATATTTGCACAAATAAAAATGTGAATTTTATTCTGTGGTGTGGTACCTTTAAAGTCCCGTTAGTTTGCTTTTTGTTAGGAATTCATTATTTTACAGTGTCCTACATGAAGGGATGTGGTAAAGCCCTGGAAACAATAGAGATTGCCCTGGACAGTCTCCTTCCCATTTACTATTCTAGCATATTGCAATACAGGTGTAAGCCTGTCAGCTGCATCAAAGTAATCCCTCTCTGGCCAGTCCCTACTCTGCTCTGCAAAAGCTATAGTGGATAGATTTCCAATATGGGGAAAACAGACACAAGTTGAAGGAGAGCTACAATGTATTTTTTTTAATTTCAAGCTTTGCTAGAAAGGGTACATATCAATGGGCAGAGGGTTCATACAGAATTTCTAGTTTTATCAAGGTTTGAGAGGCATAAATGACAGCCAATTCATTTTGAATGGGCCCCAAAGCAGCAGAAGTCCCATCTGCAGCACCAGTTTGCTGTTAGTGCAAGTGTGTTCTGCGTGTGCATTTCGCTGACAATCAAATAAAAGCAATGCATGCTTGGAAAACTCCTACCCTTAGCTTTGAGGTAGTAAAACACCACATGAATGATATGATTAAAGCGTAACTCCACTTTTGTCGAGAAAAAAATATTACCCTCTGGGTGATCTCTGTACATTGCAGAAATCATTGTTTGTTCCTCTGTGCTGAGTGGGTCAAATGGGAGTGGTTTCATAATTATCTGTCAGCTGTGGCAGCTGCAGAGCTCTAATGAGGAAAGCTGCTGGGCATCCCTTTAGACGTGTTCCTATTGGGAGTATCTCATCAAAAATGACATTTTTGTTGCAGGGGATGCCAGAAATCTGACTTGTATCTTAGTGCAGACTTCTGGGAAAATTGGTAAGCCAATCACACAAGCAGGAAATTATGTTTCTGGGGTGTGGCCAGTATACATTCTGTGTACAGAACACCTCCAGGCGGCCATATTGCATTGCATTTTCAGAAAATTACAACACCCGCAGATTGAAAAGGAAAGGTAATTTTTAATAGCATTCAAATACAATATGATTTGTGTTGCAATCGTATACACTATATTGTTTTTTCTTTATTTGCTAATTTTTTTCCCCACGAAAGTGAAGTTACCCTTTTAATGAAAAAATGAGAGCCATTTTGGCGGACTCTCATGACAAGTTCCTGCCGACCTGGCGTCCCTGGATTGAGAATGATCAATCCAGGGAAGCACTTTAAGTTGTTTATCCTTGCACTAAGATGCACTTTCCTGATAATTGTCTGGAGGTGGACATCACAGTGATCCATCTGTGGATCAAACATCAACTTGTGGACATTCTAATACATGAAATTGTTACACCCTTTTTTTTTTTTTTTTACTTATATACAGTATGAGTGGAGATCACTATATGAACTGTTTTGAGTATTATTGTCCAATAAATGAATTACTGTTTTTTATGTATTTTGCATATTGTGTATATTGTTATTACAATGCTGATGTTATAAGATGAAAGTGTATGACCGTAGATGTGGGTGGCACAGTGGTGTAGTGGTTAGCACTTTCACCTAGCAGCAAGAGGGTCGCTGGTTCGAATGCCAACCACGACACAACCTGCCTGGAGTTTGCATGTTCTCCCTGTGCCTGCGTGGGTTTCCTCCGGGTACTCCGGTTTCCTCCCACACTCCAAAGACATGCTGGTAGGTTAATTGGATCCTGTATAAAAAATTGTCCCTACTATGTATGTATGAATGTGAGTTAGGGACCTTAGGTTGTAAGCTCCTTGAGGGCAGGGACTGATGTGAATGTGCAATGTATATGTAAGGCGCTGCGTAAAATTGACAGCGCTATATAAGAACCTGAAATAAAATAAATAAATACATTTCCTTTAAAAACATACCAGCAATAACTGTAAAGTCAGCAGCAACATCGCAGGCTATGGTGTCACCATTTGGGATATGCTTTTTCACCAGTTCTTTCACCTTGCCGGTACCGAGTTCATTCCCTCCATCGCCGATCCCTGACAAGTAAATAATAAAACCTGATGACTACTGGGACGTTACAGGAGGGCAGCACAGCTACATTCAGAAATATCTGCATACATACCGGTCGTCGATATACCGCGGATATTCTGTGCAGCCTCAAATAAGTCATCGATGGGATCCACCAAGTGTTTGATGTTTATTTTCCTGGCATTGTAATAATTTCCATCGCTGGCCCGTCCAGCTCGTTCTATGGCTACCAAGTGGTCAAACCTGAGAAGAAAATAATTTGTACTTTTCAAAAAAATTACTTAAAGTAAAACTATAAGCAAAACTTTTTGTTTTTATTTTGGATTGAGTAAAGGGGGGGTTATAATTTTTCTTTCACCATCTAGGTCCCATTGCAGAGATTTTCCTTCACTTCCTGTCCCATCGCCAAACAGAAAGTGAGAGGAAATCCCTGCAATTTAAGGGATTTCCTTGTGGACCCCCCATCTCACCAGAACTAGTGGCCCCATTGGACAATTTCCCCTCTATTACTTTTCTGGGGACAACCCAAAATTTGGAATTTTCTATTACTTTCACTTTAAATGATAAGGGTAACCAAGACAAATAGGGAGGGTGAATCTCGGGGCACAGACAGCAATACATACATATACTAATGTGAATTTATTTTTTTTTGTAATGTATCAGTGTGTTTGGTGTATTCTACTATTTGAATTTGCCGCCAGTTCCACCCCCCTGCGAGCGTCACGTCAGTAATTCTAACCTGGGCGAGGCCGGGTCTCCGCTCTCGCACAAGAATTTCAAAGCAGCATCACAAGCATCCTCTTTGTAAGATAACAAAGGCACAGGGGTTTTCAGCACTCCTGTTGAGAAATAAATATACATAAATATGTTATATATTTTTAAATAGTTTTGAATGTTTTTAAAAAGCTTTAAATTAAAAATATCAATATCGACATCATCATCAACAACATATAATATAAATATTTTGTAAAAGATTTCAATGCAGATGAGTGTATTCTGACGGTGGGGAAATCTCCCCGCTGTCAGAACACAATAGCTCCATGGGAGGGATTCCCCCCATCAATCTCAAATGTGTGGATGGGGCGAAAGGAGTCATTTTCTTGCATGATCTGCATTACTTATTCCATTGTGTCAGCTCCTATTATGACTCCGCCCTAGAGGAGCAATCTGTAATTGAATGAGCATGGATTTGTGTACGGGGGGATATTATTTGACTTATTGCCACCCTAAAGCTGAAGAACTCTGTTGTGACCAAAATCTGGTCTACACAGATCACACTAATTTACTGAAAATCCAGGTTTAGCCAAACTGATTCAAAGACCAAAATGAAATAATCGAAGTGACTGAAGATCATTTTGAGAAACCAGAAGCCAACCTTGTTTTACTGCCTGTTCCAGGATGCTCCTGTTCATATCAATGGCATGTTCATCTGTCACAATGGCAACCTTCTTCCCCAGAGCCTGCAGCATGGCCGCCATGGCGACTGCCCCAGGTGGTCCGTCGGTTTCCTCTGGAGGTTGGTGCTGGAAGTGGGTGGGGAAGCCGGTGGTTATGAGGATGGATTTGGCATGAGATAGAGACAAACAAGACTTCAGCAGCTCGTCCTGGATGAGAAGGTTCTTTATTCCCCGGTCACCTGGAGCATATTAAAATATCCACCAAAAATTAACTTAATAAGGATAAGATTGGTTATTGCAATGAAAACTGGTTGGATTTAGTGGTTTATAATGCGTTTTTTGCTTCACATTTTTTTGGGTTTTATAAAATTTCGCACAAAGTACAATTACCCTCTTCAACTTATGTCCCCCAGTGCACATTAACCATAAACCCATGAAAAAGCAGAAATGACGTGGGTTCAGTACATGCATACATTGACAAGAATAGATAATTTCGCTATTTCCATTTGTTATTTTTATTTCCATTGCAATTTTTCATATTCATACCTAAACTGGAGCATGTAAACCCAATCACTAAAATCTCATTTGCTTTAATCTGTTAAAAATATTGAAATTTACTTTTGAAATTACTTTAACTCTAAAGCTTACATTAAAATAAGCCCTGGTGATCCCGCCATGAAGGTCCTTGTTCAGGAACTTCCTGTTATAGGGTGACAACACTCCGTCCCTGTCTCCCAATTGCTCTCTGGAGTTGTCATCTTGCAGTGGAAACAACAAACAGCTGATTCAACACACATTACACAGGCGTGGTCCATTGTAGTCACCATTAGAAAACCCATCAGTTGCTAGAATGCATGTGCACAAGAGACTGCAGCAAATGCAACAAAGGTTAAAAATAGTATTTTGTCTTAAAAAAAGTTAAAATGTATTTTGAGACGTTGGTATTGTGTTCCATCTGCTCTGGCACATAACTACTCCTCTGTTTCTGATCTTTGTTGGCAGGGTTTTGGCCAGCATGGACACTGAGGGGGAATCGCCTTCATGACCAAGTAAGTGAAAAACTTACAGATGTCAGTGCAACTGATCCCATCCTCCACCACCTCTGCCTCTTACTGATCACCCCCTCACCACTGATCCCACACCCCCCCCCCCACCACCACTGCTTCCACTGATCTCACCCCCTTCACCACCACCGCTGCCACTGATTCCACCCCCCCTTACCACCGCTACAACTGCTTCCACCCCCCCTTCACCACCACCACCACTGCTGCCACTGATCCCATCCCACCACCAACACCACAGCTGCCACTGATCCCATCCCACCCCACCACCACTGCTGCCACTCACCCCGCCCCACCACCACTGCCACTCATCCCATCACTGCTGCCACTGATCTCACCCCCCCCCCCACCACCCCTGCCACTGATCCCATTCAATCCCCCTATTTCCACCGCTGCACTCATTCCAACCCCATGATCCAGGGGGCCCATGCCTCACTCCTGTACATCTGGATAGAAGGGGCGACATATAGTGGATCCAATCCCCTCTCCACTGCAGGAAGAAAATGGAGGGGATCAGTTCCTCTATATGCCACCCCTCCTATCCAGGTTTACAAGGGTGATGCATGGGGCTTGGTTGCCCCGAGGGTCAGGGGGGCCCTTCATGGTTTCTTGCACCGGGGCCGTGAAGGTTCTAGTTATGTTTCTGTTGTTAGATTGGATGGAGAGCTCCTGTGAACAGCAATTTTCAAGCCTTGCCACAGATTCTCAATTGGATTTAGGTCTGGGACTTTGGACTGAGCCATTCTAACACATGAATATGCTTGGATCTAAACCATTCCATTGTAGCTCTGGTTGTATGTTTAGGGTTGTTGTCCTGTTGGAAGGTGAACCTCCGCCCAAGTTTCAAGTCCTTTGCAGACTCTAACAGGTTTTCTTCTAAGATTGCCCAGTATTTGGCTCTATCCATCTTCCCATCAACTCTGACCAGCTTTTCTGTCCCTACTGAAGAAAAGCATCCCCACAACATGATGCTGCCACCACCATGTTTCATGGTGAGGGTGGTGTATTCAGGGTGATGTGCAGTGTTTGTTTTCTATCACAGTTAACATTTTGCTTTGAGGCCAAAAAGTTAAATTTTGGTCTCATCTGATCAGAGCACCTTCTTCCACATGTTTGCTCCGTCCTCCACATGGGTTCTCACAAACTGCAAACAGGACTTCTTATGGCTTTCTTTCAACAGTGGCTTTCTTCTTGTCACTCTTCCATAATGGGCAGACTTGTGGAGCGCACGACTAATAGTTGTTCTGTGGACAGATTCTCCCACCTGAGCTGTGGATCTCTGCAGCTCCTCCCGAGTTCCCATGGGCCTCTTGGCTGCTTCTCTCCTTTCCCGGCCTGTCAGTTTAGGTGGACGGCCATGTCTTGGTAGGGTTGCAGTTGTGCCATACTCTTTCTATTTCTGGATAATGGATTGAACAGCTCTCTGTGAGATGTTCAAAGCTTGGGTCATTTTCTTATAACCTAACCCTGCTTTAAACTTCTCCACAACTTTATCCCTGACCTGTCTGGTGTGTTCCATGGCCTTCATGATGATGTTTGTTCACTAAGGTTTTCTAACAAACCTTTGAGGGCTTCACAGAACAGCTGCATTTACACTGAGAATACATTACACACAGGTGGACTTTTATATACTTCTGAAGACAATTGGCTCCACTAGATTTTAGTAAGGGGTATCAGAGGAAAGGGGGCTAAATACAAATGCAGACCACACTTTTCACATATTTATTTGTAAAAGATTTTGAAAACCATTTATCACTTTCCTTCCACTTCACAATTATGTGCCACTTTGTGTTGGTCTATCACATAAAATCCCAATTAAAAAAAAAAACATTTAGGTTTTTGGTTGTAACACAAAATGTGGAAAATTTTAAGTGGTATTTATACTTTTTCAGGGCACTGTTTGCCTTTTGGATATGCATTTCACTTTACAGCTTGTACTTTTTTTTTTTTTCCCCCAAATCTTTTGTGTTTATGACCATCATTGCGACATTTACCTGGATCCACTCCAATGATTTTCTCCAACGCTCGGATCTTTTCTGCTGCCCGCTGTGACACCAGGCTGTAATGTAGGGGATCAGAGGAGATCTGAACGACCAGAGGGGTCTGGCTGGAATCGGACTCTGATGCCTCCTCATTCTTTATGTCTGTGATGAACATGCAGCCAGGAGAATGAGTGAATGCCAGGGGAGATTCTGAGACAGAGACAAAAGAAAACATCAGAATGTACAGATCGGATCGTTAAAATGATACAAGCTCTCATAGAAGATCAGTTAAATGGTTAGAAGTGATAAGATACAATGATCAGCTTGCTGTTTATAATATTCAAGACAATCACAAGATAAGAGTTCTTTTTCCCCGACTTTGGTGATCAAGATGGACCTGCATTCTTCTCCCCCCCCCCCCCCCCCCCATTTTTATTGAAATGCACTTTACAAGAGAATGGTATAGACCACATTGTACGATAACATGATTTTATATATTTATTTTTTAATAAAGCTGTTTTATATTTCAACCGTAGTGTCCCATCTATGTGACTTTCTTGGTAGACCGCTGTCTTCCTTAATTTATGGTTGTTTTTGGTCACGTGGACTGCACCGCCTAATTGACTGAATTATCAGTCCACTGGTGAGTGGTTAATACAGCTTTTAATTCACAAGCTGTCGCCCCTTATATTAGCCGTTGATCAGAGATTATGCTTGATTAATTTGTTTACATGGTACAGATGGGCTGTGATTGGCCCTGTCTGTCCTATATGATCACATTGACCAATCACGGCTAGCAACAAAATGATACACAATGGATGGCAAGAAAGAAAGCCATATATTCTTTATGACAGTGATGCGATCTGCTGTGATTGGTCACAGAAGTCACATGGCACGGGCAGCAAATCGGTACACTGATCAGCCATCTACTGGACACAGCCGGTGTCAGATTGCGCTGCCCTGCGGCCACACAAGTGGCGCCTTCTGAGAGGACGTTATATGACGTCAATTCAGAAGAATAAAGCACTCGCCTGGCCTTCAATCTACTTTAGGCTGGGCAGGAAAGTGTTAAAGCCATACAGGAATCTAGGTAATTGCTCAGTGGTTGTCAGCTTCTTCTGCCTGTGCCTTGATCCTCTGTACTTCCATATCCAAACCTGGCTTGTTGACCCTGCTCTTTCCTGAACCCTTTGTTGCTGACTCCAGCTTCTGTCCTGACCTTGCCCTCTGCCTGCTTGATACTGACCTTGGCCTGGCACTGACTCTGCCCCTGTTCCTGATTCTGTGCTTCTGCTACCTGGTTGTTACGAACTCTTTTCCATCTGACCATGCATCTGAGATCCTGCATCTATCAGCTGGCCTGCCGCACTGTCTTCAGCTCCACTTTTCATGCAAGATATCCTGACATGGATCTCCTACAGGCACCCGTGCCACTCTATGCCCTGTTACACCCTGGCATCATCCCCATAGGGAAACTGAACAAGAGGTGTATAGGAAGCCCTCTCATCAACCTGGCCCCAACCAGGTACAGTACATGACAGCTATATAAAGAAACAAACTGTATAAGATGTGAGAATACCGTGATACGTACTGCAGCTTATGACCGCTTCCACACCAGTGACACCGCAAGCCCAGAAGACGGGGACATCCCCGGGCTGAGCCTCTACTGGATCACCATAATCTGTTTTCAGAAGATCCTTTATACCCAGAAGATCTAGAAATAGACATGCACAAGAGCAGGTCAGGACATTTGGATTTAAATAAAAAAAATGATAACAATAAGAATACATCTTTGAGATAATAAAACCAAATTTAATACAATAAACATAGGACTAACAACATGCAGTCTCACCTGTCCACCTCCCCCTTCAATGTGTTTTACCCCACTAAGGGCTAAATCGTGATGATTTAGCCCTTAGTGGGGTGAAACGCAATGAAGCAGGAGGTGGACAGGTTAGGAATACTTTATTTATTAAATTTACATGGGTTTTCCAGTGAAGGCATCAGTGTACAGCCCGTCCATTTCTTATTTACAAGCAGCACAGATGAGCGAGGGTGCCTTCTTGGGCATGCACCTGATGGAAGCCAATGGCATAGTTACTATTCTTTTCAATAATAATAGGGCTTAGAGTGGCCATACAAGGATCTCTGTGAAAAGCAGTGGTCTCTCTGGAGAAGTCCGACCCCCCCCCCCCCATTTCCCCCATGCTAATTCAGAGCTAGAGGTCTACAATCAGTTATGATCATGAGCTTTGCTGATGCAGGGCTATAGGTTTGAGCCAGCTTGGGTTGTGTTGGACCTCAACTTAGAGGCCGCTGCTTCCACACAGACAGCAAGAGTCCCTCTCTATAGGAGGCTGACAGAGTACAGGCTTTTCTACTCAGGCTGTAACTGCTGTATGCTATAGAAAGAAAACAAGCTGTAAGACATTGAATACATAGAATGTATTTAGCCGATTTAAACTAGAGGTTCACCTGAAATTTATGGGAAGGCCATACAGCAGAGGGTGATCTATTCTACCAGCAGTCTCCTGGTCTATGTTTTCCAATAAAAGTGGCCATACAAGGATCTCTGTGAAAAGCAGTGGTCTCTTTGGAGAGGTCCGACCCCCCCCCCCATTACCCCCCATTTCCCCCCATTTCCCCCATGCTAATTTAGAGCTAGAGGTCTACAATCAGTGATGATCATGAGCTTTGCTGATGCAGGGCTATAGGTTTGAGCCAGCTTGGGTTGTGTTGGACCTCTACTTAGAGGCCGCTGCTTCCACACAGACAGCAAGAGTCCTTCTCTATAGGAGGCTGACAGAGTACAGGCTTTTCTACTCAGGCTGTAACTGAAAAAAAACATCTTTTGTCACCTGCCCAAGACCCAAGTCAAGCTGGCAATTGTACCGTTGTCAACACCTTGCTGGTGGTAGAGTGACCTAAATGCACTGGTCTCTTATAATAATGAAAGTCACTATCCTAAAAGCCAAAACATTGCAAAATCTCAAATGCCGGGGATGAAGCAGCATCAGAGCAACAGCTCCTTGGTATGGGCAGCGAGAGAGTGATGCTATAGGAGAGGTTGAAGCCTTAGTGATTCTGGCGATGGAGAGTTGTCACCATCAACATTAGCAAATGCCACATACTGTAGGTCTTATATTGCCCAGCAGGGACAAAAAACCATGTCATGAGGACTGGTAGCATTCAGCTAAAGCTCAACAGTTCTGTCAGTAGCAATGTCACATTGCTGTAAGCGCAGTCCACTGGCAGGAGTTCCAGCTGGGGAAACCAATGCCCATGAACTGGGAAGGGGCACAAAGGGAAGTGTATCATTTTCTTTTAGAAAGTGAAACATTTTACATGTAGACTATATGGTTTTGAATTTTATTTTTATTTTTTATTTCATATGAATGCACACAAATCTTAGTTTTTCAAATAATCATTTGATACATGACAAAGAAATCCCTGAGCACTTGAAGTTAGCTCAAGAGATGGCACAATAAGTACCTTTCATTGCTGCTCTGTTTGTTTGATTGTCAGCAATAAAGATACAATACTAATGTTGTAAAAAGAGGACTAAAGCTTCTGCTGACTAAATATAAAAGGATATAAAAGTAATATGTAATATTTCAAATTTAGATGATAAAAAAAAAAAAAAAATATTCCTTTTATAGTAACCATGACCATAAAAAAAAAAAAAAGATTGAACATACATAAAAAACCAAATCTCAAGCCACTGACCTGGGGAGCCGATATGGATGGGAGCCCCATGATACTGTTTCATAGGATGCGTCGCTATGGCTGCTGCATCCAATTTGTCCTGAGGAATTGGCCGCATGGTGACCACTAGATTGCAGGAGAAGTTGCCCACCCCATGGCAGGGGATTGTTGTCTGCGGAAGAGAAACATCAATTCACATGGAGACTAAAGGGATGAAACTCAATAAGAATGCATTATCATTCACAAACTCCCAGCTCTCGTTCACATTAAATGCAGCATTGAACTTGTGCGACTTCATCTGAAATTGCACGATTTCAAAGTCACATGTCAGTATGACTTTAGGGCGACTTGGAAGACCTCTGTGTGCCTTCATTCGCAGATGTCTATCCAAGTTGCCTCTGAAATCGCCAAAAGTAGTGCAGGAACTACCTTTTCAAAATTATGCGTCACCACAAAGTCGGCATCGCACCGATTTGAACAGTGCCATTGCCGACAATAGGGTGCGATTATTCATGTGTGTTGACCTGTCAAATCGCATGACAATTGGCTCCAGTGTGAACGGGGGCTTAAAACCCTGTGATCAGTAAATAGGGCCCCATATAAAAACACTGCCTCTTACCTTATACATGCTCACATTACGCCCCTGCTCCACATTCCTCACAGGCACTCCAAGTTTTTGCACGGCGCCTTCGAAAGAGAAGCTGCAGCCCAGATAAAACGTCACCATGTCCTTCAACTGCTCTGAGTAGTCCTCAAGGCTAGCGAGGCTTCCCGCAAAGGTGCCATTTTCATATCTCCGATAGAGGAGGCAGTCCGTTCTACAACAAAACCCAGCAAGCTTCAAATATTACTTCAGGGACCATCACATTTGAATTACAACCTACTCCAGGTTGGAGAGCAATAGATGACAAGGGCTATGTAGAATGTGAACCCATTGCTTTTTTTTTTTTTGATAAGTTGGAAAAGATCACCTCATCTTTGGCAAGAGAGGAAAGGAGTGTGAGACTTTGAATGAGTGCAGCTAGACATGTCCTTATCTTTGGATGAGTAACATGAATCACATATCAGACCCAAAAAGAGGGACCTATGGATAGCTGACATGTATTCAAATGTATAATTAATGATTCATAATAGAACATATATAAATATAATAAATAAATCACATATACCAATCATATAAATGAGAATAAATACACTGAGAACATATCCAATAATAATTTATAAATAGCAGATTTATTATGACAACTTATTCTCTATAGGTACACAATCTTTCAATTTAAAAAGCTTAATAAGACCCAAAAAAGGGGACCCATAGAGAGATGACATAATCAAATGTATAATTCATAATATACCATATATAAATACAATTAATAAATCACATATACAATGACACACTGATAACATATCCAAAATAATGATTTATAAGTAAACGATTTAATATAACACCAGCTTCTCTATAAGTATGCAATCTTTCAATATAAGAAGCTTGGATAAAAAATGTCTGAGTAATTGTAGGCTCGACGCGTTTCATGGACCTCCGTCCATTCATCAGGAGCTTTAGAGATAGATTGTGTATCTGGAAATACAAATCTTGAGTAGTGTCATATATTCAGAAATGCCTGACTCGGGGCGGAGGCATGGACAACATCAGGCACATGGGGAGGAGCAGCAAAGAAATGAGAGCCGAATGCGAGATGAGAAAACAATGAGTTGGCAAAAAACTCGTCAAGGAGTGATATGGTAGGCACACTGAAGTAAAAAAAAAAAAATCGCAGCAGGAGTGTGCAAGGATTCGCCAAAGAACACTATAAAGATGAAAGATGACCCTGTGACCAGCCTGCATGTCCCGCAGTGCAGATGTAAATCCATCTTTGGAAGCGGTGTCCAAAAAAGGCAAGCAGAGGGCAAAGTACAAGTCATCAGTATTGCCTATAGGCTACTTGTATTGTAGCTGATCCTTTCCCCATTACTGACATGATACAAGAGAAATGGCTGCACACCAGGCAATAGCTCACGATGAAAGGCTTATTGAACAAGGATGCAAGGTATAGCAAAATGGATGGTAGACATGTTTCACACGACTCACAGTGTGCTTTTTCACTAGTGCATCGTGTGAAACAGGTCTACCATCCATTTTGCTGTACCTTGCATCCTTGTTCAATAAGCCTTTCATTGTGAGCTATTGCCTGGTGTGTGGCCATTTCTCTTGTATCCTGTCTGCGGTGGTGATCCGAGGTCCTGCACCCAAGGTTGGCTATGAAGTTCCAAACTGCCTGAGTGGTGTACATCTCTTTCTCTGTCCCATTATTGACTTGCCATGCAAGGTACAGCTTCCTTCCACCAAGAACAGTGATCAGCACAGTAGTGGTACATCTGAAAAATGGCAGGGTAATGATAGAGGTAGAGCAAGCACATGTCAACAGAATGGATGAAGCAGAAGCAGGGAGATCCTTGCACTGCAGGTCCTTGGGTACAGCTTTCTCCCCAGCAAGGAGAACAATGAGCTGCAAAGTAGTGACATGATCTGATCACTGGTGGGGTAATGATAGAGGTAGAACAAGCACATGCCAACAGAATAGATGAAGCAGAAGCAGGGAGATCTTTGCACTACAGGTCCACAGGTATAGCTTTCTCCCCAGCAAGGAGAACAATGAAGTCCACCGTAGTGACATCATCTGATAACTGGTGGGGTAATAATAGAGGTAGAGCAAACACAGATACACAGAATGGATGAAGCAGAAGCAGGGAGGTCCTTGCACTGCAGGACCTCAGACACAGCTTCCTCTCCAGCAAGAAGAACAGTGGTCAGCACAGTAGTGACCTCACCAAATATTAGGGTGTTCCCTGGCATGGTGAGGACCATTCATATGCAGAAGGACTTACAGGATGGCATAGCAGACAAATGTCCTTTCCCACTTACCGTATATCTGACTCAGTGCTCAGTGGTGGACATTTCCATTCACCTGGGGCACTGCGATATAAAAGAGGAAGGGGGCCACTGTTGGATCGACAGAACTTTTCAAAATCGTCAGCCAGTGATCTGTGCAGGATTACCACATTGGCTTGGTTATAGCCTACAAACAAAAACATAAAGCTTTCTTATTCCACTTCTGAGGGTGAGATACACTAAAAATCAGTGGACAGATCAACAAACTCCTTCAAAGACAAAATACAGTCTTAACACGCGTGTCATTCAAGCCAAACAAAAGATCCTTCAAGTAATACATAGTAAAGTTGTTTATATTATTTTTCTAAATAACGCAGTGGGGTCTTAAACCCATAGTGTTTTTCTTGCACCCCTGAGATGCCACCCCAGGGGGTACATCAACAGGAGCCTCTTGTGCCTCCCAGACAATTTCACCTTATTACATTGTGCATTTTTAACTGGAGCCGCCCTTAACTAGAGGCACCAGCGTTCTGGTCCCACAAACTGATAAGACTAGAAACTTCACTTGAGCTTAGTCAAAAGGCTGAAACAGTGTCACCTTTCCCATGCAGATGAAAGTGACAGTGCCTCTGCAAAGGGCCCACTGACCCCCTTATACACAACTTGCCCACACAACCACTAAACTCCTTCCTGAGCAGCCAGCAACACTACCCAGCTCTTCTGAGTATAGGGGAGCCTGTGACCTTGTCCACTATAGTATTGCACTAGGCTAGGAGAACTGTGGTTAAGCCCATGTACTGTAACCAGTGGCGGCCCGTCCATTGGGGGCGCAGGGGCCCCCCTATCCATGCGTCTAGCCCCCTAATCTACATGCAGTGCGCCGGACGCATGGATTCCAATGGGGTTTTTTTTTTTTTAAGCACCAACTGATGTTTTATTCAACTGTCGTTTTTCCCAACTGACATTTTTACAACTGTCTTTTAACTGCCATTTTTTTCAACTGCCGCTTTTCCCAACTGCTGCTTTTCCCCAACTGCCATTTTTCAACTGTCGTGTTTTTTTTCAACTGTTGTTTTTTCCAACTGCCGTTTTTCCCCCAATTGTCATTTTTTTCAACTATTTTTTCAACTGTTGTTTTTTTCAACTGCCATTTTTTCCCCAACTGCAATTTTGAACTATCGTTTTTCCCCAACTGCCATTTTTTCGACAATTTTTTTCAACTGTCATTTTTCCAACTGTCATTTTTCCCCAACTGCTATTTTTTCAACTGTCATTTTTCCCCAACTGCTATTTTTTCAACTGTCATTTTTTTCCAACTCTTGTTTTTCCCCAACTGCCATTTTCCCAACTGTAAATTTTTTCAACTGCCTTTTTCCAACTGTTTTTTTAACTGCCGTTTTTCCAACTGTTGTTTTATTCAACTGTTATTTTTCCCAACTGACATTTTTCCAGCTGCCGTTTTTGAAACTGTCTTTTTTTAACTGCAATTTTTTTCAACTGTCATTTTTTTCTCAACTGACATTTTCAACTGCCGCTTTTCCCAAATGCTGCTTTTCCCAAATGCCGTTTTTTCCCAACTGTCTTTTTTCAACTGTAGTTTTTTCAAACTATCGTTTTCCCCAACTGTCGTTTTTCAAGCTGCCATTTTTGCAACTGTCGTTTTTTTCTGCCATTTTTTTCAAATGTCAGTTTTTTCAACTGCCATTTTTAGCAACTGACGTTTTTCCCAGCTGCCATTTTTCCAACTGTCCTTTTTCCCCAACTGCCATTTTTCAACTGACGGTTTTTCCAACTGTCATTTTTTTCAACTGTCATTTTCCCCAACTGTCGTTTTTCCAACTGTCTTTTTTTCTTACATTTTTTTACAACTGCCATTTTGTTCAACTGTCATTTTTCACAACTGTCATTTTTTCCCCAACTATCATTTTTCCTAACTGTCGTTTTTACCCCAACTGTCATTTTTTAACTGCTGTATTTCCCATCTGTCATGTTTTCCCAAACTGCCATTTTCAATTGCCGCTTTTCCCAACTGTCATTTTTTTCAACTGTAGTTTTTATAGATGTCGTTTTTCCCAGCTGTCATTTTTCCAACTGTCTTTTTTCTAACTGCCATTTTTTACAAGTGCCATTTTTTTCAACTGTCCTTTTTTCAACTGTCATTTTTCCAACTGCTGTTTTTTCTCAACTGTCTTTTTTCCAACTGCCATTTTTCCCCAACTGACATTTTTCCAACTGTCATTTTTCCCAACTGTCATTCTTTCCAAGTGCCATTTTTAACTGTCATTTTTTTCAACTGCTGCTTTTCCCAACTGCGGTTTTTTCCAACTGTGGTTTTTTCCCAACTGTCATTTTCCCCAACTGTCATTTTTCCAATCATCATTTTGTTCAGCTGTCATTTTTTCCCAACTTGTTTTTTTCAACTGCTGTTTTTCTCAACTGTTTTTTTTAACTGTCGTTTTCCCCAACTGTCCATTTTCCAAACTGTCATTTTTCCAACTGTATTTTTTTCTAACTGCCGTTTTTTCCAACAGTCATTTTTTTCAAACTGCCATCTTTACCAAATGTTTTTCCAACTGTCGTTTTTCCAACTGTCGTTTTTCCAACTGCCGCTTTTCCAACTGCCACTTTTCCAACTGCCGTTTTTTCCCCCAACTGCCATTTTTCAACTGTCATTTCTTCCCAACTGCCGTTTTTCCAACTGTCTTTTTAACTGCCATTTTTTTCAACTTTTTTCCAACTATATTTTTTCCAATTGGCGTTTTTCCCCAGCTGCTATTTTTTTCAACTGTCATTTTTCCAACTGTAGTTTTTCCCAACTGCCGTTTTTCCAACAGTCTTTTTTAACTGCCATTTTTTCAACTGTCATTTTTCCAACTGACATTTTTCCAATTGCCGTTTTTCCAACTGTCTTTTTTAACTGCCATTTTTTCAACTGTCATTTTTCCAACTGACATTTTTCCGATTGCCGTTTTTTTCAACTGTCTTGAAAAATGGCAGTTTTTTTTCCAACTGTCATTTTTCCCAAACTGCCATTTTTCAACTGTCGTGTGTTTTTTAACTGTCGTTTTTTTCAACTGCCATTTTTTCCCCAACTGCAATTTTGAACTATCGTTTTTCCCCAACTGCCATTTTTTTAACAAACTGTCGTTTTTGCCCAACTGTCATTTTTCCCAGCTGCTTTTTTCCAACTGTCGTTTTTCCCCAACTGCCATTTTTCAACTGACGGTTTTTCCAACTGTCATTTTTCCCAACTGTCATTTTTTCCCAACTGTTTTTTCAACTATTTTCCCCAAACTGTCGTTTTTCCCAGCTGTCGTTTTTCCAACTGTCTTTTTTACAACTGCCATTTTTTCCAACTCCCATTTTTTTCAACTGTCATTTTAGCCCAACTGCCATTTTTCCAACTGCCATTTTTCAACTGTCATTTTTTCAACTGCTGCTTTTTCCAACTGCTGTTTTTCCCAACTGCTGTTTTTCCAACTGTGGTTTTTTTCCAAACTGTCATTTTTTCAACTCATTTTTCCAACTGTGGTTTTTCCAATTGTCATTTTGTTCAGCTGTCATTTTTTCCCAACTGTTGTTCTTTTCAGCTGCTGTTTTTCTCAACTGTTTAACTGTCGTTTTCCCCAACTGTCCATTTTCCAAACTGTCATTTTTCCAACTGTATTTTTTTCTAACTGCCATTTTTTCCAACAGTCATTTTTTCAAACTGCCATATTTACCAAATGTTTTTTCCAACTGTCGTTTTTCCAACTGCCACTTTTCCAACTGTCATTTTTTCCCCAACTGCCATTTTTCAACTGTCATTTCTTCCCAACTGCGTTTTTCTAACTGTCTTTTTTAACTGCCATTTTTTTCAACTGTTTTTTTCCAACTATATTTTTTCCAACTGGCGTTTTTCCCCAGCTGCTATTTTTTTCAACTGTCATTTTTTCCAACTGTAGTTTTTCCCAACTGCCGTTTTCTCAACTGTCATTTTTCCAACTACCTTTTTTCCAACTGTATTCTTTTTAACTGCCATTTTTCCAACTGATGTTTTATTCAACTGTCGTTTTTCCCAACTGACATTTTTCCAACTGTCTTTTTTTAACTGCCATTTTTTCAACTGTCATTTTCCAACTGTCGTTTTCACAAATGTCTTTTTTCCCAACTGCCATTTTTCAACTGTCGTGTTTTTTTCAATTGTCATTTTTTCCAACTGCTGTTTTTTCCCCAACTGCCATTTTCAACTGTAGGTTTTTCAACTGTCTTTTTTCCAACTATCGTTTTTTCCAACTGTCGTTTTTCCCCAACTGCCATTTTTTTCAACTGTTATTTTTCCAACTGACGTTTTTCCCCAACTAATTTTTCCAACTGTCTTTTTTAACTGCCATTTTTCCAACTGATGTTTTATTCAACTGGCATTTTTCACAACTGACATTTTTCCAACTGTCTTTCTTTAAATGCCATTTTTTTCAACTGCCGCTTTTCCCCAACTGCCATTTTTCAACTGTCGTGTTTTTTTTCAGCTGTCATTTTTTTCCCAACTGCCGCTTTTCCCAACTGCCGCTTTTCCCCAACTGCCATTTTTCAACTGTCATTTCTTCCCAACTGCGTTTTTCTAACTGTCTTTTTTAACTGCCATTTTTTTCAACTGTTTTTTTCCAACTATATTTTTTCCAACTGGCGTTTTTCCCCAGCTGCTATTTTTTTCAACTGTCATTTTTTCCAACTGTAGTTTTTCCCAACTGCCGTTTTCTCAACTGTCATTTTTCCAACTACCTTTTTTCCAACTGTATTCTTTTTAACTGCCATTTTTCCAACTGATGTTTTATTCAACTGTCGTTTTTCCCAACTGACATTTTTCCAACTGTCTTTTTTTAACTGCCATTTTTTCAACTGTCATTTTCCAACTGTATTCTTTTTAACTGACATTTTTCCAATTGCCGTTTTTTTCAACTGTCTTGAAAAATGGCAGTTTTTTCCCAACTGTCAACTGCCATTTTTTCAACTGTCATTTTTTTCCAACTGTCGTTTTTCCCCAACTGCCATTTTTCAACTGTCGTGTGTTTTTTAACTGTCGTTTTTTTCAACTGCCATTTTTTCTCCAACTGCAATTTTGAACTATCGTTTTTCCCCAACTGCCATTTTTGTAACCAACTGTCATTTTTTCCACACTGTCTTTTTTTCAACTGTCGTTTTCACCAATTGTCGTTTTTCCCATCTGATTTTTTCCAACTGTCGTTTTTCCCCAACTGCCATTTTTCAACTGACGGTTTTTCCAACTGTCATTTTTTCATAACTGTCATTTTTTCCCAACTGTTGTTTTTTCAACTGTCATTTTCCCAAACTGTCGTTTTTCCCAGCTGTCGTTTTTTCCAACTGTCTTTTTTTTACAACTGCCATTTTTTTCCAACTCCCATTTTTTCAACTGTCATTTTTTCCCAACTGTCGTTTTTTCCAACTGTCGTTTTTTCCAACTGTCGTTTTTTAACTGCCATTTTTTCCAACTGCCGTTTTTTCCAACTGCCGTTTTTCCCCAACTGCCATTTTCAACTGTCATTTTTTCAACTGTCATTTTTCCCAACTGTCATTTTTCCAACAGCCGCTTTTCCAACTGCCGTTTTCCAACAGTCGTCTTTTCCCAACTGCCATTTTTCAACAGTTTTTTCCAACTGCCGTTTTTCCAACTGTCTTTTTTTAACTGCCATTTTTTTCAACTGCCATTTTTTCCATCTGTCGTTTTCACAAATGTCTTTTTTCCCAACTGCCATTTTTCAACTGTCGTGTTTTTTTCAATTGTCATTTTTTCCAACTGCTGTTTTTTCCCCAACTGCCATTTTCAACTGTAGGTTTTTCAACTGTCTTTTTTCCAACTATCGTTTTTTCCAACTGTCGTTTTTCCCCAACTGCCATTTTTTTCAACTGTTATTTTTCCAACTGACGTTTTTCCCCAACTAATTTTTCCAACTGTCTTTTTTAACTGCCATTTTTCCAACTGATGTTTTATTCAACTGGCATTTTTCACAACTGACATTTTTCCAACTGTCTTTCTTTAAATGCCATTTTTTTCAACTGCCGCTTTTCCCCAACTGCCATTTTTCAACTGTCGTGTTTTTTTTCAGCTGTCATTTTTTTCCCAACTGCCGCTTTTCCCAACTGCCGCTTTTCCCCAACTGCCATTTTTCAACTGTCGTTTTTTCCAACTGCCGTTTTTCCCCCAACTGCCATTTTCAACTGTCATTTTTTCCCAACCCAGTTGTGTGACAATAGCGAATGAATATTCACTATTGTCACACGGATTCTCTTCCTGGCAAATCAGGAAGTGGGTCCTGAGACCAGTTTCCCAATTGGCCGAAATGAGAAGCCATGCTATTGGCCAAGCATTGGCGCAGGGGAAGCCTGAGCCACAGAGAAAACTGAGGGGGAAGCCGCCGCTGCCTGCCAGTCCAAGGTGACCGGGGGGTATGGTGTGCGGGCTGGAGCTGGTGTGGTTGGGGGGGGGTATGGTGTGGTCCGTCTGCCGCCCCCTATGGAGCACCAGCCGCCACTGACTGTAACATGACCAAAAATGTGACACCGAGTCTTCAACACTGCTGAATTCAGCGACGGCTGTGACAAAGGAAACAATGGCAAGGGAGCACAGGCAAGGTCAGTATAAGGGGGCCCATTTGCAGAGACACTGGGGTCGATTTACTAAATCTGGTGCAGCTCTGCATAGAAACCAATCAGATTCCATTTTTTTTTTTGCAAAGCTTAATTGAAGAAGCTAAAGATAGAAGCTGCCAGGCAACCATGCACAGCTGCAACAGATTTTGCTCTCTCCAGTTTTAGTAAATCAACCCCACTGTCACCATTTCCTGCAAAGTTACTACCATTCATTTTTAGGTAGGTAAAATGGTCATTTGAGTTATTTTGGCATACCTCTGAGAAAGGGGGTACGCCCCCTGATATTCGTAAGCCTGCCAACTATGTGATGTATTAGGCCAGGTTGACACAATCCAATCACTGGATAGGATTTAATTTTGATTTAATATAATTTATGTGAGTATGAAAGTGGACTAGGCGTTTGTAACCTCTTGTTTGTTCTTTCTACAGTTGTATGTTGTGGTTCCCTGAGGGATTCTGCATCGGTGGAGCATTCCAGTTGAAGATTTATGGAAGATCCATATCCTATATGCAGTTGGGACTGTGCAGATTAGGGATCCTCAAACTTTGGCCCTCCAGCTATTGCAGAACTACACATCCCATGAGGCATTGTAAAACGCTGACATTCACAGACATGACTAGGCATGATGGGGAATTGTAGTTCCTGAACAACTAGAAGACATTGTTTAAAGACCCCTGGTGTAGATGCATAAAACTTTTGAGTGCAGGGGGTGCTTTGACTTATCTTTATTGTCAAATCACCCGAGGCTGCAATATTTGGACTGAGCGCCTATGACAGGGGTGTCAAACTGGGGGTCCGCCAGCTGATGCGGAACTACAAGTACCATCATGCATCTGCCTGTGAGAGTAAAGGTTGTAACTGTCAGCCTTGCAATGCCTCATGGGACTTGTAGTTCCACAACAGCTGGAGAACCCCCAGTTTGACACCTGTGGCCTATGACCTCTAGTTATGAAAAAGTTAAAGGGAAACTCTAATGAATTTGGTTCCCTTTCTTAAAGCGGAAGTAAACCCATCAATTTAGCAGTTGCAAAAAACGGTTACATTTCCAGCACGTTACATTTCCAAGAATTGTAACTGTCCTATTGCTCGTGCTCTCAACCAAACTGTCAAACCATCTAATGGCAGGTGTCATAACTGATCACATGTGCAGCATCATGGCAGCTAAAGGTGAAACAGAGACTAAGATGGCAGCTTCCTTGGATGAAATCGATAGGGGGGTTTACTTCCACTTTAAAAAGGAACTGCAGTCTGCTCATATAATTTGTTATAAAAACATCTTTGCCATTCTAAAACTTCCCTCCAACCACTTTGCATATTATTTTATATATACTGTGATTCTGTACTTGCCAAATATGCTGCAGAAATCTCCGTCCACTAAGTCTGTCTGCAGCCATTTTAACTGTGGGCAGCTGAAGCTGCTGCCTATTTACTTCCTTGATTTACACACACACACATATACAGTATCTCACAAAAGTGAGTACACCCCTCACATTTTTGTAAATATTTTATTATAACTTTTCATGTGACAACACTGCAGAAATGACACTTTGCTACAATGTAAAGTAGTGAGTGTACAGCTTGTATAACAGTGTAAATTTGCTGTACCCTCAAAATAACTCAACACAGCGCCATTCATGTCTAAACCACTGGCAACAAAAGTGAGTACACCCCTAAGTCAAAATGTCCAAACTGGGCTCAAAGTGTCAATATTTTGTGTGGCCACCATTATTTTCCAGCACTGCCTTAACCCTCTTGGGCATGGAGTTCACCAGAGCTTCACAGGTTGCCACTGAAGTCCTCTTCCCCTCCTCCATGATGACATCACAGAGCTGGTGGATGTTAGAGACCCTGCACTCCTCCCCCTTCCGTTTGAGGATGCCCCACAGATGCTCAATAGGGTTTAGGTCTGGAGACATGCTTGGCCAGTCCATCACCTTTACCCTCAGCTTCTTTAGCAAGGCAGTGGTTGTCTTGGAGGTGTGTTTGGGGTCGTTATGTTGGAATACTGCCCTGCGGCCCAGTCTCCTAAGGGATCATGCTCTGCTTCAGTATGTCACAGTACATGTTGGCATTCATGGTTCCCTCAATGAACTGTAGCTCCCCAGTGCCAGCAGCACTCATGCAGCCCCAGACCATGACACTCCCACCACCATGCTTGACTGTAGGCAAGACACACTTGTCTTTGTACTCCTCACCTGGTTGCCGTGACACACGCTTGACACCATCTGAGCCAAATACATTTATCTTGGTCTCATCAGACCACAGGACATGGTTCCAGTAATCCATGTCCTTAGTCTGCTTGTCTTCAGCAAACTGTTTGTGGGCTTTCTTGTGCATCATCTTTAGAAGAAGCTTCCTTCCGGGACGACGGCCATGCAGACCAATTTGATGCAGTGTGCGGGGTATGGTCTGAGCACTGACAGGCTGACCCCCCCACCCCTTCAACCTCTGCAGCAATGCTGGCAGCACTCATACTTCTATTTCCCAAAGACAACCTCTGGATATGACGCTGAGCACGTGCACTCAGCTTCTTTGGTTGACCATGGCGAGGCCTGTTCTGATTGAAACCTGTCCTGTTAAACCACTGTATGATCTTGGCCACCGTGCTGCAGCTCAGTTTCAGGGTCTTGGCAATCTTCTTATAGCCTAGGCCATCTTTATGTAGAGCAACAATTCTTTTTTTTTCAGATCCTAAGAGAGTTCTTTGCCATGAGGTGCCATGTTGAACTTCCAGTGACCAGTATGAGAGAGTGAGAGCGATAACACCAAATTTAACACACCTGCTCCCCATGCACACCTGAGACCTTATAACACTAACCAATCACGTGACACCGGGGAGAGAAAATGGCTAATTGGGTCCAATTTAGACATTTTCACGTAGGGGTGTACTCACTTTTGTTGCCAGCGGTTTAGACATTAATGGCTGCGTGTTGAGTTATTTTGAGGGGACAGCAAATTTACACTCACAAACAACTTTACATTGTAGCAAAGTGTCATTTCTTCAGTGTTGTCACATGAAAAGATAGAATAAAATAATTACAAAAATGTGAGGGGTGTACTCACTTTTGTGAGATACTGTATAACTGTATAATCACCAACAAAACATTAGGTGGAAGGGGTATAATTGAGATTGATCGCACTATTTATATAAACCTGATCATTGAAATGCATAAACTTCCATTATTCCACATCCTCCCATAAGAGGTCCATGATTCATCTACAGGAGACGATGCAGCTCTGTAGGGTAGTGAACGCTCCAATGATCACTCGTACATTGGACTGTGTGTCTTGTAATTATTTACTAAAAGACAGTAAAAAGTCAAAGTTCACTTTCTTCTCACCACTTGTGATCTGTGCCAGTGAGGCCACCATGACACCCCATGTATGAGTACATACCGCAAGAGAGGTGCAATAATCAAGCGTTTATAGCAACCAACTTCATGTCTGCGATTATTTACTATCCTGCACTGGCAAAAAATATAAAAAAAAATGCACCAGACCAAAGGATAAAACAATTCAAATTTTTTTTATTGATTTAAACTGAAAAAAGTCAACGTGTTTCGGGGGTAAGAAAAAAAAGCCCCACTTCATCAGGGCTTCAGTTAAAATAGTAGTTTATCCATGGGGTTGGAGCCAAAATACAAGATGGTATAGTTCTTTTTTTTTTTTTTTTTTTTTTATTGTATAATGAGCTTGTGATGTGCCTAAAGCCCCGTACACACGTACCGATCGTCGGCCGAACGATCGGCCATCTTTTGTCCCCGGGCTGTCGTGTCCGCTGAAAAGTGCAAAAGACTGCACAAGAATTTTGTCCACCGACTACAGCCGACTGCAGAAGTGATGTCATGTGATGGTTAACTTTCCCTGTGTTTTTCCTTTTCTGAGCATGCCCAGTCTTGCATATCAGCGGTCTGTCGGCCGAATTCTGTACTGACTGGCGAACAATGGGCCGCTCTGGTGTCGGCATACAAAAATTTTAATGCTTGCATGACAGATTCTTTTCAGGCCGAATGTGCGCTGTAGGCTGTCGGAGGCATCATACTAACAAGCCTACAATCGGCAGATCGGTCGTCGGCCGAAAAGCTTCGGTACGTGTGTACAGGCCTTTACTCATGCGATATCAAGAATCAACATAATATTTGGGGATAGCCCACAATGCTAAAATTATTAATATAGTTTGAGAAGACTTTTATTTTCTTAACAGAAGAAAATGGGGGGAGAGGGGAGTTTAAGAAAAAAGGAAAAAGAAAACTCCTTTTCATATGCTGGTGGGCTTTCAGTCCTTTAATGTGTGTTGGACATTTGTGGAAGATACAGTGGGTATGGAAAGTATTCAGACCCCCTTAAATTTTTCACTCTTTGTTATATTGCAGCCATTTGCTAAAATCATTTAAATTCATTCTTCTTCCTCATGAATGTACACATAGCACCCCATACTGACAGAAAAACACAGAATTGTTGACATTGTTGCAGATTTATTAAAAAAGAAAAACTGAAATATCACATGGTCCTAAGTATTCAGACCCTTTGCTCGGTATTTAGTAGAAGCCCCCTTTTGATCTAATACAGCCAGGAGTCTTTTTGGGAAAGATGCAACAAGTCTTTCACACCTGGATTTGGGGATCCTCTGCCATTCCTCCTTGCAGATCCTCTCCAGTTCTGTCAGGTTGGATGGTAAACGTTGGTGGACAGCCATTTTTAGGTCTCTCCAGAGATGCTCAATTGGGTTTAAGTCAGGGCTCTGGCTGGGCCATTCAAGAACAGTCACGGAGTTGTTGTGAAGCCACTCCTTCATTATTTTAGCTGTGTGCTTAGGGTCATTGTCTTGTTGGAAGGTAAACCTTCGGCCCAGTCTGAGGTCCAGAGCACTCTGGAGAAGGTTTTTGTCCAGGATATCCCTGTACTTGGCCGCATTCATCTTTCCCTCGATTGCAACCAGTCGTCCTGTCCCTGTAGCTGAAAAACACCCCCACAGCATGATGCTGCCACCACCATGCTTCACTGTTGGGACTGTATTGGACAGGTGATGAGCAGTGCCTGGTTTTCTCCACACATACCGCTTAGAATTAAGGCCAAAAAGTTCTATTTTGGTCTCATCAGACCAGAGAATCTTATTTCTCACCATCTTGGAGTCCTTCAGGTGTTTTTTAGCAAACTCCATGCGGGCTTTCATGTGTCTTACACTGAGGAGAGGCTTCCGTCGGGCCACTCTGCCATAAAGCCCCAACTGGTGGAGGGCTGCAGTGATGGTTGACTTTCTACAAATTTCTCCCATCTCCTGACTGCATCTCTGGAGCTCAGCCACAGTGATCTTTGGGTTCTTCTTTACCTCTCTCACCAAGGCTCTTCTCCCCCGATAGCTCAGTTTGGCCGGACGGCCAGCTCTAGGAAGGGTTCTAGTCGCCCCAAACGTCTTCCATTTGAGGATTATGGAGGCCACTGTGCTCTTAGGAACCTTAAGTGCAGCAGAAATCTTTTTGTAACCTTGGCCAGATCTGTGCCTTGCCACAATTCTGTCTCTGAGCTCTTCAGGCAGTTCCTTTGACCTCATGATTCTCATTTGCTCTGACATGCATTGTGATCTGGAAGGTCTTATATAGACAGGTGTGTGGCTTTCCTAATCAAGTCCAATCAGTATAATCAAACACAGCTGGACTCAAATGAAGGTGTAGAACCATCTCAAGGATGATCAGAAGAAATGGAAAGCACCTGAGTTAAATATATGAGTGTCACAGCAAAGGGTCTGAATACTTAGGACCATGTGATATTTCAGTTTTTCTTTTTTAATAAATCTGCAACAATGTCAACAATTCTGTGTTTTTCTGTCAGTATGGGGTGCTATGTGTACATTCATGAGGAAGAAGAATGAACTTAAATGATTTTAGCAAATGGCTGCAATATAACAAAGAGTGAAAAATTTAAGGGTGTCTGAATACTTTCCGTACCCACTGTATGTATTCTTTATTATATCATTGTATTCTCTTTGTTACATATGTTTGGTAAAAGAAAAAAAAAAAAAAATCACAATAAGTGTATTTTGATTGCTTTGCGCAAAAGTTATCGCGTCTACAAACTAAGGGAAAGATTTATGTCAATTTTATTTATTTATTTATTTTTTTACTAGCAATAATCGGCGATCTGCGACATTGCGGCGGACAGATCAGACCCCTAACTGACATTTTTGACACTTTTAGGGGGACCAGTGACATTACTACAGTAATCAGTGCTAAAAATATGCTCTGTTACTGTAATAATGACACTGGCAGGGAAGGGGTTAACACAGTAAGTGATCAAGGGGTTAAACGTGTACCTAGGGGCGTGTTTCTAACTGTGGGGGGGCATGGCTTGTGAAATGACCATAGAGACCTATGTTCAGTGCTTTAAGTGGGCCGGTATGCACTGGTACTCAGTACCGCCATTTCCAAATATGGTTCTTGAGCATACCGTCACCTCTCCGTGCGCCTTAGCGTACCAGTACACTCATTTTGGACATCTGCACCCTCAATTGCCCCCCCCAGAATATTTCTTCTCCAGAGCCAGACCAGTCACCACCAGTGAGTCCCCCTGCTCCGGAGTCCCAGCCCAGGCCAGGGGGGTGCTCTGTGGGGACCCTGATGTGGTGTGGGGGGGGGTCTGGGGACAAAATTTATAGGCTATAATAGAGTACCGGCACCTCTTTTGGGCCACTTAAAGCACTGCCTGTGTTCCTATATAGAAGGATCACAGGCCACTCTGATCATTCCAGAGAGAAGAACGGTCAGCTGTGTTTACATTAGGGAAAGATTTATGTCATTTTTATTTATTTATTTATTTTTTACTAGTAATGGCGGCAATCTGCGTTTTGTAGCGGGACTGCGACATTGCAGCGGACAGATCGGACCCCTGACTGACATTTTTGACACTTTTGGGGGGGGGACCAGTGACATTACTACAGGAATCAGTGCAAAAAATATGCACGGTTACTGTAATAACGACACTGGCTTGGAAGGGGGTTAACCCAGGGGTGATCAAAGGGCTAAAAATGAGCCTAGGGGGCGTTTTCTAACTGTGAGGGGGATGGGCTTGTGAAATCAACACAGAGACCCGTGTTCCTAAATAGGAGGAACACAGGAGCTCTCTATTGATTCCTGAGAGAACAACGGCCTGCTGTGTTTACAGCAGACCGTTGGCGGGTGGGCGCGCGCCCCCAGGAGTGCTCCCGCAGACCCACTCGTACAGGTAAGGCGATTCACGGACACCTGCCGATGTATAACTGGCGGCTGCTGGTCGGCAAGTGGTTAAAGTAGCACAGTGCTGAATAGCAAAAAAAATTCTCTGGTCATGAAGGGGGGTAAAATCTTCTGGAGGGCATAAATAGCGTTTTCAGTTTGTGGTGCTCAGATACAGATTAGTTTCACTTTAATGTCATCGGTCAGAATACGGAATTCCAGCTCTTACCAGCAGACACGCCCGAGGTGTTGCGGATTCCGATTTTGTTGTGCCGGATTAAACATCGGGCCGTAGCGGGGAGGAGAGTCCGTAAAGCCTGCAGGCAAACCATATCAGAGGCCTCCTGTGAAACAAACCACAAACACGGGTCAGTATCCAGTGATGGGTATAGTCTGTGGACTACAGAACACCTCCCCTTTATGCTATAGAGATGAGAAGAGGATGGGGGGGGGGGTGTTCAATAGTCCTAACACATTTTCTGTCCTAGGCTTACAACGCTGCTCCTCCATTGATACGGCGCAGTGAGTCAGTGTTGTCATCCTACAGACTGGAAATCTGCAATAGCTTACAATTCTCTTAGGTTTAGATACAAAGCGGTATTGACCACTTTAAGACCGGGCCCATTTCTGACACTTGGTGTTTACAAGCTAAAATCAGTTTTTTTTTTTGCTAGAAAACTACTTAGAACCCCCAAACATTACATATTTTCTTTTTAGCAGAGACCCTAGAGAATAAAATGGAGACCATTGCAATATTTTTATATCACACCGTATTTGCGCAGCGGTCTTTCAAACGCAATTTGTTTGGAAAAAATTCTTTTTATTTTTTTTAATTAAAAAAAAAAAAAAGAAAGCAGTAAAGTTATCCCAATTTTTTTCTATAATGTGAAAGATAATGTTACACTGAGTAAATAGATACCAGACTTGTATAAAGTACTCAAAATATCTACTTGAGTGACTTGAGTAGAAGTGGAAGTGCTCGCAGAAAAAGTTACTTAAGTACTAAAGTATTCAACATTTTTTTTACTTAAGTATTGCAAGTAGTTTTTTCAAAAAAATTGCTACTTAAGTACTAAAAGTAAAAAGTACCAGTAGTTTTGAAAAAAAATTTCTACTCAAGTACTGAAAGTAGAAGTACAAGTACTGTGTTATGTAGTTATTAACGAAAGAAGTCAAAAGTTTGAACATCATATTGTTTTTTATTATTTCAAATGATTTATTCAAATGATTAACCTGTGTTTGTTAGTAGTTTCTTGATGCACTTTAAGCGCTGTAGCACCATTTATTTGTTTGTTTCATATTTTCTTTTTATTGGAAAGATTTGGTATAGCAGCTTTTATTATACACAGCCATTATTTTCGTTGCGCTGATTTACAAATGACATTATACACATTTTTTGAGCTTTATGCAACCTGCCATCTACTGTTCTGGCAGTGGTAATTTTTTTAAAAGTAACGAGTAACTATGCAGCACAAAAAAAAAAATACTTGAGTAGAAGTATCGAAATCATCGAAAAAATGTAGTGAAGTAAAAGTAGAAGTAGGAGAAAAAAATTCTACTCTAGGAAAGTACAGATACCGCATTTCGGTACTTAAGTACAGTACTTAAGTAGTTCTACTTCGTTACTATACATCTCTGATAGATACCCAACATGTCACGCTTCAAAATCGCGCAACGCTCGCGGACTGGCGACAAACTTTGGTACTTAAAATTCCCCATAGGCGACAATTTAAAAATTTCTACAGGTTACCAGTTTTGGAGTTACAGAGGAGGTCTGGGACTCCAATTATTGCTCTCGCTCTACCTCACATGTGTGGTTTGAACACCGTTTACATATGTGGGCGGGGCTTCCGTATGCGTTCGCTTCTGCGTGCGAGCCAACGGGGACAGGGCGCTTTTTTTTTCCTATTTATTTTATTTATTATTTTTGATTTTTACACAGTTTAAAAAAAAAAAAAAAATTTGATCATTTTTATTCCTTTTACAAGGAATGTAAACATTCCTTGTAATAGAAATAGCCATGACAGGACCTCTTTATTGTGAGATCTGAGGTCAAAAAGTCCTCAGATCTCACAAGTACACTAAAAAAAAAAAAAAAGACTAAAAAAAAAAAAAAAAAAAAATCGGCTCTTTAACCACTCGCCGTCTGCTTACGTTGATAGTACTGCGGCAAAGTGGCTCGTTATCGTCTGACGACGTAGACCTACGTCATCAGACACTCCCCTTTCTCGGCGGCGCGCGCGCGCCGCCAGAGGCTCGCTCCCGCCGTATTCAGTCACAGCGGGAGTCGGGCCAGGGGAGGAGCGGCGGCGATCGCCGCTGCTCTTCCCCGATCGTCGGGGATCTAGTGTGGAGATCCGCCCGCTTGTGTAAACAGGGTCAGATTGCAGGATTCAGCATAGCTGAACCCTGGATCTGTCCCTGTGTCACTCAGTCACCTCCCCCCACACACGTCAGTAAGCACCAGGCATACATTAACCCCTCCCTCTCCAATAAAGTTAACCCCTTCCCTGCCAGTGTCATTTTTACAGTAACAGTGCATATACAGTATATAGCACTGATTACTGTAGTAATGTCACTGGTACCCCCAAAAGTGTCAAAAATGTCAGTCAAGGGTCCGATCTGTCCGCCGCAATGTCGCAGTCCCGCAAAAAAAAAAAAAAAAAAAAAAAAAAAAATCGCAGATCGCCGCCATTACTCGTTAAAAAAAAAAAAAAAAAACACCAAAAATGACAGAAATCTTTCCCTTAGTTAGTAAACGCAATAACTTTTGCGCAAACCAATCAAAATACGCTTATTGTGAATTTTTTTTACCAAACATATATAGCAGAAAACAAATTGGCCAAAAATTTAAAAAAATTTTGATTTTAACATTTTTTTGGGGGGAATTTCATATAAAAAAATGTGAAAAATATTGTTGTTTTTTCAAAATTTACGCTCTTTTTTTGTTTATAGTAAAAATCGCACAGGTGATCAAATACCACCAAAAGAAAGCTCTGTTTGTGGGGAAAAAAAGGATGTAAATTTAGTTTGGGTATGGCATCGCACGACCGCGCAATTGTCAGTTCCAGTAAGTGGGGAAAAGGACCAGGACGCGGCGGGAGGGGCACCTCTTCCACTGCACCGTGAGGGTGATCCCGCTGCAAATCCGCCACTGGGACCACCCTTACCTGAAAGCCGATCGCCCGCCGTTTTTAAAAATACCGGGGTTATGGCATCATTCTGATATCTCTTTTTTTTCTGCCGGGAATTCCCTGCACCATAAAAACAATTATAGCAGCAGTTCAGCTCGCTTGATTGTTTTTACAGGCGGCGGGAGGGGCCAGTGCGATGGGCGAGCTGGAGAAGGAATCTGCCGGCGGTGACAGTTTACCATAGAACTGACCGAGGACCAGATCGTCCCCAGTCATCTCTATGACTCTCGGAGGCCGGATGTGATGTCATAACATCATCCCCGGCTCTGGCAGTTGTAAATCCTACCATGTGCTTGGCTAAAAAACGTGAGATCGTTTTTTTTTTTTTATTTCAGGCTTTCCAGCCTAAAGGAGAGATATGGGGTCTTATAGACCCCAGATCTTTCCATAAAGAGGACCTGCTCCACACTCGAGGAATGATGCCAAATTTTGGTACTTAAAAATCTCCATAGGTGACACTTTAAAGAGGAGTTCTTGCACTAGAATTATTGCTTTCACTCTAACGTTTGAGGCGATACCTCACGTGTGGTTTGAACGTTATTTAAATGTCCGAATGTGACCTATGCATGCATGCGGGACGGGGGCGCTTTAATTTTTTTTATTGTTTATTTTATTTCGATTTTTTCATTTTTACACTTTCCCACTGACTTTTTTTTTACCACTTTAAAAAAAAAAATGTTATTCTTATAATATTATAATAATGTAATAATAATAATAATTATAATAATAATAATGATATTATAATTAATTATTATATTATTATATTATTGTAATAATTATATTATAATTAATAATTATAATTATGTAAGGGATGCTTACATTCCTTGTAATAAGAATAACATTTTTTTTTTTTTTTTTTTTTTACTGGTCTTATGCAATATTCTAATTTTCTGAGATACTGAATTTTGGGGTGTCACTAGTTGTAGGCCATAATCATCAAAATTAAAAGAAAAAAAAATGCTTGAAATATATGACTCTGTGTGTAACATATCTATATAAACTATATGGGTTTAACTTTTTTTTTTATTTAATTACTGAAATAAAATAACTTTGATGATTTTCTATTTTTTTGAGATGCGCCTGTATACAACCATCTCTTCAGTCCATGCACAACTCCTGGGTTTTCTTGGTTTGCAAATCTCCACTTGTACTTTTCCCCTACTGGTGAAACCTGGTATTGCAGTGCAGTCTACAAAAATTGATTCCCTATAGAGCAGTATGTGGTGACAAACTTCAGTTCACCGAGGGCTTCAAACAGCAAGATGGACTACCACTGCAACATGCTAGAAGGCCACAGAGGCCAGAACCCCTCTATGTCAATAAAGGGTTGAGACCAAATCTTCTTTTAAGTCCCGGTTAACACTGGTGCGATTCGGGGAAACCCTGCGATTCAGCACCGTTTCCTGCATCGCACCTGAATAGCAAACTGGTTCACACTGAGATCTGCGAACCGCTGGGGGTGTCAATGTAAAGTTAATGGCACCCCCAGATTGGTTCGCAGATCGCAGTGCAGAACGCCCATGCAATCCAATTCCAGTGCGGACCAAAAAAGGGTCCTGCGCCATTTCGGTGTGAATGCGATGCAATTTCAGCCATACAGTTTGTTATGGCTGAAATGCATTGCACAGAATCCCATGCGATGTCTGGCATCGCACAAGCGTGAACCCAGCCTAAGTGTTACTAAACCCAGGAGCCTGCAGTCACTATATCTGGTCTCCCCAGGAGCCTGCAGTCACTATATCTGGTCTCCCCAGGAGCCTGCAGTCACTATATCTGATCTCCCCAGGAGCCTGCAGTCACTATATCTGGTCTCCCCAGGAGCCTGCAGTCACTATATCTGGTCTCCCCAGGAGCCTGCAGTCACTATATCTGGTCTCCCCAGGAGCCTGCAGTCACTATATCTGGTCTCCCCAGGAGCCTGCAGTCACTATATCTGGTCTCCCCAGGACCCTGCATTCGCTATATCTGGTCTCCCCAGGAGCCTGCAGTCACCATATCTGCTCTCCCCAGGAGCCTGCAGTCACTATATCTGGTCTCCCCAGGAGCCTGCAGTCACTATATCTGCTCTCCCCAGGAGCCTGCAGTCACTATATCTGGTCTCCTCAGGAGCCTGCATTCACTATATCTGGTCTCCCCAGGAGCCTGCATTCACTATATCTGCTCTCCCCAGGAGCCTGCATTCACTATATCTGCTCTCCCCAGGAGCCTGCATTCACTATACCTGCTCTCCCCAGGAGCCTGCATTCACTATATCTGGTCTCCCCAGGAGCCTGCAGTCACTATATCTGGTCTCCCCAGGAGCCTGCAGTCACTATATCTGGTCTCCCCAGGAGCCTGCAGTCACTATATCTGGTCTCCCCAGGACCCTGCATTCGCTATATCTGGTCTCCCCAGGAGCCTGCAGTCACCATATCTGCTCTCCCCAGGAGCCTGCAGTCACTATATCTGGTCTCCCCAGGAGCCTGCAGTCACTATATCTGGTCTCCCCCAGGAGCCTGCAGTCACCATATCTGCTCTCCCCAGAAGCCTGCAGTCACTATATCTGGTCTCCTCAGGAGCCTGCATTCACTATATCTGGTCTCCCCAGGAGCCTGCAGTCACTATATCTGGTCTCCCCAGGAGCCTGCATTCACTATATCTGCTCTCCCCAGGAGCCTGCAGTCACTATATCTGGTCTCCCCAGAAGCCTGCAGTCCATAGGTGTGTCCCCAGCCTATTGTATTAGGGTGCGCATCCCAAAGCTCAAACACCAATGCCTTTCTCTCCAGCCTCATCTGCATGGGGCAGTAAATGAATGGGAAGTGCTCTGTGCTGAGCGGCTTCCGGTTTATTCATAAACTGAATCATAGTAAACACAGTTTACGATGCTTCAGTTATGAATGTACACAATGAGGGAGTACTGTGTTCATTTAGAAAAGGAAGGTACTGGTAAATTACATATTTACTAGCCCCTTCCCCCACTCTCCATCCTGAAACATCCCATGCAGCAGCAGGGGAAAGAGGATAGGAGGGAAGCCAACAGCACTGCAGGGCATGGGGGTCAACACAGGGGAAGCCCGGGCAGTAGAGGGAATTGGCACCACACATAGTAATTAGGGTGTGCCCAGGCACACCTGGCACACCGCCTGCGCACGCCTATGCTGCAGTCACTATATCTGATCTCCCACACTACACAGAACATGGAAATGCAATTATTTTAGTAAATATAAACTGCTAATTACCTTTTCTCATCAGCAGTATATAGCAGTCTTGTGACTTCTATCAGTGTCTGGTTAAAGCTTGTAGGAGGAGCTTTCATCCTCCTCTGACTGTCCTATGAGACTGCAGGACCCCTGACCCTCTGTCTGGACATTGCTGATTGTCCCTGTGCTGATCACATGCAGCCTCCCAAGCAAATAAAAAAACTTCTATCAATAAACACCAAACTGAGCATGTGCAGAGTGCCGCCAAGGCTCTGTACTATGAGATGGATTGGGAACAATGAAAGAAGGGGAGGATCAGAGAAGACCGAATCAAACGGCCTTTTTGCACAATGCAGAGGATTAACCCCTTAGGTTCCACAGTGAGTGTGCGCAATGACATCAGACATCAGCGCTCTCCATCTCACGCAGGGTAGGCTGTATCTTCTAGGGCGGGGGGGGGGGGCGCGGCAGACACAGGAGTGACAGGAGGACTGAGGACAGACAGCGGGTGTTTGGGGGACCGGTCCGGTGGAGAGTTATGGAAGAAGATGACCATATATATATTTTCCAAATTTTATATTAAATAATGGATGTGGGGGCCTTTTTGGTGGGCGTGATTTTTTTTTGGGGGGGGGGGCAGCATTTTTTTCTTGGACCCCGGCAGCACAATGTCTTGGGCCAGCTCTGCCTCCAGCTGTTGTGGAACTACACGTCCCATGAGGCATTGTAATACTCTGACATACACAGACATGACTAGGCATGATGGGAATTGTAGTCCCTGAACAACTGGAGTCCCCTGCGTTTACTGCATATCCAGACTGATTTTACTGTTGTGGATTTAGAGTTCCACCCAAAAGTGGAACCTCTGCTTATCTGATTCCTCCCCCGTCCGCTGCCACAATTGGCACCTTTCGGAGGGGGGGGGGGGGGGGGCAGGGGTACCTGTTTTTGACATGTACCCTGTTCCCCACTTTTGTCGGACCTTGCCGCGACAAGGTACGCCACCAATTCGGCCCCCCTTCCTCCTCACCCTGCTGCCCGGCCAGTGAATGAGCGCAGCGCGCATCGCACATGCGCAGTAGGGAATCGGCTGTGAAGCCGCAAGGATTAATTACCGGAAATGGCGGCAGCAGCCCCTTCTTTTCCTGAATGAACACAATGAGTAATTGGTTTTAATCACTCACTGTGTTCATTCATAACTGAAGCATTAGCTCTATGGGGCCCCGTGTCAAGTTTTCTGTATGGGGCCCACCGTGTCAGGTTGTCTGTATGGGGCCCACCGTGTCAGGTTTTCTGTATGGGGCCCACTGTGTCAGGTTGTCTGTATGGGGCCCACCGTGTCAGGTTCTCTGTATGGGGCCCACTGTGTCAGGTTTTCTGTATGGGGCCCACTGTGTCAGGTTTTCTGTATGGGGCCCACCGTGTCAGGTTTTCTGTATGGGGCCCACTGTGTCAGGTTTTCTGTATGGGGCCCACTGTGTCAGGTTGTCTGTATGGGGCCCACCGTGTCAGGTTCTCTGTATGGGGCCCACCGTGTCAGGTTGTCTGTATGGGGCCCACCGTGTCAGGTTTTCTGTATGGGGCCCACCGTGTCAGGTTTTCTGTATGGGGCCCTGTGTCAGGTTGTCTGTATGGGGCCCCGTGTCAGCTTGTCTGTATGGGGCCCCGTGTCAGCTTGTCTGTATGGGGCCCACCGTGTCAGGTTGTCTGTATGGGGCCCACCGTGTCAGGTTGTCTGTATGGGGCCCCGTGTCAGGTTTTCTGTATGGGGCCCACCGTGTCAGGTTTTCTGTATGGGGCCCACCGTGTCAGGTTTTCTGTATGGGGCCCACCGTGTCAGGTTTTCTGTATGGGGCCCACCGTGTCAGGTTGTCTGTATGGGGCCCCCGTCACGTTGTCTGTATGGGGCCCCCGTCACGTTGTCTGTATGGGGCTCCGTGTCAGGTTGTCTGTATGGGGCCCCGTCTCAGGTTGTCTGTATGAGGCCCCGTGTCACGTTGTCTGTATGGGGGGCCCAGTGTCACGTTGTCTGTATGGGGGGCCCCGTGTCACGTTGTCTGTATGGGGCCTCGTGTCACGTTGTCTGTATGGGGCCTCGTGTCACGTTGTCTGTATGGGGCCCCGTGTCACGTTGTCTGTATGGGGCCCCGTGTCACGTTGTCTGTATGGGGCCCACCGTGTCACGTTGTCTGTATGGGGCCTCGTGTCACGTTGTCTGTATGGGGCCCCGTGTCACGTTGTCTGTATGGGGCCCCGTGTCACGTTGTCTGTATGGGGCCCCGTGTCAGGTTGTCTGTATGGGGCCCTGCGGTTTCAAGTAGCAGCCCTGTTTAGAAGGGGGCGGGGCGGGGCAGAACTCCAATTAAAGCTTCTCAGTATCAGTAGAAATATCTATACAGCATATCTACAGAGAGTTAGAATATCTACAGACCACCTACCTCAGGTACTGACCCACCAGACGGGTCCATGCCAGCCGTAGATTCTGCTGCTCTCACAGGACTGCATTTACCTGCAGCAAAGCTCATCCATTAATAAGTAGCAATTGTTAACCAACGAGTTAAACAGTTGTTACTCTTTGACCATCTCAGTTTATGAATACCTGACTTAAAGCGACGGTAAAGCTCCATTTTTTTTTGTTTTAACCACTTGACCTCCGGAAGATTTACCCCCCCACCCCCCTCGTGACCAGGCCATTTTCTTTGCGATACGGCACTGCCTTACTTTATCTGGCAATTGTGCGGTCGTGCGACACTGTACCCAAATAAAATGTATGTTTTTCCCACAAAAAGTTTTTTGGTGATATTTGATCACCTCTGCAGTTTCAATTTTTTTGCGCTATAAACCAAATAAGACCGACCAGCTTGAAAAAAAAAAAAAAATGTTTTTACTTTTTGCTATAAAACATATCCGATAGAAAATTTGGAAAAAAATCTAATTTCTTCATAAATTTAGGCCAATGTGTGTTCTGCTATTTTTTTGGTAAAAAAAAAAAAAATCCCAATAACTGTATATTGATTGGTTTCTGCAAAAGTTATAGTGTCTACAAACTATGGGATATTTTTATATATTTGTATTTATTTATTATTTTTTTTTTTTTTTACTACTGATGGCAGCGATCAGCGACTTTTAGTGAGATTGCGATATTGCGGCGGCCATTCTGACACTAACTGACACTTTTTGGTTACTAGTGACACCAATACAGTGATCAGTGCTAAAAATATGCACTGTTACTGTAGTAATGATACTGGCAGGGAAGGGGTTAACATCAGGGGGCGATCGAAGGGTTAACTGTCAGATCCCTGCTGTCCTCTATGGGGGAATCGGATGAGAACGAACCGCCTGTCTGTTCTCATCCGATCCGATCTGCTGGATGGATGGAAAATAGGGTTTCCATCCGTCCAGATATAATTTGATGGATTGGATGAGAACAGACAGGTGGTCCATTCTCATCCGATTCCCCCATAGAGGACAGCGGGGATCTGACAGCTCCGTCTCCGCACACAGCGCAGAGACAGAGCTGCTATCCGCCTGCTCAGCGGGGAATCGGCGGATCGATCTCCCGCTGAGAAAAACGGAGTCCGCCGACGGACTCCAAGTGTGAAAGGGGCCTAAAGCTGAACTCCTGGCAGATATAAAAGGCCCAAACCAATGCACTTCTGCATGCACTGATACATTAACCTTGTTAAAGTGGTTTTAAAGCCTGAAGCTTTTTAGAATGCATGCAGCTAAACAATTTCAGTATGCAGCTACCCCCGCAGCCCCCTGTAATGGATCCCGATCCAGCAATGTGCATGAGAGTGGATGCTGTCCCGGCTCTCTGCATCCTCATTGGCAAAGAGACAGCAATCGGAGCCATTGGTTCCCACTGCTGTCAATCACAGCCGGTGTGGAGGGAGTGAGGGTAGGGCTGAGCCCCATTTTGTGTGTCTTATGGACACACACAGCGGGGCTCGGGAGCGAGCATGTACAAGTGCCCCCATAGCAAGTGGCTTGCTACGGAGGCACGCAGCAGGGGGGGAGAAAACCAGAGCACCGGTGGGGGACATAAGAAGAGGAGGATCTGGGCTGCTCTGTGCAAAACCATTACAGAGCAGGTAAGTATAACATGTTTGTTAGTTACAAAAAATAATAATTTAGTATCACTTTAAAGGTATTTTTAAATGCAAGCAGTGCAACCACTTAGGCCCCTTTCAAGTCGTTCTCCATTATTTCCAATGAGCCCCATTCACATCTGTGCGACTTGAAGTCGCACCGACTTCAAAGTAGTCCCTGCACTACTTTTGGCATGATTTTGATGCGTTTTGAGGAAAAGACATTATAAGCCCAGTCAAACTCGCATCAAAATTGCGCCGAAGTCGCGGCAAAATCGCACCAAAATCGTGCGACTTTAAAGTTGCACAAGTGTGAAAGGGGCCTTAAAGTGATTGTAAAGTCTAATTTTTTTTTTTCAATAAAAATACAAACATGTTATACTTACCTGTTCTGTGCAGTAGCTTTACACAGAGGAGCCCGGATCCTCCTCTTCTCGGGTCACTCTTCCTCTTTCCTGGCCCCTCCCTCTCTTTGAGTGCCCCCACAGCAAGCAGCTTGCTAGGGGGGCACCCGAGCCAAGCTGCAGCTCTGTGTGTCCATTCAGACATAGATCTGTGGTTTTGCCCTGCCCTCTCTCTCCCCTCATTGGCTAACTGACTTTGATTGACAGCAGCGGGAGCCAATGGTGTCTTAGCTAATGAGGAGGGGAGTAACAGACGATTGAGACAGTCGTTGACATTGCTTGATCGAGATGGGGCTTCGTTCTAAAGTAAATATTTCATAATGAGCTAGTATGCAATGCATACTAGCACATGTTAAGAAGGAAGGAGAGAATCAGCGCAAGATATCTAAAATTGGTGAACCATAGATACTTAATACAGGCCTCGACAAATCCCGGGCGCCAGGTCGCATTTGCGACTAGAATTAGCGACCTGGCGCCTGGGGTGCCCTGCAGGATGTGTCCTGTCGCTTTTGCGCCCCCCACCTCCTCTTCGAGTTCACGGACTTCCGCGGCGTCCAAAAATTTAGTCCCCGGCTTTTCGGCCTTCTTCTGTGAGATGAGAAGCTAGGGGAACTGGCGCCCTCTTGTGGTGGCCGGGAGTAATGCATGTTCTCAATGCCAAAGAGGAGAAGAGAGGGAATTTTTTTAAGGCTTCATCTCTCTGTCCAGTTACCTTTTCTTAAAGGTAAGTGGACAGGGAGTGTGGTTATTATTATTAATTTATTTTTTAAATGTAAAAAAAATAAATAATAATTTTTTCTTTTTTTTTAATTATTAAAAAAAAAAAAAAAAAAAAAATGTTTTTCTTTTTTTTTTTTTTTTCAATTCTTATTAAAAAAAAGATATATATATATATATATATATATATATATATATATATATATATATATATATATATCTTTTTTTTTTTTTTCCCTCATCGCCGTGCCACAGCCGAAGGCCCCTTTCACACGGGCTGTCTGATCAGGTCCGCCTGTCAGTTTTTCAGGCAGACCTGATCGGACCGTTCAGTCTCCTCTATGGAGCAGTAATCTGCCGCCATCTGACCCTGCCCGCCAAAAACAGACGGATGGTGGTTCTATTTTCTATCCATCCCGTGGATCGGATCAGATGGCATCGGATGGAAAGAGACAGACAGTCTGTTTCCATCCAATTGCGCTATAGAGGAGAGTGGGGTTCTAGTCCTATTTATGTGTAAATTTAGTATCCGTTTTATTAAATAAAGCTTGGTTGTTAGTTTAAAAAAAAAAAAAACAAAAAAAAAAACTGGCTCCTAACTTTTTTAGCTGGCTCCTAGATTTCAGGCAAATTTGTCAAGCCCTGACTTAATACATGGATAAAACGTGTAAGATTCTTCTTAAACCTTCTAAAATAATGCAATATGATGTGTAAAGTGCCAAAGTGATCAATTAAGTGCTCAGATTGGAAAAGGGAGAAACAGCACAAGGAGCCAATCAGATTTGCTGCAGTGCTTATGAGCTAACAAGGGATTTGCTGATAGGAGGAGATATCAGAGAGAAAGAGATGAGCTTGATCAGTATTCCTGTTTTTCCTTTTGCTGTCCAATCACAAGTTGTGGGAGGGACAAGAACTGCAAGTGTAACTAAACTGCAGCAGAGAAGAATCAGATTTGGCCCTGGCAGACATGGCTTTGCTGTGTGGCAGAGCTGTGTAAATCTCAGGACTGGATAGACAGAAATACAAATCCTTTGGAAGGCAGAAGTACTGCAATATTTGTATTTCATCATCGGTGCACTTGGCTTGATTTGCCTGGAGTTCAGCTTTAAATAGCTAAGTCTGTAAATGCTGCTTTTGCAACTATTGGGGAGTTCCAAGCTCCACAACAGCTAGCATTCCATGCTGGGGTTTATAGTTCACATAAACAATGAATCTGCACATGCAGGAAATGATTGGTCCATACAGACACAAAGTAGAACAGCTGCTCACCTTCCAATGTGATTGAATATTCAGTTCTTGGAACCGTCTCCGTGGTGTAAATGAGACCTCCGCGCAAAGGTTCCTACCGAAGAAACGTTCTGCCTACCACAGCGACATCTTGTGGACAAATAATATGACTACATTTTTTTTTGTTTCAATATTTTTATTAAAGTATTTCACAGTAACAAAGAAAATACGACGATATTACAAAGAATAACATGTCCTCTCCAAGTGTCCAACGGACAGGGCCGCTGATAAGGCAGTACAACCAGTCCCATTGTACTGGGCCCAGGCCCCATCAGCTAATTCAGGGGGCCCAGGGCCGCTGATAAGGCAGTACAACCAGTCCTGTTGTACTGGGCCCAGGCCCCATCAGCCAATTCAGGGGGCCCAGGGCCGCTGATAAGGCAGTACAACCAGTCCTGTTGTACTGGGCCCAGGCCCCATCAGCCAATTCAGGGGGCCCAGGGCCACTGATAAGGCAGTACAACCAGTCCTGTTGTACTGGGCCCAGGCCCCATCAGCCAATTTTAGGGGACCCAGGGCTGCTGATAAGGCAGTACAACCAGTCCTGTTGTACTGGGCCCAGGCCCCATCAGCCAATTCAGGGGGCCCAGGGCTGCTGATAAGGCAGTACAACCAGTCCTGTTGTACTGGGCCCAGGCCCCATCAGCTAATTCAGGGGGCCCAGGGCCGCTGATAAGGCAGTACAACCAGTCCTGTTGTACTGGGCCCAGGCCCCATCAGCTAATTCAGGGGGCCCAGGGCCACTGATAAGGCAGTACAACCAGTCCTGTTGTACTGGGCCCAGGCCCCATCAGCTAATTCAGGGGGCCAAGGGCAGCTTTATTGTTCATTTCTGCCTAAATAAACAAATGGACTTTACTAGACCACACTCTCACCCCTTCTTGCTGACCAGGGCTTAAACTACATTTCCAAGGCCCCATCAGGTTAACAGAGGGGCCCAGGAGGTGGAAGCAAAGGAGAGACTTTATTTTTCAGTTTCAGGGTGTAGGTGTATAAAGTCAGTTCTTTTTTTCCGCTACACTGCGGTAGGGTGTAGGCGTGGTTGGGGGAGAGGGGGCCCCGTCAGGAGTGCTCTATGGGGCCCCATGATTTCTAGCAGCGGCCCTGCCAACAGATATCAAAGGACTGTAAGCCCGTCAGTTTATGTAAAGAAGTCTTCTCACAATAATAAAAATCTTCTCAAACTATATGGAACATTCCAACTTTGTGGGCTATCTCTTATACTGTGTAGAATCTTATTTTCGTAAAAAAATAAGGCACATCAATATCTCGTAGAAAACAAAATTTTACCGACTCGTTTTGTGACTCCAGCCCTGAGGACAGTCATCACTTCCACGTTTAGTCAGGACAATCGGGAGGACCCGAAAAATATGACATCAGAGTTGTAGCGTAGAAAAAGGAGAAAGGGAAAAAATTAAAGAGGGTAATTGGACGAGACCCCCAAACTCCGAACCCCACAATCCCAGAACCTAGTCAGCCGGCTATGGATCTAGGAATCCCCAGTTATATATCTGACCCATGGTTCCCATACTTTCTCAGATATCTTCATTTTATCGTTTAATATCGCTGACATACGTTTGTTAACCATTATCCAAGAAAGTTTATGCTTGAGCTGTTCGAATGGCAGGACAGGCGATTTCCAAGATTTTGCCATTATACGGTTACATTTTTGAGGGCTTCATTGATTTAGCCCCATCTTTTTTACGACCTGTATGGTTATACTCATTGGGTCTCAAGCTCTATTCCAGGGGCCTTCATACTGTGGCCCTCCAGTTGTTCAGAAACTACAATTCTCATCATGCCTAGTCAGTGGCGGCTGCTGCTCCATGGGCTGGGGGGGGGGGGCGGCAGACCGACCTCACCATACCCCCCCCAGACCACACCAAGCTGCACAACCCCCAACCCCCCCCCCCCCCATCTCCCGGACCACAGGGAGACAGGGGAGACAGGAGAGGACGGACAGACAGGACCCCCTACAGACACCCTGCCTGGATGCAGCAGCAGGCGGCAGCTTCGGCTTCTTCCCTGTCTTCTGCGTCTCCTCCCTCCTCCTCTGCCCAATGGCATGGCTTCTCCTTTCGGCCAATCAGGAAACAGGTCTCAAAACCCACTTCCTGATTGGCCAGGAGGAGGATCTGTGTAACAATAGCGAATTTTCATTCTCTATTGTCACAAAACTGGGTGGGCTTGGGACGCACTGCTCTGCACCCCGAGCCCCCCTTTTTTTAGCCTGTGAGAGCCTCTGGCTCTAATCACATGGCTAAAAAAAAAAAAAGCCCCATTGAAGTCCATGCATCTGGCGCCCCGCATGTAGTTTAGGGGGCCGGACGCATGCATAGGGGGGGCGGCACCCCTGCTCCCCGTATGACCAGCCACCACTGTGCCGAGTCATGTCTGTGAATGTCAGAGTTTTACAATTCCTCATGGGATGTGTAGTTCTGCAACAGCTGGAGGGCCGTAGTTTGAGGATCCCTGCTCTACTCCATAGAAGTCATGGTTTCCGTACACTGCACTGATGGTGGCTAAAAAGCCTGAAACAACTGTATGCAGTGTGGAATAAATGGCTCTATATTAGGCAATATTTGCACTATAGACCAGAGGTTCCGGGTGTGCTTCTGGCTGATGGGGTGGGGTGTTAGGCCCTGTTCACACCTGAGCATTTTTCAGCTCGTAAAACGCTCATCTCTGAAGTCTAAAAACGCAAACAAGCAAAATCCCATTCATTTCAATGGCCCCTGTTCACATATGAGCGTTTTGTCGCCTGAAGCAAAATGCCTGAAACTCAGAAAAGTACATGAGCTTCTTTTTTTGGCAGATTACGAGTGTTTTTGTTAGATGTCAATGCCTTCCTCCAAACACCTGCAAAAAACGCCTGAAAAAAAAACCGCCTGAAAACAATACGCTCAGGTGTGAATGGAGCCTAAAGGAATGATTTGTATGTATTCTGTCCAGTTCTGGTCGCCAGTCCTCAGGAGGGATGTGTTGGAACTGGAGAGAGTCCAGAGAAGGGCAACTAAACTGATTAGGGGATTGGAGGACCTTAATTATGAAGAGCGTCTGCAATCGCTTGATTTATTCTCCCTGGAGAAGAGACGCCTGAGAGGGGACATGATAGCAATTTATAAATATCTCAATGGTGATCTCGACATAGAACAAAAGCTATTCAGTCGTAGAGAGTGCATGAGGACTCAAGGGCATACATTGTGATTAGAGGAGAAGCGTTTTAACCTCAGGCAACGTGGGGGGTTCTTTACTGTTAGAGCTACAAGATTGTGGAATTCTCTACCACAAGAGGTGGTTTCTGCGGGGAAGTATGGTGGCTTTCAAAAGACTCTTAGATGTACATCTCAAGAATCAGAACATTCAGGGCTATGTGAGATGATTACAGCCACACACACCTACACAGGTTGAACTGGATGGACTATTGTCTTTATTCAACCTCAACTACTATGTAACTATGAAACTATGTATGGCTTTGCCTACTGTCCTGTAATGAGGAATAATCCTCTTATTTTTGGAATATGTGATTGAGGCTTCATTCACCCAGGCCATGAGGCCTTTGGACCAGGTGTTTATACCACTTGAGTCACCAGGTGCTGCGTGCAAGAAGCCCATATACATTCTATTACCAAAAGTATTGGGACGCCCGCCTTTACACGTACATGAACTTCAATGGCATCCCAGTCTTAGTCCGTAGGGTTCAATATTGAGTTGGCCCACCCTTTGCAGCTATAACAGCTTCAACTCTTCTGGGAAGGCTATCCACAATGTTTAGGAGTGTGTCTATGGGAATGTTTCACCATTCTTCCAGAAGCACATTTGTGAGGTCAGGCACTGATGTTGGACAAGAAGGCCTCTGCTCTAATTTATCCCAAAGGTGTTCTATCGGGTTGAGGTCAGCGAGTCAAGTTCCTCCACCCCAAATTCATTCATCCATGTCTTTATGGGCCTTGCTTTGTGCGCTGGTGCGCAGTCATGTTGGAACAGGAAGGGGCCATCCCCAAACTGTTTCCATAAAGTTTGGACATGAAATTGTCCAAAATGTCTTGGTATGCTGACGCCTTAAGAGTTTCCTTCAATGGAACTAAGGGGCCACGCACAACCCCTGAAAAAAAACCCCACACCATGATCCCTCTCCACCAGGTTCCCGCATCGCATGTCTCCCGCAGGCAGTCCACACTGCCCTATGCGAACCACTGTGAGTGGCAATACAAAGTTCAAGAAAAAATATGGGAGGGAGTATGAATTAAAGGGTACATAGGGCAATCTGCATAGTGTGTAACATATGGTAAGACAGATGATGTGTGGACGAATCCACAGCATAGTAATATAGTACAAGGGGCCGATGGCCTAACATCCCTAACACTAAGGGAATGAAGGAAAGGAGGGGGGACAAAGTGGGACTTTATGTGAAGTGTATACAAACGGTTGGGATGTACAATATGTATTTGAGTATGTAGGTGGGTCCACAACATGATACCAAAAAAGAACAATTTAATTATAAATGTCATCATCCATAAAGATATATAAAAATGGCATTGGTACATACATATGGTAATGGGTACAGTAAAACAGTTAAAACAACATAGGTATAAGATCGTAAAGAGCTGACAAGGCCTGAACAGGCGGAGGAATGGCTAAAATAGCCAGGATTCATCCGCTCCTGAAGAAGTGGAATTTACCCCATGAAACGCGTAGAGCTTGCCATGATGCATTCCTTTTTAACTATCTCTACTTATCTACTATATGGTTTTTCATATGCTTATTTTTTCTTGATGATTAGGGATGGAGGCAATTAGCCTTAGTCAGGCGATGCCTCATATAAAGTCCCAAAACTTCTTTTTTGTTGGCAATACAAAGTTAATGACACCTCCAGATCAGTTCGCAGATTTCAGTGCAAACTGCCAAATGGCGCAGGAATGGGATCGCATAGGTGTGAACACCCATGCAATCCGATTCCAGTGCGGACATTGCGAATCACATGCAATGTCTAACATCGCAAAAGTGTGAACCCAGCCTAAAACCTAGGAGCTGATTGGTTACTATGCACAGCTGCACCAGATTCTGTGTGCACCTGCTTTAGTAACATCATAAAAGGGGTCAGGCCACTGTAAAGCCGCCTGGATCACTTTTTTCTTACAGTGGATCACCAACTAAAAAAATGAAAAATATACCAGGATGGTGACTGCAGCTACAGCCATGATCTTGATATTAATCACTTCACATCAGGACGTTTATGTATGTACGTCCGAAAAGGAAGTGGTTATGGACCTCGCTTTGTGCAATGGTGGGAAGTCATGTTGGATCAGGAAGGGTCCATCCACCAAACTGTTCACACCAAGTTGGGAGCATGAAATTGTCCAAAATATCTTGGTATGCTGACACCTTAACAGTTTCCTTCACTGAAACAAAGGGGCCAAGCCCAACCCCTGAAAAACAACCCCGCACCAAAATCCCCCCCCTCTATCAAATGATTTGGACCAGTGCACAAAGCAAGGTCCATAAAGACATGGATGAGTGAGTTTGGGGTGGAGGAACTTGACTGGTCTCAACCCGATAGAACACCTTTGGGATGAATTACAGAGGAGACTGCGAGCCAGGCCTTCTCGTCCAACATCAGTGCCTGACCTCACAAATGCGTTTCTGGAAGAATGGTCAAACATTCCCATAGACACACTCCTAAACCTTGTGGACAGCCTTCCCAGAAGAGTTGAAGCTGTTATAGCTGCAAAGGGTGGGCCAACTCAATATTGAACCCTACGGACTAAGACTGGGATGCCATTAACCACTTGCCGACCGCTCACATTGAGGGTACTGCGGCAAAGTGGCTACGTCGCTGGACTCCTCCCCTTGTGGGCGGCGCACGCGCGCCGCCGTAGACTCGCTCCCGCTGTATTCAGACACAGCGGGAGTCGGGCCAGGGGAGGAGTGGCGGTGATCGCCGCTGCTCTTTCCCGATCGTCGGGGATCGAGTGAGGAAATCCGCCCGCTTGTGTAAACAGATTACAGGATTCAGCATAGCTGAACCTGCGATCTGTCCCTGTGTCACACAGTCCCCTCCCCCCACACACGTCAGTAAGCACCAGGCATACATTAACCCCCCTGATCACCAATAAAGTTAACCGCTTCCCTGCCAGTGTCATTATTACAGTAACAGTGCATATTTATAGCACTGATTACTGTAGTAATGTCACTGGTCCTCCCAAAAGTGTCAAAAATGTCAGTCAAGGGTCCGATCTGTCCGCCGCAATGTCGCAGTCCTGCCAAAAAAAAATCGCAGATTGCCGCCATTACTCGTTAAAAAAAAAAACAATACAAATGACATAAATGACATAAATCTTTCCCGTAGTTAGTAGCTGCGATAACCTTTGCGCAAACCAATTAAAATACGCTTATTGCAACTTTTTTCACCAAACATAGGTAGCAGAAAACAAATTGGCCTAAAATGTTAAAAAATTTTGATTTTTACATTTTTTTGGAGGGGGGAATTTCATATAAAAAAATTTGAAAAATATTGTTATTTTTTCAAAATTGTCGCTCTTTTTTTGTTTATAGCGCAAAAAGTAAAAATCGCACAGGTGATCAAATACCACCAAAAGAAAGCTCTGTTTGTGGGGAAAAAAAGGACATAAATTAATTTGGGTACAGCGTCGTACGACCGCGCAATTGTCCGTTAAAGTAACGCAGTGCCGAATCGCAAAATATGGCCTGGTCAGGAATGGGGTAAAATCTTCCGGTCTTAAAGCGGTTAAAAATACGCTCATTGAGAATTTTTTTGTCAAAGACATGTAGCTAAGTACATTTTGGCCTAAATATATGACAAAAATGGAATATATTGGATATTTTTTAACTCTCAAAGTAGAAAAATATTGTTATTTTCTCAAAATTGTCGCTCTTTTTTTATTAATATCGCAAAAAATGAAAAGCGCAGAGGTGATCAAATACCACCAAAAGAAAGCTCTGTTTGTGGGAAAAAAAGGATGTAAATTTTGTTGGGGTACGGTGTTGCGTGACCGCGCAATTGTCAGTTAAATTCGCACAGTGCCAAGTTGCAAAAAGCGGCCTGGACGTAAAGCAGGAAAATCCTCCGATGGTAAAGTGGTTAAAGTTTGTGTGCATGTAAAGGCAGGCGTCCCAATACTTTTGACATTATAGTGTAGATTGTGCACTTTGAAAAGTGCAGTTGCTCCAGAAATTAGGTAAAGCTTCACTTTGCAAAGAATACCCAAGGGAAATAAAAGAAAAAAAATGTTTTTTTTGATTGGACGATGGAAGTCAGCAGAGTGTCTATTGATTTACTAAACTCTGGAGCAACTGCACTTTGCAAAGTGCACAGTCTGTTTACCTTTTAGTAAATCGACCGCTTTATCTTTGTATTGATTCCACTATGTTGTGTGACCTAAAAATCAGACCGCCCCCTGTTCTCCAACTTCTCCCCCAGGCTTCACTATGGTGGAAGGACTTGCGAACAAGTTTATAGAAACTTAATGGAAACAAGGTCACTCAAATAAGGACAGCGTTGTATTATTAATAAGGGAGTGTGAAGCCCAGCGGTTTCACATACACAACGTCTGCTGGGGGGGAGGGAAGAGAGATCAATAAGGAGCCAGGAACAGCCTCATCAAACTGGGTTACGCTAATTACATGAACTGGCTGCCAGAACCTGGCATGTTACATTCCGCTTTATGTGACAGAACAACCCGTGTGCCAAGTTTGATGCTTTTTGCTGCGATAAGCACTTCGTGTCACACTTACGAAACATCGTCTTGTATAACCGCCTAAACATTTCAAGGAAGGCAGTAATTAAAGAGGTTCTGTCCCTGAGACTTGACAGATTACTGCAAGTTAAATATTTTACCTCTTCTCTCTAGATTTCGAGATAAGGTGATGGTATGGTCCAAACTGGGGCTTTCAGAGAAAATGTGGTTAAGATGATAATGATGCCCCAGCTACTCTTTTTTCTTCACAACACCCCGGTAGTTATCCCATTGCCTATATTCGGAGTGGTCAACTCTATATTTCCCTCTGTTATGGAAGGGTGGCGATGCTAGGATCAAGCTGGAGCTATTGCAAACGGCAAAGGATGGGGGGGGGGGGGGGATCTTAGCTTTCCCCAACCCATGGCTTTACTATTTAGTCTCTCGGCTACTGCATCTAGTGGGGAGGATGGCTCTGGATACCTGCTGTCAAGGGGAGAATGGGAATTCCACGTTATCTATAATCAGGGCTTCTTTTTTTTTTTGGTGAGGGACTGCGAAAGAATTGGTAAGTGACTGCTCTGTGTAATATCAATGCTTTTTCATTTTAAAGTGATATTAAAGTATCTTTAACCTCCCTGGCGGTAGGATTGTTTCTGATTTTAGGTGCTGAAAGCGGTACAATTATTTTGCATGTAATTCGTAACCACTTAAGCCCCAGAAGATTTTACCCTCTTCCTGACCAGGGTTTTTTTTGCGATTCGGCACTGCGTGACTTTAACGGACAATTGCGCAGTCGTGCGATGCTGTACCTAAACGAATTTGACGTCCTTTTTTTCCCACAAACAGAGCTTTCTTTTGGTGGTATTTGATCACCTCTGCAATTTTTACTTTTTGCGCCATAAACCAAAAAAGAGCGTCAATTTTGCAAAAATAACAATATTTTTCACATTTTTTTATATGAAATTCCCCCCCCCCCCCCCAAAAAAAATGTAAAAATCAAAATTTTTTATCATTTTAGGCCAATTTGTTTTATGCTACATATGTTTGGTAAAATAAATCGCAAAAAGCGTATTTTGATTGGTTTGCGCAAAAGTTATCGCGTTTACTAACAAAGGGAAAGATTTTTGTCATTTTTGGTGCCTTTTTTTTAACGCGTAATGGCGGCGATCTGCAATTTATTTTTGCGGTACTGCGACATTGCGGCGGACAGATCGGACCCTTGACTGACATTTTTGACACTTTTGGGGTTACCAGTGACATTACTGCATTAATCAGTGCTATACATATGCACTGTTACTGCAAAATGACACTGGCAGGGAAGAGGTTAACTTTATTGGGGAAGGAGGGGTTAAGTGTGTCCCTAGGGGCGTGCTTCTAACTGTGATTGGACATGGCTACTGATGTAGGAACAGTGATCAATGGTCCTACATAGTAGAACCGTATGATCACCATTCCTACACAGGGGAGAGTGACAGGCGGCTTTGTTTACATTAGCCGCCTGCCTTTCTCCCTCTCCACCGACGATCGCCGAGTGACCGGCAGACATCGGGTCCACCGGTCACACGCACGGACTTCCTAGGGAACAAGCTGGGGCGGGCGCGCGCCTCGGCGGGGCGCGCGCTTGCCCGCTATTGGCTCACAAACTTGTGACAGGCAAGGGACGTACCGGTACGTCACTTTGCCTGGCCGGGGCTGACTGCCGCAGTATATGTACTTGCGGCGGTCGGCAACCGGTTAAGGGGCTGAAAGCGGTACAATTATACTATGCTTCAGTTTGTTAAAGAACAGAAAGCCGCACAGCACAGAGCAGTTCCCATTCATTCGCTGCCCCGTGCAGCTGAGGCTGCAGAGGAAGGCGTGTGTTTGAGCTTTGGGGGCGCACACCCTATTGCAATAAGCTGCGCACACCTATGATGTAAGTAACATTATACCAGCAAGGTACATCCACAGGAACTTATTATCCTAGGGTGACAATGCCTACTGATTTCAGCTACAGTGTTGTCACTAAACATGTGAGTTCAATTCTAAATTGAAACGAATTCCAAAAACGAATTTACCTAAACAAATTTTTGTAAATAACGAATTGAAACAAAATGAACTTTTTCATTCTGCACAAGTCTAGTTGTCACCCCCTTCCTGCACACTGGTTGGACAAGAGACCCTATAGGATGTGCACAGATGAAGAAGAGAAAATATGAATAAAGTACGGGGAAAACTTTCTTTTTTATCATTATCAGGAAAGGGGAGGGGGTGGTGACTATGAGAAACTTGGAAATGGAATATTCAAGGTGCTTTTTTTTTTTTTCTCTCCTATTGAGCTGTTTATCTTTAGCATTTCCTCGGGTATACCATGTTCCTGGCTGTAACTGCGTGCCCCCAGGAACAGCACCAGGATCGCACCATCCCCACAGTAAACAGCACACGGCCTGCTGTTATCTCCAACTGTGACAAATGCTGTGAAGTCTGCCAAACATTTCCTCTTCTCTGCGCTGTGTGAAAACATCTATTTATGTCTGTGGGTTTGTTATAGGCAGAACTTCCAGATACACAAACGCGCTCCAGCAAATAAGGAATTCAAGACAATGCAAGCCAAAAAAAATGTAATGCAAACATATTAATCAGAGAAAATCAATATAGATGGGGGTCAGCCACAGTTTTCCATTCCATGCAATAGCTGTACTTCCTGCTACAGTTTACCGACATGAATGGTACCAGCTTGACTGGAGAAAAGCCAACGTGGTACCTATATTTAAAAAAGGGCAGAGACATATACCTGGAAACTACAGGCCAGTCAGTCTAGCATCGATAGTATGTAAACTATAGGAGGGGAACTATATCCAAGAATTCGCTGATGAAAACTGTATCATTAGTAGTAATCAGCATGGATTGTTCTTGTCAGACCAATCTGTTATCATTCTATGTAGAAGTGAGCTGCCATCTAGCTAAAGGAAGGTCTGTGGATGTGGTGTACCTGGATTTTGCAAAGGCATTTCATACAGTTCTCCATAAACGCTTACTTTACAAACTGCAGTCTGTTGGCATGGACCATTGGGTAAGTACCTGGATAGAAAACTGGCTACAGGGGCGCGTCCAAAGGGTGGTGATAAATAGCGAGTACTCGGACCAGTTGTTGGGTGGTAAGGGGGGTCCCCAAAGGATCTGTTGTCCTGGGACCAATTCTGTTTAATTTATTCATAAATGATATAGAGGTTGGTATGAATAGCTCAATCTCAGTGTTTGCTGACGATATAAAGCTAAGCAGGGCAATAACTTCACAGAAATGGATTTCTTACCTTTTCAAGTCCCTCTGGGTTACCGATAGCAACTGCATGCAGAAGCTTAACACTTTGCTCTCCGGCTCAGTCAATGAACAGGCTAGGGGGTTTTGGTTGTTTTTGTTGTTTTATTATAAATAGGGATGGGAGAGGGGATGAGTGGGATACTCCAGGACTTGAACTATTGACAATGCTGAGGACTTCTATCTGAGAATGCGGCTAGGTGGCAGTTTCACCTTGCCACTAAATGAATCTGAGGTAAAGTTCCTGAATAGACACTTGCTTAGCACTTATCTTCAGGGTAATCGCCTAGCACCCCTTTTCTCTCCACCAGCTGACACCCGTCCTCTGACTACTCTACTCCGGGGTGTCCCCCTTCCTGGTCAGGCTCTTAGACACGATCCCCTGTACTCACGATACTGTTTTTCCTGGATCTCCAGTGTCTAAACTCCTCTTAGTCAGCTCTCCTGGACCTCTGAGTTCAGCTCCTTCCTTCTGGCTCACCAGGCCAACTGCCTGTGGCCATTCACCAACTGCTACAGAAGAAGAGGCAGCTGCCACCTTCCTTCCGGGACTCTGCTCACCAGCCAAAGACCCAGAGCAAATGTACTCCTGGCTTTTATACCACACCCCACAATGCAACAAGACAACCAGTCTGTGCCAATCACTGGGGCTGTATCAAAGCCTGTGTACCCATTGGCCAGGTTTCCTCCACTGTCCAATGTGCCGCCCCATTGGAGCAGTGGGGACACTCCCCAAGACCAGATGAATTACACACTGAGCACATTGAGCAGACCAAACTCACAGATCCTGCTCCCTGTTAATCAGAAAGCAATATAGAATTTACCTGCTGCTCCTCTGATAGGCAGACGGAGCCAAAAACTATGCTCACTCTCTAGCACCTACCTAGGAGGGTGCTACACCTATAATTCTGCCACTCTACAAGACTCTGGTCTGGCCGCATCTTGAGTATGCTGTCCAGTTCTGGGCACCGGTCCTCAGGAAGGATGTGCTTTAACTAGAGAGAGTCCAGAGAAGGGCAACAAAGTTAATAAAGGGACTGGAGGACTTCCGCTTTGGGGAAAGACTACAAGCATTGAACTTATTCTCTCTGGAGAAGAGATACTTAAGAGGGGATATAATAGCGATATACAAATACTGTACGGGTTTCCCCAGCATAGGGGAAAAAAACTTTTCAGTGGGAGAGAGTTTAAAAAGACATTCATTGAAACTGGACAAGAAACCATACACCTGTAAAACTTTGTAGGATGTTCCCCCAAAGCTCGGATCTTTGCTAGGGGTGCAGAGAGGACTCTGGCTCTCTTCTACACATTTTTTGGTTGTGCTGCTTACTTCGGTCTTACTGGACAGAAATCCACCATACCACTCAAAAATTCACTGACTGTGATCTACTGAAAGATCCCACGCTCTTCCTTCTGCACCACCACCGGATCCCAAGTAAGGCCTGTAGATGCTCCATTTGACCTCTCCTGATCCGAACGGCAAAGAGTTGTCTTCTGCACCACCACCGGATCCCAAGTAAGGGCTATAGATGCTCCATTTTACCTCTTCTGATCACAGCAGCGTAGAGTTGTCTTCTGCACCACCACTGGATCCCGAGTAAGGCCTATAGACGCTCCATTTGACCTCTTCTGATCAGATTGGCAAAGAGTTGTCTTTTGCACCACCACCGGATACCCAGGAAGGACTATAGATGCTCCATTTTACCTCTCCTGATCACAGCAGCAAAGAGTTGTCTTCTGCACCACCACCGGATCCGGAGTAAGGCCTATAGATGCTCCATTTTACCTCTTCTGATCAAAGCGTCGAACAGTTGTCTTCTGCACCACCACCGAATCCTGAGTTAAGCCTATAGATGCTCCATTTTACCTCTTCTGATCACAGCAGCGAAGAGTTGTCTTCTGCACCACCACCGGATCCCAAGTAAGGCCTATAGACGCTCCATTTTACCTCTCCTGATCACAGTAGCAAAGAGTTGTCTTCTGCACCACCACCGGGTCCCAAGTAAGGCCTATAGACGCTCCATTTTACCTCTCCTGATCACAGCTGTGAAGAGTTGTCTTCTGCACCACCACCAGATCTGGAGTAAGGCCTATAGACGCTCCATTTTACCTCTTCTGATCACAGCAACGAAGAGTTGTCTTCTGCACCACCACCGGATCCCAAGTAAGGCCTATAGACGCTCCATTTTACCTCTCCTGATCACAGTAGCAAAGAGTTGTCTTCTGCACCACCACCGGGTCCCAAGTAAGGCCTATAGACGCTCCATTTTACCTCTCCTGATCACAGCTGCGAAGAGTTGTCTTCTGCACCACCACCAGATCTGGAGTAAGGCCTATAGACGCTCCATTTTACCTCTTCTGATCACAGCAGCGAAGAGTTGTCTTCTGCACCATCACCGGATCCCGATTAAGTCCTATAGACACTTCATTTTACCTCTCCTGATCACATCTGCGAAGAGTTGTCTTCTGCACCCCCACTGGATCCTGAGTAAGGTCTATAGATGCTTAATTTTACCTCTCCTGATCACAGCGGCAAAGAGTTGTATTCTGCTGTTTTTGAAGCAGACGCAGACACCGACTATAGCCGTTTGGTTGAAAAAAGTAGCTGAAATCAATGAGATGGAAGACCTGGTGGCCCTGGAGAAGGGCCTATGGGAAACATTCCTTAAAAACTGGTTCTACTGGCACAAATTTGTTTACTCTGAAGAGTACAAAACGTTGTTGAATTTAATTCTCTCTCATGGAGACTACTCTGGAGATTCTCCTGGTCTTTTCGGATTTGTGGAACAACTGGGTTCCTCTTTCTCCCCTCCCTGTTGCTTCCTTTCACCCTTCCCTCTCCCTAACCCCCCCCCCCCCCATTTTCTCCCCTTTTACTTTCTTTTTGTTTAGTTTTTGTTTTTTTCTTAAATATTAGTATCTACCATGCAAATTATCACACGGAGTACAGAGTCTCCCTAGCTTCCGGTACTCTGTGTCATTGTATCACGTATTCAGCATGATGATTGGCATCCTATTCTATGCATGCAATAATTTTGTTTTTTTGCTGTATGGACCTTTCATATACATCTACCATTTTAGCTCTGCCTTTGCTAAGATATCTGTACTTTCTGTGTGTTCCTTAAAAATAAAGTATTTGAAAAAAAAGAAACTGGAAGAGAAACGGTTTTAGCCTAAAACTGTGTAGAGGGTTCTTTACTGTCAGAGGATTTGGACCTCCCTTCCACAAGCAGTGGTATCAGCAGGGAGTATCGCTAGTTTCAAAAAACTTTCAGATGGGCATCTAAACAATCGCAACATACAGGGTTATGGGATTTAATATTGACATAAACTCTCACACACCACAGGTTGAACTGGGTGGACTGGTATTTTTATTCAACCTTACCAACTTTGCAACTATGTAACTACATTACAGTGCTGTGTAGTGACTGCACTTTACTGTTCCTATCCCAGTGTAAATCTTCTGACTAGACTAGTGGAGCACAATAGGAGGGGGGATTTGAGGGGGTTGTGCTAAGAGAGGGGATTGAGGTGGGTAGGTACAGGGTTCGTGCTAGGAATAGGGATTTTGGAGAAGGGGGGTTTGTGCTAGGAGGGGGGATTTGAGGGGGTTGTGCTAAGATAGGGGATTGGAGTGGGTAGGAACAGGATTTGTGCTAGGAATAGGGATTTGGGAGCAGGGGGGTTTGTGCTGGGGGGGGTTGAGGGGATTGTGCTAAAAGAGGGGATTGGGGAGGGTAGAAATGGGGTTTGTGCTAGGAATAGGGATTTGGGAGCAGGGGGGTTTGTGCTAGGAGGGTGGATTTGAGAAGGTTGTGCTAAGAGAGGGGATTGGGATGGGTAGGAACGGAGTTTGTGCTAGGAATAGGGATTTGGGAGCAGTGGGGTTTGTGCTGGGGGGGGGGGCTTGAGGGGATTGTGCTAAAAAGAGGGGATTGGGGAGGGTAGGAATGGGGTTTGTTCTAGGAATAGGGATTTGGGAGCTTTAGGAGAAGGGGGGTTTGTGGTAGGAGGGGGGATTTGAGGGGGTTGTGCTAAGAGAGGGGATTGGGGTGGGTAGGAACGGGGTTTGTGCTAGGAATAGGGATTTGGGAGCAGTGGGGGTTTGTGCTGGGGGGGGGGGGCTTGAGGGGATTGTGCTAAAAAGAGGGGATTGGGGAGGGTAGGAATGGGGTTTGGCTAGGAATAGGGATTTTGGAGCTTTAGGAGCAGGGGGGAGTTGTTCTAGGAGGGGGGATTTGAGGGGGTTGTGCTAAGAAAGGGGATTGGGGTGGGTAGGAACGGGGTTTGTACTAGGAATAGGGATTTGGGGGCAGTGGGGTTTGTGCTGGGGGGGGGGGGGGCTTGAGGGGATTGTGCTAAAAAGAGGGGATTGGGGAGGGTAGGAATGGGGTTTGTGCTAGGAATGGGGATTTGGGAGCTTTAGGAGCAGGGGGGAGTTGTACTAGGAGGGGGGATTTGAGGGGATTGGGGTGGGTAGGAACGGGTTTGTGCTAGGAATAGGGATTTGGGAGCAGTGGGGTTTGTGCTGGGGGGGGGGGGGGCTTGAGGGGATTGTGCTAAAAAGAGGGGATTGGGGAGGGTAGGAATGGGGTTTGTGCTAGGAATAGGGATTTGGGAGCTTTGGGAGCAGGGGGGAGTTGTTCTAGGAGGGGGGATTTAAGGGGGTTGTGCTAAGAGAGGGGATTGGGGTGGGTAAGTACAGGGTTTGTGCTAGGAATAGGGATTTGGGAGCAGGGGGGTTTGTGCTAGGAGTGAGGATTTGAGGGGGTTGTGCTAAGAGAGGGGATTGGGGTGGGTAGGTACAGGGTTTGTGCTAGGGATAGGGATTTGGGAGCAGGGGGGTTTGTGCTGGGGGGGGGGGGATTTGAGGGGGTTGTGCTAAGAGAGGGGATTGAGGTGGGTAGGAATGGGGTTTGTGCTAGGAATAGGGATTTTGGAGCAGGGGGGTTTGTGCTAGGAGGGGGGATTTGAGGGGGTTGTGCTAAGATAGGGGATTGGAGTGGGTAGGAACAGGGTTTGTGCTGGGAATAGGAATTTGGGAGCAGGGGGGTTTGTGCTAGAAGAGGGGGATTTGAGGGGGTTATGCTAAGAGAGGGGATTAGGGTGGGTAGGAATGGGGTTTGTGCTAGGAATAGGGATTTGGAAGCAGGGGGGTTTGTGGTAGGAGGGGGGATTTGAGGGGGTTGTGCTAAGAGAGGGGATTAGGGTGGGTAGGAACGGGGTTTGTGCTAGGAATAGGGATTTGGGAGCAGGGGGGTTTGTGGTAGGAGGGGGGATTTGAGGGGGTTGTGCTAAGAGAGAGGACTAGGGTTGGTAGGAACGGGGTTTGTGCTAGGAATAGGGATTTGGGAGCAGGGGGATTTGTGCTAGGAGGGGGGGATTGAGGGGGAGGCTGTGCTAGGAAGGGGGATTGAGGGGGAGGCTGTGCTAGGAGGGGGGATTTGTGCTTGAAAGGTGACTTTGGAGGGAGGAGTTACAATCTAAGATCACCCAACTCTGCTGCACATTACATTTCATTTTAGGGCTTCTTCACACCAGGTGCAGTGAGGTAACGTGCAAAATTGCATGTTTTCCTGTACCGCACAAAAATGTACTGCCTTTTGCAGTTGCATGAAGGTGCCATCATTTGATAATTACAACCCCACGTAAATGCGTGTATGTTTGCGCTCATTAAAAAAATGCAACCTGCGTAAACAAGCAAAAGAAGCGCGAGCTTGGATGCACCTCCTGGTGTGAACCAGCCCTACGAACTGATGTGCCCCAGAACTGTGCAAAGTTCTAAAGGGTGCCTTGGCTGAAAAAAGGTTGAAAAACACTGAGATCTCCTATATGCAGACCCTGTAGGACACTGCAGACACGCCGCGGTCGTGCTCTTATAAGGCGACTGTACTTCTGTTTGCAGTGTGTTGTCTGTACCGCACATTGCATGCTGTGGTTTACACAATCTCAACCCAAAATCTTTGCAAAACTTGGCACAAAAACTGATATTTCCTCTCATGTTTCAAACTGAAACTTTGTCTCTCCTTTGTCAACTTCCCTTTTTATTAGAAATCATATTGTTGCATGAAAGCCCCTAACTGTGGACACTCATCTATTTATTTAACTTACTCGGGAGTTGCAGCGATCTTCCTGTAATAGGTGTGGGAAAGTAATAGAAAACACATTTAGGGAAAGTTTACGCTGGTGGGGGGGAGAGAAAAACCCGAAAGTAAAGCCTTGTTTTTACACATCCCTGACCACCCTCCTAGTCCTTAACCACTTTTACCCCCTTCCTGCCCAGGCCAAATTTTCAGATTTTCAGCGCAGTCACACTTTGAATGAAAATTGCGCGGTCATGCAATGCTGTACACATATGAATTTTCTTTAATTTTTTCCCCCACAAATAGAACTTTCTTTTGCTGGTATTTGATCAACACTGGGGTTTTTCATTATTAGCTAAAAAATAAAAATAAAAAAAGTTTTCTTTGTTTCTCCTTCACTGATGTGCGCTGATGAGGCTGCACTGATGTGTGATCATGCTGCACTGATGTGCGTTGATGAGGCTGCACTGATGTGCGCTGATGAGGCTGCAGAATGTGAGTTGATGAGGCTTCACTAATGTGCATTGATAAGGCTGCACCGATGTGCGTTGATGAGGCTGCACTGATGTGCATTGATGAGGCTGCACTGATGTGCGCTGATGAGGCTGCACTGATGTGCATTGATGAGGCTGCACAATGTGCGTTGTTGAGGCTGCACTAATGTGCATTGATGAGGCTGCACTGATGTGCGCTGATGAGGCTGCACTGATGTGCATTGATGAGGCTGCACAATGTGCATTGATGAGGCTGCACTGATGTGCATTGATGAGGCTGCACAATGTGCATTGATGAGGCTGCACTGATGTGCGCTGATGAGGCTGCACTGATGTGCATTGAGAAGCTGCACAATGTGCGTTGATGAGGCTGCACTAATGTGCACTGATGGGGCTGCACTGATGTGCGCTGATGGGGCTGCACAATGTGCGTTGATGAGGCTGCACTGATGTGCACTGATAAGGCTGCACTGATGTGCACTGATGGGGTGGCACTGATGGGGAGGCACTAATATGCAGCACTAATGGGCACTGATAGGCGGCACTTATGGGCAATGAAAGGCGGCACTGATGAGCAGGCACTGATGGGCACAGAATGGCCTCACTGATGGGCACAAATTTGCATCACTACTGGGCACTGTTGGGGCTGCACTGATGATCAGTGCCCTGATTACCTGTACAGTCTCCCTTGTGAGAAGATGCTGTTGATCGCCTCTTTTCTCCTCACACTCTGTCAGTTTGAGAGCCGATTACCGCTGTTCTGCCAAAAACTCCAACTCGCCAAAATCTTCAACCACGTCGCTTCCGGTGACTCTCCAGCAGCAATAATTGGACATTTGGACCACTTGGTGTTTTCACAGAACACGGACAGCGTATACACTACGGTACATGAATAATGAGTGGAAATTGTTAGTCCACCCGCTAGTAACCAACAACATGGCCGCCTCCATGGCGGCGACAACTTTTTTACTCCTTACCCGGTGTTCTGTCAAAACAGCCAACAGGTCATGTACTGGAGTGTAAAGGCTGCCGGAGTTCTGTGAAAACACCAACTGGTGGAAATCTCCAAATATTGCTGCTGGAGAGCGAAAAATCAACCGTACAGAGGAGGTAAGTATGACATGTTTGTTATTTAAAAAAAAAAAAAAAAAAAACGGGACTTTACAATCACTTTAAAGGCATTTTGAAATGTGTTCGATATTTTATCCAGGTATTAGGGCACTTACGCATAAGCTTTTGCCACAATTTTACCGCATTTGCTGTGCGGTTTTTAGAGGACATGTGAATCAAAAACTGCACCAAAAACACATCCTAGGTGTGTTTTTGCCACACTTTGACAGCGTTTTCCATTGCGTTCCGGCTCCATTCACACTTGTAGGACTCCAAAGTTGCACCAGCTTTGGAGTGCAACTTTGATGCAACTTTAACGCATCTTTGGATGGGTGTAACTTGGATATGACTTTGGCTTTAACCAGTGATAATGGACAACTGTTGCATTGTATAACATTCAGGTACTGTTGTAGAAATGAATAGGGCTTGGAACATAGAAATTCACTCGATGCACTGGAAAGATCGCTTGTGGATATTAATATGTGCCAAACACCATTAAACCCTTGTACTGAAAAGTACAATGACCAACTCTTTTGTATAAGGTTATCCAATCGCTCGGCAGCAAGGAAATGAACAGACACGCTTGCTGTAGTCAATTCGATGCCATCTGGAGGGTTCCTTTGAGTGACTGTCCCATCCAGAGCAGATCAGGTTTATTTACAGCAAGTGAACAAAAGGAAAAGGGGGGTTACAGGGAGTGGCTTCAAGACCACCAATCACAGAACATGTATACATTCAAAAAGTACAATAGGAACAAAAAGTCAGTGTCTATATAGAAACACAACCATGTGCAGTGATGAGCAGAAATGGCTGCCACCTTATGGACTTGGCTGTGCTCATTCACAAACACGGACCCATTACCTGTTAGTGGATCCCATCAAATATAGTTCATATAAGCCATATTTGCTAGTTATCAGGCTACTATTCCAGTGAATGGGACTTTATTATATCTGCATAAGACAATAACAGCAGTATTTCAATCATATGGATCAAATATGACTGAAAGATGCCATACATTAATCTTGGTAAAACGATAAGAATCCCACATCACAAACACATCTCCGCAGTGAATGCTGGGGCCCCGGATGGCGGGTATATATTTGTGCAATTGAATTTCTCCTTGTGCTGCCATAAATCAGGCTACAAGTATTGTCATCCCATCTAATGGAAGATTTTCTCTAACAGGCCTTTCCTCAATGCCAGTTAAAGCAATATTCGCTGTGCATAGCGATTACCGGTAAACTGACACTGGGAGACATTATGGCAATTTAACTAAAAATACATCCTAAAGAAATGTCCACAATAAAATTTCCACAACAGAAGGACTTTCATACAACTTCCTAGGGTTAACATTGAAGTCTATGACCCTCAAGTTGCACGAAAGTCGGACAAAAGTAGTGCATGAACTACACTGAAGTTGCCGCATATATGAACGGTTATCATTGCAAAACATGGGGAATGACTTGTCATGCAACTTTGATGTCCAAATTTGCATAGCAAGTCGCACAAGTGTGAATGGAAGGTGCGTTTTTGGTGTGTTTTTTTTTAAACTCCCCAAACATTCTCCAAAGGTGCTGCTAGCAGGATTGTTTTCACCGCAACGGAAGCACAGTGCCCCAGTGTGAACACATTCATTAATTTTAAAGGGATGCATTTTTCTTGAGCTTTTCAGGTGCTTTTTTTTAATACAAAAGAGCTTGAAAAACTCCTCAGTGTGAAAGCAGCCTAACCCCCGGTTCACACTTTCTGTGCAGATCCCGCACCATATGCAAATCGCACCCCGTTCATGGGAATCGATGCGGGTGTGTATGTTAATGATGCTTCAAAATCGGTCCGCAAAACGCAGTGCCATTTGCAGAATCGGATCACATGGGAATCCGATTCTGGTGTGGCTAAAAAAAGGGTCATGCACGTTTTTGGTGCGAATTCGGTGCGATTTGAGCCATACAGAATAATGGCTCAAATTGCACTGCTGAAGATTCGCGTGTAGTTTGAACAGAAATGCTGTGCGATTTACAGTGCATAGTGTAAACCGGGGCTAAGTGTAGTTCTGTTCCCTGCATTGTTTGTTTTCCTTACCTTTTTATTGATGTTCTCACATGTTCTGGCTGCTGTTTGTACTGTCATGACCGATCGATTCCCCTATGGCCATGTATTGATCCATCAAGCATGTCTCTATTTGCTAAAGGGACTGGCGACTTTTTCTTCCGGGTCACACAGCATCCAATCCACGCCTTGAGATTTCCTCTATGTTGCATCACAAATGTGGGAGTGCTAATGTGATTAACCTCCAAAGCCCCGTAAGGTTTACCCCCCGGCCCCCCCCCCCCTTAATAACCAGGCAATTTTTTGCAATATGGCACTGCTTGATTTTAACTGACAATTGCGCGGTCGTGCGACGCTGTACCCAAATAAAATTGATGTCCTTTTTTCCCCCACAGATAGAGCTTTCTTTGGTGGTATTTAACCACTTTACGACCACCCGCCGCAGCTGCTCCCAGGCGAATCGCCATGCATGTACGGTGCTCGCTCTCTGGAGGCTAGGGGGCGAGCGCCCCCGGTCGTCAGCGGGGAAGCCAATACAGCGGGCAGGCGGCTCGGATTGCCGCCTGACACCCGCGATCGCTCCCCGCTGAGAGAGAAGGACGGTCAGCTGTTGTAAACACATCTGGCCGTTCTTCTCCCTGAAATGATCACAGAGCCCCTGTGATCCTTCTATATAGAATCACATGTCTCCATGGTCATTTCACAAGCCACACCCCCCCACAGTTAGAATCACTCCCCTAGGCTCACATTTAACCCCTTGATCACCCATAATGTTAACCCCTTCCCTGCCAATGTCATTATTACAATAACAGTGCATATTTTTAGCACTGATTACTGTAGTAATGTCATTGGTCCCCCCAAAAGTGTCAAAAATATCAGTTAGGGGTCCGATCTGTCTGCCGCAATGTCGCAGTCCCGCAAACAAATCGCAGATTGCCGCCATTACTAGTAAAAAAAAAAAAAACAATAAAAATGACATAAATCTTTCCCCTAGTCTAGTTTGTAGGTGCCATAACTTTTGCACAAACCAATCAAAATACGCTTATTGCAATTTTTTTTACCAAAAATATGTAGCAGAAAACAAATTGGCCTAAAATGTTAAAAAATTTTGATTGTTAAACTTTTTTATGGGGGGGGGGGGGGGGGGGAATGTTATATAGCAGAAAGTGAAAAATATTGATTTTTTTTTTCAGAATTGTCGCTCTTTTTTTGTTTATAGCGCAAAAAATAAAAATTGCACAGATGATCAAATACCACCTAAAGAAAGCTCTATTTGTAGGAAAAAAAGGAGATCAATTTTATTTGGGTACACTGCGCAATTGTCCGTTAAAGTAATGCAGTGCCGAATCGCAAAATAGGGCCTGGTCATTAAGGGGGCAAATCCTTCCAGTCTTAAAGTGGTTAAGCCCCTCTGCGGTTTTTATTTTTTACGCTATAAACAAAAAAAGACTGTCAATTGTGAAAAAAAAACAAAAAACAGGTTTTACTCTATGCTATAAAAACATATCCAATAAAAAAAAATGTAAAAAATGAAATTATTTTAATCAATTTATGGCCAATTTGTATTCTGCTACATATTTTTGGGTAAAAATAATCCCAATAAGCCTTTATTGATTGGTTTGTGCAAAAGTTATATTGTTCACAGGCTATGGGATATATTTATGGAATTTTTATTGTTTTTACTAGTAATGGCAGCGATCAGCGATTTTTAGCGGGACTGCGACATTGCAGCACACAAATATGAAACGGTATGTGACACTTTTCGGGGACCAGTGACACCAAAGCAATGATCAGTGCTAAAAATATGCACTGTCGCTGTACTTATGACACTGGCAGGGAAAAGGTTAACATCAGGGGCGATCAAAGGGTTAAGTGTGCTCCTAGGGAGTGCTTTCTAACTGTGTGGGGGATGGACTCACTAGATGAACATAGAGATCTGTGTTCCTGAATAGCAGGAACACAGGATCCCTGTGTTCATCTTTGACAGCATGGCGGTCTGCCTTGTTTTCATAGGCAGACTGCCGTTCTGTCTCTATGGGGAGCGTTCACGAGTGGCTTCAATGCGTTAAATGTGTTTCTAGGGAGTGGTTGCTAACTGTGTGGGGGAGGTGCGTTGACTAGGGGAAGACAGAGATCCGTGTTCCTGCTTAGTAGAAACACAGGATCTCTATCTTCCCTTCTCACAGAACGGTGATCTGCCTTGTTTACATAGACAGACCGCAATTCTGCCTCTCCTAAGAACGATCGGTGTGTGTCGGCGAACATCTGGTCCGCTGGACCCGCTGATTAGCTAAAGCTGTGTCCAAGCACAGCGGGGCGCCGGTGGCACGCGCTCGCCCCCCAGACCCAGCACACGAAATCACGTACAGGTACGTGATTTGGCGCAGGAGGGCCGCCCTGCTGGTGGTGGTTAGGAAGTGCTTAAACACTGCATGGTGATCCCTCTGGTAATTGCGGTGCCTGTGTCAGATCTACCAGGGGCATACAAGTCAAACTGGGACTTTTAACCGCCTAAAGACTGGGCACTTTTTGTTTCCATGTGAAAAAGGAAATTTGTTAGAGGATGCCAAGCCCATAGACACTTAGGGACAGATAACCACACGTTTTGACCCTGTTAAACACGGGACTATTACTACCTTTACTCTGTATGACCCTCTGTGGTCTCATTCACCTCATATACTACAGGTTCGATACATGAACATATCCCCCTCCATGGGAGTGGTCCATATTGAGCCATACACTTTCTGGTCATCGTGGTGCCCTGTCGGTCCCTCTGGGCAGCTACTATAATTTCTTTTACGCTCTCACGGATTCTTAGCCCTGAACGGGCCTGTGGGAACTTGGGCATCCCTCCACACGGTAGCAATACCGTTTTTAACTCGACAGACCGGTCCAATCCATTGGTTGGACGCAAAGGGCATACTAGGTGCTTCATCTGGAACTTTGGGTGACCCCTGAGGAAGGGCTTATTCTATGCCCGAAACGCGTAGGGTCGTTTCCTGTTCTATGATCACCTTGTGCACCTGAGCGTCCTCAATGTGGTTCGGTACATGGTCTGTCAAATGCATGCATATTTTAATGCCCTGTATGTGTTTGTGATTGTTGCAATTCTTTGTTTTTTGTTTGTTCAATATTTGTAATTTCAATAAAGCTATTTTGTTTGTACAATACACAGTGTCTAGTGGCATTTACAGTCCCATTCCAAAAGGGGAATCCTCTTTGTATACATACTGGACCCGCTGATTGGCTAAAGCTGTATCCAAGCACAGCGGGGCGCCGGTGGCACACGCTCACCCCCCAGACCCAGTACACGAAATCACGTACAGGTACTTGATTTGGCGCAGGAGGGGCCGCCCTGCTGGTGGTGGTTAGGAAGTGCTTAAACACTGCATGGTGATCCCTCTGGTAATTGCGGTGCCTGTGTCAGATCTACCAGGGGCATACAAGTCAAACCGGGACTTTTAACCGCCTAAAGACTGGGCACTTTTTGTTTCCATGTGAAAAAGGAAATTTGTTAGAACCCCCAAACATTATATATTTCCCTAAAGCAGAGGTCCTAGAGAATAAATTGGTGGATTTTGCAATTTTTTATGTCACACAGTATTTGCGTAGCGGTTTTTCAAATGCAGTTTTTGAGAAAAAAAATACACTTTTTTCAGTTTTAATGCAAAAAACACAATGTATAACCCAAGAATAAACTTCTATCTTGTTAACCGACAGAATCACTTTGTGGACCCATTTGTCGTTTACCAAGGAAGTCCAACAAAAACGTCCCCCCACCCCATGCATGGGTGAGGATGCACCTGCATGCTAAAGGAGCCTTGTTTGCGGGTCTAGAGGATCTATCTGCCCTTAGCCCAGGCATGGGCTGTGCTGAGAACTCTCCCCTCCAGAAGACTCCTGGGATGTACATGGCATAATTTCCCTTGGCATGGAAACCAGAAAGTAACTAAAGAAATACAAATTAAAAAGATTAAAACAAGTAAACTTGATATATTTTCCTATCTATTTACTAATGCTATCAGCATAAGGATTAGAAATAGTTTATGTTGATTCAGATAGTAAAGTTCCACTTATTTTACACATTTTTAAATCTCTGGATGAAAATGATTTGTATTTTTTTATAAGGATCCTGGGGTGTTAAAGTGGAGTTCCACCCTATTTTTATACTTACCTCCTTCTTCTCGCTCCGGGTCACCTGAAAAAGAAATGGATAATCGCATATTTTTTTTTTTTTTACTTACCTCGTAGCGAAGAAAATATACTTACCTTACTTCCTTCTTCCTCCTTCCTCGGCCGCGGCCCGTCGTCACTTCCTGGCTCTGCAATGATTCCTGGGAGCTGGACGTCATAGCTCCCAGGAATCATTGCGCCTGCACCGGCCCCGACGTCCTGTTCCAGGTCGCGCGCGTCATCCCCTTCTAAACAGCTTCTGGGCATGCCCAGAAGCTGTGGAGGGATGACGCGCGCGACCCGGAAGTGACGTCGGGGCCGGCGCAGAGCATCGTGGGACCAAAGAAGGCGGAAGAAGACGCCGAAGAGGACGCGCTGGCTTCAAGCTGCCCACATCTGAGATGGCAGCGCTGGACAAGACGTTTGCAAGGTAAGTATTTGTCCTAACAGGTAAGTGCAACCCGGGACAGATCAGAGGCTAGCCATTGTGGAATGCACTAGCCCTGACTGTCCCGGGGGTATTAAAAAAAAAAAAAAAAAAATCCAGGGTGGAACTCCGCTTTAAGCTTGTGAAGTGTGCAGTAATGTTGATTTGCTTCTACTGCTTTTGTATTATTATAAACCAGCAAAGACATTCTTGCAGACAGTGCCCATTTGCAGATCTGGTTGTATGCACTGGAGATATGCAATGTATACTTAGCCAGGCCTGTCCTAAAACCACCCGCCACCCACAGCCAAGCTTTATTTATGCTCCCAGGTGTTCCGTTTTCTTTCTTTACAAGATAAACACGGCAGTGACCTGAACCTGCATGCCTCGGAGTCTGCTCAGCCGCATTGCAACAAGAGGCTCTTCTGATGGAAATAACCTCCGAAAGATCCACCGCGCCACCTTAAATTATCTGTCCTTGCAGGCATCTAAATATATTTCTCCAAGTCACAACCAAACCGCAATCCCTTAACTCTTCATGTGCAGCGGAGGCAACCAAATGGTCTCACTCATAAAAGTTTGAAGGAAGAGAATACTTTGTGGATTCTAGCTAAAATCTTATCTGTGCAGGGTACATTGTTAAAGCGGAGTTCCACCCAGTGAACGTTTTTTTTAATAAAAATACCCCCCGGGACAGTCAGGACTAGTGCATTCCACAATGGATAGCCTCTGATCTGTCCCGGGTTGCACTTACCTTTTAGAAGAAATACTTACCTTGAAAAAGTATTGTCCAGCGCTGCCATCTCAGGTGTGGGCAGCTTGAAGCCAGCGCAATCCTCTTCTGCGTCCTCTTCCGTCTTCTTCGGTCCCACGATGCACTGCACCGGCCCCGCCGTCAGTTCCGATGCCGCAGCGTCATCCCTGCACAGCTTCTCGGCATGCCCAGAAACTGTTTTGCAAGGTATGACGGCGCCTGCACCAGAACTGACGTCGGGGGCCGGTGCAGGCGAATTAATTCCTGGGAGCGATGACGTTCAGCTCCCAGGAATCATTGCAAGCCAGGAAGTGATGACTCACCGCGGCCCCTGAGGGGAGGAAGAAGGAAGTAAGGTAAGTATATTTTCTTCTAAACGAGGTAAGTAAAAAAAAAAAAAAAAATTGCGATTATCCATTTGTTTTTCAGGTGACCCGGAGCGAGAAGATGGAGGTAAGTATAATTTTAGGGTGGAACTCCACTTTAAAGAAAAACACCTGCATTACGCTTACCCCCGAAGGGGCTGCTGGAGGTATTGGATCCTCTGTTCATGGGCACCACACATGCTAACACACCTGGCTCAGTGGGGAATACTTATTGCAGATGTATTGTGGGTATACATACCCCAATGGCTTAAAGTGGCTCTAAAGGCTGAAGCTAAAAAAATTCTCTGTGCACCCCCCTCCCCCCCAATACTTACCTGAATTCCCAACACCCCGCCGTGACGGCTTGAAATATAGGGTCGAATGGCTTTTACAGGGCTGGATTGCTCTCCCAGCACCCGACCCTCCTCTTTTCGCAGCAGGGGATTGGGACCAGCTATGGTAGAGTTAGAATAACTTAAAACTTGATGATTGAAAATTGTTTCTAAAGCCTCTTACACACATACCGATTGTTGGCCGACCGATCGGCCGTCTTTTGTCCAGTGTTGTTGTGTTGGTTGAAATGTGCTCTAGACTGCACACGAATTTTGTCGGCCAACAACAACCAACTGCAGAAGTGATGTCATGTTCTGGTCTACTTTTCGTGTGTTTTTTCTTCTCTGAGCATGCCCAGTGTTGCTCAACTGATTTTTGTCTGCCGAAATCTGTACTGACTGAGGAACAATCGGCCGTTCTGTTGACGGCCAACAAAAATTTTATAGCATGCACACCAGAGTTTGTTCGGCCGAAAAGTCGCAGTCGGCTGTCGGGAGCATCATATTAACAAGCCGATAATCGGCCGATCGGGCGGTGGCCGAAAATTCACGGCCAACAATCGGTACGTGTGTACGAGGCTTAACACCCCACTGTAACGGGTTGAAATATAGGGTCAAATGGTTTTTCCAGGGCTGATTTACTCCCCCCAGAACCCGACCCTCCTCTTTTCACAGCATGGGCTTGGGACCGGCCATGGCAGAGTTTAAAAAAACGGAAAACTTGAAGAATGAAAATTGTTTCCAACATCCTGCCATGACGGCTTGAAATAAAGGGTTGAATGGCTTTTACAGGGCTGGTTTGCTCCCTTAGCACTCGACCCTCCTCTTATCCCAGCACAGGCTTGGGACCATCTACAGTGGGGATCGAAAGTTTGGGCACCCCAGGTAAAAATTTGTATTAATGTGCATAAAGAAGCCAAGGAAAGATGGAAAAATCTCCAAAAGGATCAAATTACAGATTAGACATTCTTATAATATGTCAACAAAAGTTAGATTTTATTTCCATCATTGACACTTTCAAAATGACAGAAAACAAAAAAAATGGCGTCTGCAAAAGTTTGGGCACCCTGCAGAATTTATAGCATGCACTGCCCCCTTTGCAAGGCTGAGACCTGTCAGTGTCATGGATTGTTCTCTATCATTGTCTGGGAAGACCAGGTGATGTCAATCTCAAAGGTTTTAAATGCCCAGACTCATCTGACCTTGCCCCAAAAATCAGCACCATGGAATCTTCTAAGCAGTTGTCTAGAAAACTGAAACTGAAAATAGTTGACGCTCACAAAGGTGGAGAAGGCTATAAGAAGATAGCAAAGCGTTTTCAGATGTCAATATCCTCTGTTCGGAATGTAAATAAGAAATGGCAGTCATCAGGAACAGTGGAAGTTAAAGCAAGATCTGGAAGACCAAGAAAAATATCAGACAGAACAGCTCGTAGGATTGTGAGAAAAACAATTCAAAACCCACTTTTGAATGCGCGATCCCTCCAGAAAGATCTGGCAGACACTGGAGTTGTGGTACACTATTCCACTATAAAGAGATACTTGTACAAATATGGTCTTCATGGAAGAGTCATCAGAAGAAAACCTCTTCTACGTCCTCACCACAAAAATCAGCGTTTGAACTTTGCAAATGAACATATAGACAAGCCTGATGCATTTTGAAAACAAGTTCTGTGGACCGATGAGGTTAAAATTGAACTTTTTGAATAAGCAAAGGTACGTTTGGAGAAGGGGCACAGAATTTAATGAAAGGAACCTCTGTCCAACTGTTAAGCATGGGGGTGGATCAATCATGCTTTGGGGTTGTATTGCAGCCAGGGGCACAGGGAACATCTCACGAGTAGAAGGAAAAATGGATTCAATAAAATTTCAGCAAATTTTGGATGGTAACTTGATGCCATCTGTGAAAACGCTGAAGTTAAAGAGAGGATGGCTTCTACAAATGGATAATGATCCTAAACACACCTCGAAATCCACGGGGGATTACATCATGAGGCGTAAACTGAAGGTTTTGCCATGGCCTTCACAATCTCCTGACCTCAACATAATTGAAAATCTATGGATAGACCTTAAAAGAGCAGTGCGTGACAGACAGCCCAGAAATCTCAAAGAAGTGGAAGACTTTTGTAAGGAAGAATGGACAAAGATACCTCAAACAAGAATTGAAAGACTCTTGGCTGGCTACAAAAAGCATTTACAAGCTGTGATACTTGCCAAAGGGGGCAATACAAGATATTAACTCTGCAGGGTGCCCAAACTTTTGCAGATGTCATTTTTTTGTTTTCTGTTATTTTGAAAGTGTAAATGATGGAAATAAAATCTAACTTTTGTTGACATATTATAAGAATGTCTAATCTGTAATTTGATGCCTTTTGGAGATTTTCCCAGTTTTCCTTGCCTTTTTTAGTCACATTAATACTAATTTTTACCTGGGGTGCCCAAACTTTTGATCCGCACTGTATGGTAGAGTTAAAAAAAAACTGAAAACTCGAAGATTGAAAATTGTTCCCAACATCCCGCCTTGATGGCTTGAAATATAGGAGTGAATGTTTTTTTACAGGGCTGGTTTGCTCTCCCAGCACCCTACCCTCCTCTTTTCATAGCATGGGCTTGTGACCAGCCATGGCAGAGTTAAAAAAACCCGGAAAACTTGAAGAATGAAAATTGTTTCCAACACCCCGCCATGACGGCTTAAAATATAGCCCCCTCTGCTACTTAACTGACCAGATAAATATCCCAGGAGTTTAATTGACCTGATGCTATACTCTGATTACGTAACCATTTCCCTACTGGTGCATTATAAAATGACGCCAGCAGGAATGCTCTGGGCAGACGTTGTATGATGTCTGGCAGTTCCCGCCCACGCCCCCGGGGGCGCACAGCGCAGCGATCGGGGATGAGGCGTGTCCCTCGGGTCACAGCCCATCCCTGATTAATGTAAAGAGCCAATAAAAAATTGCTATTTACTGTGTGACAGGCTGTGTCCAATCACAGCCGGCCACATGCACTGTCCTTGTGCACTGCTCGTGCTCGCCCCAAGGGGGGGGCGCAGAGCGGCGATTGGAGATGGAGAGTGGCACTCTGACACGGTCCATCCCCGATCAGGGTAAAGAGCCAATGAAATTGGCTCTTTACCACGTTACTGGCTGTGTCCAATCACAGCCGGTCACAGAATGTAAACAAAGGAGAAGATTGCAGTAACAGCTAGTTACCGTTTACAGTGCACACCAAAACACACTGATTGCCCACCAATAAAGAGGACCTGTCACCAGCCCATCAGAGTACCTGTCACAACCCCTCAGAGTACCCGAGTACCTGTCACCAGCCCATCAGAGTACCTGTCACAACCCCTCAGAGTACCCGAGTACCTGTCACCAGCCCATCAGAGTACCTGTCACAACCCCTCAGAGTACCCGAGTACCTGTCACCAGCCCATCAGAGTACCTGTCACAACCCCTCAGAGTACCCGAGTACCTGTCACCAGCCCAATAGAGTATGCAAGTACTTGTCACCAGCCCATCAGAGTACCCGAGTACCTGTCACCAGCCCATCGGAGTATGCGAGTACCTGTCACCGGAGTGCCCGAGTACCTGTCTCCAGCCCTTCAGAGTACCTGAGTACCTATCTGCAGCCCAATAGAGTACCCGAGTACCTGTCACCAGCCCATCGGAGTATGCGAGTACCTGTCATCGGAGTACCCGAGTACCTGTAGCCAGGCCTTCAGAGTACCTGAGTAGCTATCTGCAGCCCATCAGAGTACCTGTCTCCAGCCCTTCAGAGTACCTGAGTACCTATCTGTAGCCCATCAGGATACCGGAGCACCTATCTGCAGCCCAAAATAGTACCCGAGTACTTGTCTCCAGCCCATCAAAGTACCCAACCACCAATCATCAGAGTACCTGAGTACCTGTCACCAGCCCATCAGAGTACCCGAGTACCTGTCATCAGGTACTCGAGTACCTGACATCAGAGTACCTGTCTCCAGCCCATAAGGGTACCTGAGTACCTATCTGCAGCCCAATAGAGTGCCCGAGTACCTATCTCGAGCCCATCAGAGTACCCGAATACCTGTCACCAGCCCATCATAGTTCCCGAGTACCTCTCTGTAGCCCATCAGAGTACCCTAGTACCTGTCTGCAGCCCAGAGTACCTGAGTACCTATCTGCAGACCATCAGGGTACCTGAGTACCTGTCTCGAGCCCAGAGTACCCGAGTACCTGTCTCCAGCCCAGAGTACCCGAGTACCTGTCTCCAGCCCAGAGTACCCAAGTACCTGTCTCCAGCCCAGAGTACCCGAGTACCTGTCTCCAGCCCAGAGTGCCTATTTTCAGCCCATCAGAGTACCCAAGTACCTGTCTCCAGCCCATCAGAGTACCTGAGTACCTTTCTGAAGCTGATCAATGTACTTAAGTACCTGTCTGCAGCCCATCACAGTACCTGAGTACCTATCTGCTGCTCATCAGAGTACCTGAGTCCCTAATTGCAGCCCATACCTCATAGACTATACATTGGGGTGTATGCTTTCCAAAACGAGGTCATTTTGTGGGCGTTTCAATTGTCCTGGTGCTGCAGGGCCTTTAAAAGTGTGTCAGGTTGTAGTGAAATTCTATGTGTAATTTATGCTCCTAGAACACCTGAAGGTGCTACTTGGATGTTGGGCCTCTGTATGTGGCCAGGCTGTGCAAAAGTCTCACACATGTGGCATTGTCATACTCAGGAACAGTAGCAGAATGTATTGTGGGGTGAAATTTTTGCTATGTACTTGCTTTGTGTTAGATATATCTTATAAATTGACAACTTTGTGTAAAAAAAAAAAAAAAACAATAGGTTTCCATTTTCTTTCCATATTTTCCAAAAACTTGTGAAATAAAATTACATGTTCAAAAGACTCATTATGCCTCATAGAATATACGTTGGGGTGTTTGCTTTCCAAAATGGTGTCATTTTGTGGGTAATTCCATTGTTCTGGTGCTCCAGGACCTTCAAAAGTGTGATAGGTTGTTAGGAAATCATATGTGTAATTTATGCTCCTAGAACACCTGAAGGTGCTCCTTGGATGTTGGGCCTCTGTATGTGTCCAGGCTGTGGAAAAGTCTCACACATATGGTATCGCCATACTCAGGAGGAGTAGCAGAATGTATTTTGGGGTGTAATTGCAAGTATGCATATACTGTGAGGGAAACTTGTTATTTAAATTTTATGTAAAAAAAAAAAAATGATTTCTTAATTTTCCCAAGAAATGTGGGAAAAAAATTACAGCTTCAAAAAAATCACCATACCTCTTATTAAATACCTTGGAATGTCTACTTTCCAAAAAGGGGTCATTTGTACTGTCCTAACCAGGGCCGACCTTTGGGGTGTGCGAGCTGTGCGTCCGCACAGGGCGCCATGGGCAACAGGGGCGCCGTGTGGCCATCACAGCTCGCAGTCAGTTACTCACAGGATGAGTCACAGCAGGAGCTGCCAGGGCAAGTCCCCCTGCCCTGGCGCTGGCTGAAGATCAACGCACCGCGGCACCAGTACCTGAAAAAACAGGTACACTGCGCATACACCACCACCACTCGGGAAAGCCCGTACACGCTCGGCTATTCTCGGGCAGATGGTACATGTGCGGTGACGTGTTGGCACCAGGCGGCGCCATTTTTAAATGTAAGGCGACTCGCCAAACAGTAAGTGAGACCCCTCCACAGCCCTTACCTCTCCTCAGGAGAGGCAGTGCTGCGGGCATTGTGCATGCCCGCAACACTGCCTCTCCTGTACCATGCCCACAGCCCTGCATCATGCTCGCAGCCCTGCATCTCCTGCACAATGCCCGCAGCCCCTGCACCATGCCCGCAGCCCCTGCATCTCCTGCACCATGCCTGCAGCCCCTGCACCATGTTCGCAACCCCTGCATCTCCTGCACCATGTCCGCAGCCCCTGCACCATGCCCGCAGCCTCTGCATCTCCTGCACCATGTCCGCAGCCCCTGCATCTCCTGCACCATGTCCGCAGCCCCTGCATCTCCTGCACCATGTCCGCAGCCCCTGCATCTCCTGCACCATGCCCGCAGCCCCTGCATCTCCTGCACCATGCCTGCAGCCCCTGCACCATGTTTGCAGCCCCTGCATCTCCTGCACCATGTCCGCAGCCCCTGAATCTCCTGCACCATGTCCGCAGCCTCTGCATCTCCTGCACCATGCCCGCAGCCCCTGCATCTCCTGCACCATGCCTGCAGCCCCTGCATCTCCTGCACCATGCCTGCAGCCCCTGCACCATGCCCGCAGCCTCTGCATCTCCTGCACCATGCCCGCAGCCCCTGCACCATGCCCGCAGCCCCTGCATCTCCTGCACCATGCCCGCAGCCCCTGCACCATGTCCGCAGCCCCTGCATCTCCTGCACCATGTCCGCAGCCTCTGCATCTCCTGCACCATGCCCGCAGCCCCTGCATCTCCTGCACCATGCCTGCAGCCCCTGCATCTCCTGCACCATGTCCGCAGCCTCTGCATCTCCTGCACCATGCCCGCAGCCCCTGCATCTCCTGCACCATGCCTGCAGCCCCTGCATCTCCTGCACCATGCCTGCAGCCCCTGCATCTCCTGCACCATGCCCGCAGCCCCTGCATCTCCTGCACCATGCCCGCAGCCCCTGCACCATGCCCGCAGCCCCTGCATCTCCTGCACCATGCCCGCAGCCCCTGCATCTCCTGCACCATGCCCGCAGCCCCTGCATCTCCTGCACCATGCCCGCAGCCCCTGCACCATGCCCGCAGCCCCTGCATCTCCTGCACCATGCCCGCAGCCCCTGCACCATGCCCGCAGCCCCTGCATCTCCTGCACCATGCCCGCAGCCCCTGCATCTCCTGCACCATGCCTGCAGCCCCTGCATCTCCTGCACCATGCCTGCAGCCCCTGCATCTCCTGCACCATGCCCGCAGCCCCTGCATCTCCTGCACCATGCCTGCAGCCCCTGCATCTCCTGCACCATGTCCGCAGCCTCTGCATCTCCTGCACCATGCCCGCAGCCCCTGCATCTCCTGCACCATGCCTGCAGCCCCTGCATCTCCTGCACCATGCCCGCAGCCCCTGCATCTCCTGCACCATGCCCGCAGCCCCTGCATCTCCTGCACCATGCCCGCAGCCCCTGCATCTCCTGCACCATGTCTGCAGCCTCTGCATCTCCTGCACCATGCCTGCAGCCCCTGCATCTCCTGCACCATGCCCGCAGCCCCTGCATCTCCTGCACCATGCCTGCAGCCCCTGCATCTCCTGCACCATGCCCGCAGCCCCTGCATCTCCTGCACCATGCCTGCAGCCCCTGCATCTCCTGCACCATGTCCGCAGCCTCTGCATCTCCTGCACCATGCCCGCAGCCCCTGCATCTCCTGCACCATGCCTGCAGCCCCTGCATCTCCTGCACCATGCCCGCAGCCCCTGCATCTCCTGCACCATGCCCGCAGCCCCTGCATCTCCTGCACCATGTCTGCAGCCTCTGCATCTCCTGCACCATGCCTGCAGCCCCTGCATCTCCTGCACCATGCCCGCAGCCCCTGCATCTCCTGCACCATGCCCGCAGCCCCTGCATCTCCTGCACCATGCCCGCAGCCCCTGCACCATGCCCGCAGCCCCTGCATCTCCTGCACCATGCCCGCAGCCCCTGCACCATGCCCGCAGCCCCTGCATCTCCTGCACCATGCCCGCAGCCCCTGCATCTCCTGCACCATGCCTGCAGCCCCTGCATCTCCTGCACCATGCCCGCAGCCCCTGCATCTCCTGCACCATGCCTGCAGCCCCTGCATCTCCTGCACCATGTCCGCAGCCTCTGCATCTCCTGCACCATGCCCGCAGCCCCTGCATCTCCTGCACCATGCCTGCAGCCCCTGCATCTCCTGCACCATGCCCGCAGCCCCTGCATCTCCTGCACCATGCCCGCAGCCCCTGCATCTCCTGCACCATGCCCGCAGCCCCTGCATCTCCTGCACCATGTCTGCAGCCTCTGCATCTCCTGCACCATGCCTGCAGCCCCTGCATCTCCTGCACCATGCCCGCAGCCCCTGCATCTCCTGCACCATGCCTGCAGCCCCTGCATCTCCTGCACCATGCCCGCAGCCCCTGCATCTCCTGCACCATGCCTGCAGCCCCTGCATCTCCTGCACCATGTCCGCAGCCTCTGCATCTCCTGCACCATGCCCGCAGCCCCTGCATCTCCTGCACCATGCCTGCAGCCCCTGCATCTCCTGCACCATGCCCGCAGCCCCTGCATCTCCTGCACCATGCCCGCAGCCCCTGCATCTCCTGCACCATGCCCGCAGCCCCTGCATCTCCTGCACCATGTCTGCAGCCTCTGCATCTCCTGCACCATGCCTGCAGCCCCTGCATCTCCTGCACCATGCCTGCAGCCCCTGCATCTCCTGCACCATGTCCGCAGCCTCTGCATCTCCTGCACCATGCCCGCAGCCCCTGCATCTCCTGCACCATGCCTGCAGCCCCTGCATCTCCTGCACCATGCCCGCAGCCCCTGCATCTCCTGCACCATGCCCGCAGCCCCTGCATCTCCTGCACCATGCCCGCAGCCCCTGCATCTCCTGCACCATGTCTGCAGCCTCTGCATCTCCTGCACCATGCCTGCAGCCCCTGCATCTCCTGCACCATGCCCGCAGCCCCTGCATCTCCTGCACCATGCCCGCAGCCCCTGCATCTCCTGCACCATGCCTGCAGCCCCTGCATCTCCTGCACCATGTCCGCAGCCCCTGCATCTCCTGCACCATGCCTGCAGCCCCTGCATCTCCTGCACCATGCCCGCAGCCCCATGATTGGCACCATAGCTTGTAGACTCTATAACTTTCACACAGACTAAATATTATCCACTAATTTGGGTTATTTTTTTTTACCATAGATACATAGCAGTATAAATTTTTGCCCAAATTTATTAAAAAAACATTACTTATTTGCAAAATGTTTTATTATAAAATAAAACAAAATGTTTTTTCAAACTTTTCGCTGATAAAATAAAAAACCCCGGGGGTGAATAAATACCATAAAAATAAAAGCTTTATTTGTGTGATAGAAAAAATGTGATTGGGTACAGCATTGCATGACTGAGTAATTGTCATTCAAAGTGTGAGAGCGCTGAAAATTGGTCTCATTAGGAAGGGGGTGAAATTGGCCAGATTTGAGGTGGTTAAAAAGTGTTCCTTTAATTTTTCCGAGCAGTGTATATAAAGTTTGGGGGTTCTATGTGATTTTCTAACAGAAGAATGCAGATTTTGTCGTGTCTGTGGGAGATATAACTGATATCGGACGGTATTGGAGTGCAGTGGATGTATGTAGTGTGTGTGTGGCGGTGTACGGGGTGGGGGTGGCGGAGCACACAGGTCCTCACACGCCCGCACCGGCACACACATGACAGGAGGACGGTGTCTGTCTGTCTGACAGGATTGTGACTGAAAAAGGCGGGAACTCCCCTCGCGAAGAGAAAACACATGCCAGCCAATAGCGTACAATCTAAGCGAACCAAGCAGCGAGAGAAAAAGCACAAGGGGCGGAGCTATTGTAGACTCGCAGCCAGTGAGATCTCTCCGGCTTTTGTTGACGTCCGGATTGCCCCGCCCACTCCCTCCATCAACCTTGAGGTTGCAAGGAAGGGAATCTCTGGGGCGCGCCGGGCACCGCCCACCTAGTGAAGGCTCTGACCAATGGGGACAGAGCAGGCTGTGCAGGTTAGGTAGTGTTGGCTGGAAGAGGATGGGTTGCACCGTGCCGTAGTGGTGCGGAGAGGGGGGGCAGAGCGGAGCCCGGGGGGTGAGGAGGACGGAGCCGGCGGAGGACGGGGGAGGGGCAGCGCGGCATTCCTGTCACCGGAGAGACGGTACGGTGTGACACGGCGGGACATGGAGGGGCCCTCCCAGGAAGGTGACCTGCTCACTGTGACCCATGAGCTCCGGAGCGGTGAGTGCTGAGGAGACCCCCCCATCCCCCTACCACTGTGTGTCCAGGTAGAGTCTGCTCCGCCCACTGGTGTGCCCCTCCCCCTAATGTCACCCCCCCTCCCCCTGTACCCCCAGACTACCCCTCCCCCCTGTACCCCCAGACTACGTACTCACCCCCTAATGTCATCCCCCTGTACCCGCAGACCAAGTACCCCCTCCCCCTAATGTCACCCCCCTGTACCCCCAGACTACCCCTCCCCCTAATGTCACCCCCCTGTACCCCCAGACTACCCCTCCCCCTAATGTCACCCCCCTGTACCCCCAGACTACGTACTCACCCCCTAATGTCACCCCCCCTGTACCCCCAGACCAAGTACCCCCTCCCCCTAATGTCACCCCCCTGTACCCCCAGACTACCCCCCTAATGTCACCCCCTCCCCCTGTACCCCCAGACTACGTACTCACCCCCTAATGTCACCCCCTCCCCCCTGTACCCCCAGACTACACCCCTAATGTCACCCCCCCTCCCCCTGTACCCCTAGACTACCCCCCTGTACCCCCAGACTACCCCTCCCCCTAATGTCACCCCCTCCCCCTGTACCCCCAGACTACCCCTCCCCCTAATGTCACCCCCCTGTACCCCCAGATTACCCCCCTAATGTCACCCCCTGTACCCCCAGACCAAGTACCCCCTCCCCCTAATGTCACCTCCCTACCCCCCTGTACCCCCAGACTACGTACTCTCCCCCTAATGTCGCCCCCTGTACCCCCAGACTACCCCCTGTCACCCCCCCTGTACCCCCAGACTACCCCTCCCCCTAATGTCACCTCCTGTACCCCCAGACTACCCCTCCCTCTAATGTCACCTCCTGTACCCCCAGACTACCCCTCCCTCTAATGTCACCCCCCTGTACCCCCAGACTACCCCCTGTCACCCCCCCTGTACCCCCAGACTACCCCTCCCCCTAATGTCACCCCCCTGTACCCCCAGACTACACCCTAATGTCACCCCCCCTGTACCCCCAGACTACCCCTCCCCCTAATGTCACCCCCCTGTACCCCCAGACTACACCCTAATGTCACCCCCCCTGTACCCCCAGACTACCCCTCCCCCTAATGTCACCCCTCCCCCTGTACCCCCCTGTCACCCCCTGTACCCCCAGACCAAGTACCCCCTCCCCCTAATGTCACCCCCTACCCCCCTGTACCCCCAGACTACGTACTCTCCCCCTAATGTCGCCCCCTGTACCCCCAGACTACCCCCTGTCACCCCCCCTGTACCCCCAGACTACCCCTCCCCCTAATGTCACCTCCTGTACCCCCAGACTACCACTCCCCCTAATGTCACCTCCTGTACCCCCAGATTACCCCTCCCCCTAATGTCACCCCCCTGTACCCCCAGACTACACTCTAATGTCACCCCCCTGTACCCCCAGACTACCCCTCCCCCTAATGTCACCCCCCTACCCCCCTGTACCCCCAGACTACGTACTCTCCCCCTAATGTTGCCCCCCTGTACCCCCAGACTACCCCCTGTCACCCCCCCTGTACCCCCAGACTACCCCTCCCCCTAATGTCACCTCCTGTACCCCCAGACTACCCCTCCCCCTAATGTCACCTCCTGTACCCCCAGATTACCCCTCCCCCTAATGTCACCCCCCTGTACCCCCAGACTACACCCTAATGTCACCCCCCTGTACCCCCAGACTACCCCTCCCCCTAATGTCACCCCTCCCCCTGTACCCCCAGATTACCCCCCTAATGTCACCCCCTGTACCCCCAGACCAAGTACCCCCTCACCCTAATGTCACCCCCTGTACCCCCAGACTACCCCCCTAATGTCACCCCCTCCCCCTGTACCCCCAGACTACGTACTCTCCCCCTAATGTCGCCCCCTGTACCCCCAGACTACCCCCTGTCACCCCCCCTGTACCCCCAGACTACCCCTCCCCCTAATGTCACCTCCTGTACCCCCAGACTACCCCTCCCCCTAATGTCACCCCCCTGTACCCCCAGACTACCCCCTGTCACCCCCCCTGTACCCCCAGACTACCCCTCCCCCTAATGTCACCTCCTGTACCCCCAGACTACCCCTCCCCCTAATGTCACCTCCTGTACCCCCAGATTACCCCTCCCCCTAATGTCACCCCCCTGTACCCCCAGACTACACCCTAATGTCACCCCCCCTGTACCCCCAGACTACCCCTCCCCCTAATGTCACCCCTCCCCCTGTACCCCCCTAATGTCACCCCCTGTACCCCCAGACCAAGTACCCCCTCCCCCTAATGTCACCCCCTACCCCCCTGTACCCCCAGACTACGTACTCTCCCCCTAATGTCGCCCCCTGTACCCCCAGACTACCCCCTGTCACCCCCCCTGTACCCCCAGACTACCCCTCCCCCTAATGTCACCTCCTGTACCCCCAGACTACCCCTCCCCCTAATGTCACCTCCTGTACCCCCAGACTACCCCTCCCCCTAATGTCACCTCCTGTACCCCCAGATTACCCCTCCCCCTAATGTCACCCCCCTGTACCCCCAGACTACACTCTAATGTCACCCCCCTGTACCCCCAGACTACACTCTAATGTCACCCCCCTGTACCCCCAGACTACCCCTCCCCCTAATGTCACCCCCCTGTACCCCCAGACTACGTACTCTCCCCCTAATGTTGCCCCCCTGTACCCCCAGACTACCCCCTGTCACCCCCCCTGTACCCCCAGACTACCCCTCCCCCCTAATGTCACCTCCTGTACCCCCAGACTACCCCTCCCCCTAATGTCACCTCCTGTACCCCCAGATTACCCCTCCCCCTAATGTCACCCCCCTGTACCCCCAGACTACACCCTAATGTCACCCCCCTGTACCCCCAGACTACCCCTCCCCCTAATGTCACCCCTCCCCCTGTACCCCCAGATTACCCCCCTAATGTCACCCCCTGTACCCCCAGACCAAGTACCCCCTCCCGCTAATGTCACCCCCCTACCCCCCTGTACCCCCAGACTACGTACTCTCCCCCTAATGTCGCCCCCCTGTACCCCCAGACTACCCCCTGTCACCCCCCCTGTACCCCCAGACTACCCCTCCCCCTAATGTCACCTCCTGTACCCCCAGACTACCCCTCCCCCTAATGTCACCTCCTGTACCCCCAGATTACCCCTCCCCCTAATGTCACCCCCCTGTACCCCCAGACTACCCCTCCCCCTAATGTCACCCCCCCGTACCCCCAGATTACCCCTCCCCCCTAATGTCACCCCCCTGTACCCCCAGACTACACCCTAATGTCACCCCCCTGTACCCCCAGACTACCCCTCCCCCTAATGTCACCCCCCTCCCCCTGTACCCCCAGACTAAGCACCCCCTCCCCCTAATGTCACCTCCCTCCCCCTGTACCCCCAGACTACCCTTCCCCCTAATGTCACCCCCCTCCCCCTGTACCCCCAGACTACCCCCCTAATGTCACCCCCCTGTACCCCCAGACTACCCCTCCCCCTAATGTCACCCCCCTCCCCCTGTACCCTCAGACTACCCCCCTAATGTCACCCCCTGTACCCCCAGACTACCCCTCCCCCTAATGTCACCCCCCTGTACCCCCAGACTACCCCTCCCCCTAATGTCACCCCCTCCCCCTGTACCCCCAGACTAAGTACCCCCTCCCCCTAATGTCACCCACCTGCACCCCCAGATCAAGTACCCCTCAAATGTTACCCCCCTGTACCCTCAGCCTAAGTACCCCCTCCCCCCTTATGTCACCCCCTGTACCCCCAGCCTAAGTACCCCCTCATGTCACCCCCCTGTACCTTCAGCCTTAGTACCCCCCCTGTACCCCCCCTAGACTAAGTACCCCCTCCCCCTATACCCCAGACCAAGTACCTCCCTGCACCCTCAGACTAAGTACCCCTTCTCCCTAATGTTACCCTCTTCCCCCTAATAATACCCCCAGCCTAAGTACCCCCTCCCCCTATTGTCACCCCCTGTACCCCCAGACTAAGTACCCCCTCCCGCTAATGCCACCCCCCTGTACCCCCAGACTAAGTGGCCGTCCCCCATGTCACCCCCCTGAACCCCCAGACTAAGAACCCCTCCCCCTAATGTTACCCCCTCCCCCCATACTCCTAGACTAAGAACCGCCTCCTCCTAATGTCACCCCCTCCCCCTGTACCCCCAGACTAAGTACCCCTCCCCCTAATGTCATCCCCCTGTACCCCTCCTCCACGGACTTAGTACCCCCTCACCCCTGTACCTCCAGACTAAGAACCCCCTTTCCCTAATGTAACCCCCCTCCCCCCTTGTACCCCCCAGACTAAGTACCCCTAGACTGAGTACCTCCTTCCCCTAATGTTACCCCCAGACTAAGTACCTCCAGACTAAGTACCACCTCCCCCTAATGCCCCCCCTGTACCCCAAGCCTAAGTATCCCCTATACCTCAGAATAAATACCCCCTCCCCCCATACCCCCAGACTAAGTACCTTTGTGTGTGTTTTTGTATATTTGTGGTGTTCATGTTGTGGGTGCGCTACACTTCACCTCTTAGCTCCTCCCTCATTTCATCCCATTGGAGGGGCCATGGTTCTCACGTCGTGGGTGTATGAGTGCTGCCAGCACTGGGGGGAGCTACAGTTCATTGAGGGAACCATGAATGCCAACATGTACTGTGACATACTGAAGCAGAGCATGATCCCCTCCCTTCAGATACTGGGCCACAGGGCAGTATTCCAATATAACGACCCCAAACACCTCCAAGATGACCACTGCCTTGCTAAAGAAGCTGAGGGTAAAGGTGATGGAGTGGCCAATCATGTCTCCAGACCTAAACCCTATTGAGCATCTGTGGGGCATCCTCAAATGGAAGATGGAGGAGCACAAGGTCTCTAACATCCACCAACTCTGTGATGTCATCATGGAGGAGTGGAAGAGGACTCCAGTGGCAACCTGTGAAGCTCTGGTGAACTCCATGCCCAAGAGGGTTAAGGCAGTGCTGCAAAATAATGGTGGACACACAAAATATTGACACTTTGGGCCCAATTTGGACATTTTTACTTAGGGGTGTACTTACTTTTGTTACCAGCGGTTTAGACATTATTGGCTGTGTGTTGAGTTATTTTGAGGGGACAGCAAATTTACACTGTTATACAAGCTGTACACTCACTACTTTACATTGTAGCAAAGTGACATTTCTTCAGTGTTGTCACATGAAATAAAATATTTACAAAAATATGAGGGGTGTACTCACTTTTGTGAGATACTGAATATCGTTGCATTTAATGCAATATAAAATTACTCACATAAAGTGCAGCGCTCTCTTTCAGTAAAGCGCATTCAAATTATAGCATAAATAAATATCAGAAAACAGTGTAAAAATTATCTATCTATCTAATCTAATCTATCTTTTCCATGAGACCATCTTTTTCCTATATATATATATATATATGTGTGTATGTATGTATGTATGTATGTGTGTATGTATGTATGTATATATATATATATGTATGTATATGTATATATATGTATGTATGTATGTATGTGTATATATATATATACAGGGCTTGACAAATTTTCCTGAAATCTAGGAGCCAGCTAAAAAAGTTAGGAGCCAGTTTTTTTTTTTTAAACTAACAACCAAGCTTTATTTAATAAAACGGATACTAAATTTACACATAAATACGACTAGAACCCCACTCTCCTCTATAGCACAATTGGATGAAAACAGACTGTCTGTCTCTTTCCATCCGATGCCATCTGATCCGATCCACGGGATGGATAGAAAATAGAACCACCATCCGTCTGCTTTTGGTGGACAGGATCAGATGGCGGCAGATTACTGCTCCATAGAGGAGAATCAAGGGTCCGATCAGGTCTGCCTGAAAAACTGACAGGCGGACCTGATCAGACAGCCCGTGTGAAAGGGGCCTTCGGCTGTGGCATGGCGATGAGGAAAAAAAAAGGATATATATATATATATATATATAGATATATATTTATATATTTTTTTTAATAATTGGAAAAAAAAGAATTTTTTTTTAATAATTAAAAAAAAAAAGAAAAAAATATTATTAATTTTTTTTTTTTTTTACATTTAAAAAATAAATTAAATAATAATAACCACACTCCCTGTCAAAGGTAACTAACTGGACAGGGAGATGGTGATGAATGAATTGAGAACAAAAAGGCAGTGGAAACAGTCATTACAACAGTCATTACTCCCGGCCTCCACAAGAGGGCGCCAGTTCCCCCATTGGAAGCCTGTCATCTCAAGTAGGCCGAAAAGCCGGGGCCTCAATTTTCGGACGGCCCGGAAGTCCGTGCACTCTGTGCGCGGAAGTCCGGGCAAAAATGACAGGACACCTTCTGCAGGGCACCCCCAGGCGCCAGGTCGCTAATTCTAGTCGCAAATGCGACCTGGCGCCCGGGGATTGTCGAGCCCTGTATATATATATATATATATATATATATATATATATATATATACATATACACAGTTCATCTATAAATGATTCCATGTCTATGGAAAAAAGTGCAGTCCTATAAACCCAAAACTTTTTATTAACCACTTTAGTCCCGCTCAGTGTGTCTCTACTGCGGCACAGTGGCTCGTTCCCGTCCTGTGACGTAGACCTACGTAGCTGGACTCCTCCCCTTGTGGCCGGCGCTCGCGCGCCGCCGGAGGCTCGCTTCCGCTGTATTCAGTCACAGCGGGAGTCAGGCCAGGGGAGGAGCGGCGGAGATCACCGCTGCTCTTCCCCGATCGTCTTGGAATCGAGTTTGCAGATCCGCCCGCTTGTGTAAACAGAGCGGGCGGATCTCCTAAGTGACAGACAGTGACAGATTGCAGGGTTCAGCATAGCTGAACCCTGGATCTGTCCTTGTGTCACTCAGTCACCTCCCCCCACACACGTCAGTAAGCACCAGGCATACATTAACCCCTCCCTCTCCAATAAAATTAACCCCTTCCCTGCCAGTGTCATTTTTACAGTAACAGTGCATATTTATAGCACTGATTACTGTAGTAATGTCACTGGTACCCCCAAAAGTGTCAAAAATGTCAGTCAAGGGTCCGATCTGTCCGCCGCAATGTCGCAGTCCCGCAAAAAAAAATCGCAGATTGCCGCCATTACTCGTTAAAAAAAAAAAAAACACCAAAAATGACAGAAATCTTTCCCTTAGTTAGTAAACGCAATAACTTTTGCGCAAACCAATCAAAATACGCTTATTGTGATTTTTTTTTTTTTTTACCAAACATAGGTAGCAGAAAACAAATTGGTGAAAAATTTTAAAAAATTTAATTTTTAAATTTTTTTGGGGGGAAATTTCATATAAAAAAATGTGAAAAATATTGTTATTTTTTCAAAATTTACGCTCTTTTTTTGTTTATAGCGCAAAAAGTAAAAATCGCACAGGTGATCAAATACCACCAAAAGAAAGCTCTGTTTGTGGGAAAAAAAGGACGTAAATTTTGTTTGGGTACGGCGTTGCATGACCGCGCAATTGTCAGTTAAATTTGCACAGTGCCGAATCGCAAAAAGTGGCCTGGACGTAAGACAGCAAAATCCTCCGGTGGTAAAGTGGTTAATTGCCCCTGATCACCACAGTGCCCTTCACCCCACCTATGGGTGTCTTCTCACCTGCTTGAACAGAGCTCAGTAATTAAAGGTCTATATGCACTTTGCAGTGTTATAAGTGGCACCGCTCCCGCTGGCTGTACACTCCAAATCCGTGTCTCTCAGCCAGGGCCGGATTAAGAGCATCATGGGCTTGGTGCTGAGGATTTTGAAGGGCCTTAAGGGCCGTGCCTTGGCATGCACCCAGAGGAGGAAGGGTGCAGCCATGCATGCCTAATTCAACATGGGATGCTGTCTCTGAAGCCCATAAACACATCCATGCATCGGCAACTGTCCCTCCTTGTCCGGCCTTCGTGCTGTGTGGGGAGGTTCTGAGGGAGCTGCCTGAGGAAGCGAGCATAGAAGCCAGACTTCTGTGTTTACAAGTGACAGAAGAGCGGTAACAGTGAATATGGCCAACCCGGGGCCTATATTAAGGTAGGAGCCTGGAGCTGCAGCTCCAATAGCTCCTACGTTAATCTGGCCTTGCTCTCAGCGTGGTGTCAAACATATAGGAGGCAAGAGGAAAGATCCATAGTGCAAATTGCTAATAAAAAGTATTTCCATATAAAAATCCACTCACATTTCGGAAGTAAAAAAACAGGCATTTCGCAACGAACCTCAGCATGTGCAGCTCCGCCTAGGCCCGGCGTGATTACGCCACCGCCCACCTCACGCCTAGAGCCCAATGGGCTTTCTCAAAGCTCAGGCTTCATTGAAGGGGAGCGCTGCACTTTTTTTTGGGACTGTATACAGGTGAATCTCATAAAATGAGAATATCATCAAAAAGTTAATTTATTTCAGTAATTAAATTAAAAATGCGAAACTCGTATATTTTATATAGATGTGATTATATTTCAAGCATTTCTTATTTTTAATTTTGATGATTACAGCGAGTGACACCCCACAATTCTGTATCTCGGAAAATTAGAATATTACATAAGACCAATAAAAAAAGGATTTTATATACAGAAATGTTGGCACATGCCCCGTACACACGTGCAGATTATCTGAAGACTTTTGTCTTCAGATTTACCTTTTCTATGTAGTGCAAGGGCCTGCTGGATTGCATACAAATTGAAAGTGTTTAGGTTTGACCTCATATTATATGGTTTTGGTAAGTCTGCAGACAATCTGCACGTGTGTACGGGGCATTAGTGAAAAGTCTGTCCATGTACAGTATAGAAAGCTCTCAATACTTGGTCGGGGCTCCTTTTGCATGAATTACTGCATCAATGCGGCGTGGCATGGAGGCGATCAGCCTGTGGCACTGCTGAGGTGTTATGGAAGCCCAGGTTGCTTTGATAGCGGCCTTCAGCTCATCTGCATTGTTGGGTCTGGTGTCTCTCATCTTCCTCTCGACAATCCCCCACAGATTCTCTATGGGGTTTAGGTCAGCCAAGTTTGCTGGCCAACAGAGGCGTAACTAGAACCTTCAGGGCCCCCGGTGCAAGAAACAGTGAAGGGCCCCCCAGACCCCTGGACGGGGTCCTTCCCTTCAAGCCTGGGGCTCTTCCCACTGATACTGGGGCCCTTTACTCTCGTTGCGGGGCCCTTTATAACAGTCCCGCAGCGGGACCGTTTCACAAGTTCTGCAGTGGGTTCCCTTCTTGCCATCTTGGGGCCTCCCCACAGTGGTGGAATGCCAGGGTCCCAGTCGCAAGTGTGACCTTTGCGATCCTGGAAGTTTACCCACTGCTGTCAGTAGATTTTATTTTTTGGTATTTTATTTGTCTTATTTTTTATTCATTTTATTTTATTTTTTTAACAATGTGACTGACTATGACTCTGTCCATTCAGAAAAGGAAGGAGCTGGTAAATTACATATTTACCGACCCCCTTCCTGGTTCTCTATTGTGACACATCCACTGCAGCAGCCGGTAGGAGAGGGAAGGGAGCACAGTGGGGGGGATACCAGGGTAGCACACAGGGGCCCAGAGACAGCAGAACACAAGTGAACTGGATAGGAGGAGTGGCGGGGGCAGCATACAGAGGAACCAATGCAGCTACAGGAGGAAAAAGGAGGACAGTGATTTCTCTACATGCTGCCCCCGCCCCCCTCCTATCCAGGTGTACAGGGGAGCCGCACAGGCCCCCCAGGAGCATGGGGCCCGGTTGCAATTGCAAATCCTGCAACCCCTGTAGTTACACCCCTGCTGGCCAATCAAGCACAGTGATACCATGATCATGTGACCAGGTATTGGTAGTTTTGGCAGTGTGGGCGGTGCCAAGTCCTGCTGGAAAATTAAAGCAGCATCTCCATAAAGCTGGTCTGCAGAGGGAAACGTGAAGTACTCTAGAACAGGGTTTCTCAACCTTTTTTCAGTCAAGGCACCCTTTAAAATTTTGCACAGTTTCGAGGCACCCCATTCTAATGTTTGAAAAATCAAACTGATATTTTTACATATCGCAGCACACACATAGGACACCCAACAATAGAGGCAATTTATTCTTACAAAGCAAATCCATCTTTGCACACTGGTACTGACTGGTATTTAGTGTTTCTCTTCTCTCTGTGTTTCTCTCCCTCACTTAGCTATCTTGACCCCCATTGCTGAAAGCCACCAGCTTTCACCACTCTGAGAGATTTCGGCTGGATTCTGAATTTTCAGAGATCTGCTCTGGTTCCGTCCAAAAAAGCTGAACTATCTGGGTCTGACTCTGGACTCGGCCTTAGCAGATGGTCATCCCTTCAGACTTGCATGCGGGTGCTGGGCCTGATGGTCCAGCGCTTTTTCTCAACTTGTGTTGTCTCCTCCTTCCCAAGGGGTTTTCCTACAGCAGCTCAGGATCAGTCAGACATTGTACTTTTCGCCATCACCATTTGGTTGGCGCCGGATTTTATTTTGTGACTTACATTTGACTGCTGGGCCTGATGGTGTCTACCTTCGAGGCAGTTCTGTTTGCACAGTTCCGTACGAGGTCCCTGCAAAGGGAGATCTTGCCCAAATGGGACAAGACTCAGCAGTCTGGGCAATCTGATCCGGCTGAGTCGGGGTATGAAAGAGTCCCTAAAATGGTGGCTTCGTTCTCCGTCTGGGCAAATCCTTCCTCCCTTTGTATTGGACAGTGGTCACCAAAGATGCCAGCCTGTCCTGCTGGGGAGGCATCCTCAGCAAAAATTCTGCTCCGGGGATCTGGACACTGGAAGAGTCCAGACTACCGATCAATGTCTTGGAACTCCGAGCGATCAGACTGTGCCTGGAACATTGGACTGATCGCCTTCAGGGATGTCCAGTGCACATTCAATCAGACAATGCCATGGCTGTGGCTTATGTCAATCACAGGGGGGGCACAAGAAGTGACCTGGCTGCTCTGGAGGTAGCCGGCATTCTAAGGTGGGCAGAACGGTTCGTTCCAGCCCTCTCCGCTGTACACATTCCCGGGGTGGAAAAACTGGCAGGCGGATTACCTCAGTCGGCGGGCGATGGTCCAAGGGGAGTGGTCCCTTCATCCGGAGGTGTTTAATCAGTTGTGTCTCCGGTGGGGTATTCCCAAGGTGGATCGGTTGGCGTCCTGGCTCAACAGAAAGGTGCAGAGGTTTGTGGCTCCGTCACGGGATCCTCTAGCGCAGTGGTCCTCAACTCCAGTCCTCAGGGCCCACTAACAGGCCAGATTTTAAGTATTACCTTGGGGAGATGCAGACTAGAGTACTGCAATCACTGAGCAGCAAATGATATCACCTGGGATGTATTTCAGTTATCTTGCAAACCTGGCCTGTTAGTGGGCCCTGTAGGCCAGGGTTGAGGACCACTGCTCTAGCGGACGCCACATGCACGTGGTGGCCTGGTAAGGTCAGTATCATCTGATTTATGCCTTTCCTCCTCTCAAGCTTCTGCCAAGACTTCTACGCAGGATCGAGGCAGAACATAGTCTGGTAATTTTAGTGGCCCCGGACTGGCCTCGCTTGGCTTGGTACGCCGATCTGGTGCGGCTGGTGGCCGACATTCCTTGGAAGCTTCCTCTCAGGGAGGATCTGCTGTCCCAAGGAGCAATCTGTAAAACAGGATGGAAGTCGCTGACTTTGACGGCTTGGCTGTTGACTGCCAGATGCTGAAGGATAGAGGTTTGTCTGAGTCGGGGATTCCAACTCTGTTAAAAGCTAGGAAATCTACCTCTAGGAAGTTTTACCATCGTACGTGGAAGAAGTACATTGCATGGTGTGAGTCTCTTGGGGTTCATCCTCGTTCTTTTTCAGTGGCTCGGATCTTAACCTTCCTTCAACGGGGGGGGTTGAGCAGAAACTAGCCTTGAGTACTATCAAGGGCCAGGTGTTGGCCTCTAGCGGTTTTCTTTTAATGGCCCTTGGCCACACACTCCCTGGTGCATACTTTCTTCAGGGAGTTCGGCACTTGGCTCCTCCAGTGCGGTCTCCGTTACCACCTTGGGATCTCAGTCCTCCAGAAGCCTCCCTTTGAGAATCTTCAGGAGATTCCCCTGCTGACGCTATCCCAGAAAGATGCCTTTTTGGTGTCTATCGCCTCTACGCGCAGGGTGTTGGAATTGGCGGCGTTATCCTGTTGAAGACTTCCCGATGACGTTATTCAGAAAAATGCATTGTGGTCTGTACACCATCTAGACTTTCGGTTAACCAGTGACGTCACTTCCTGCATTACTGTGGAACGCACACCGGCCGCAGCCTCGGGGTTACAGTCTAAGGGTTAGCCAGTCAGCTGGTAACGGAGGGGGATGTAATTCAAACTTTGGCGGTTTTTACCTGTGCCGGTTTGGACACTTCCGGTTTGTAAGCACAATACCGTAGATTGCTTTATTGGCTCTTTGAATACGGAGTTGCACTATTATCTGTCCTTAGTTCTTTTCCTTTATATCTATCTCAGTTGGTGGAGAGGAGAGAGAACACTATCTATGTGATCTGATATTGAGTGATCTGGAAAAGCGACTTGCATACCTCGGTTGTTGAGGGGGGGGGGGGGGGGGAGACAGTATCTTAAAGATATAATATCCTGTGATCTGGAAAAGCGATATAGGTCCCAGTGACCTGGGACTATATCTGGTGTGGATTGGCTCACGAGGTGGACAAAGGTTTAACCCTTCAATCACGGTGTTGGGCAGACTATTTACCTCTTCTTTTTACAATTTATGGACTATATTCATCCTTTTCTAATCTATTTATATGTGTAATTGTTGTAGTCACAATACTCTTCACTATTTATTTATACAGAAGAGCACTTTCAGTAAGCACAGTGGTTTGCACATGTTTATTTATGTATTAATTTTATTGTGTTATTGATATGTATGGAATATTTGCACGGTGACACTTTACATAGTTACAGTTTGAAGGTAGTGTCACATATACAGTATTTATTTGCACATTTTTTGGTTAGCCAGCCCTTAAAGCAGAGTTCCACCCATTTTAACCACTTAACCCCCTGGGAAGATTTTACCCCCTTCCTGACCAGGGCCTATTTTGCGATTCGGCACTGCGTGACTTTAACGGACAATTGCGTGGTCGTGCGACGCTGTACCTAAAATAATTTGACGTCCTTTTTTTCCCACAAACAGAGCTTTCTTTTGGTGGTATTTTTTTTTTTTTTGATCATGCACTATAAACAAAAAAAGAGCGTCAATTTTGCAAAAATAACAATATTTTTCACATTTTTTTATATGAAATTCCCCCCCAAAAAATGTAAAAATCTAAATTTTTAACATTTTAGGCCAATTTGTTTTCTGCTACCTATGTTTGGTAAAAAAAAATCGCAAAAAGCGTATTTTGATTGGTTTGCGCAAAAGTTATTGCGTTTACTAACTAAGGGAAAGATTTTTGTCAATTTTGTTGTTTTTTTTTTTTTAACGAGTAATGGCGGCGATCTACGATTTTTTTTTTTTTTTTTTTTCTGCGGGACTGCGACATTGCGGCGGACAGATCGGACCCTTGACTGACATGTTTATTTATGTATTTATTTTATTGTGTTATTGATATGTATGGAATATTTGCACGGTGACACTTTATAGTTACAGTTTGAAGGTAGTGTCACATATTTATTTGCACAGTTTTTTGGTTAGCCAGCCCTTAAAGCGGAGTTCCAGCCATTTTAATAAGCTTAGATGTATGTAATCCCCTTTAAAAATGCTTTTGCCAATGTAAACTATTTTTTTTTTTATGCAAGGAAATACCTTTTTTTTTTTTTTTTTTTTTTTTTTTTCTTCTTTATCCATCTGCACTTCCGGGTCCGGCCGCCTATAGGCGGTTACGTCACTCGGCAATTTGCAAGGGCTCCTGGGATAGCGGCATCATGTATACCAGCATACCTTGCGAATCACCTAGTGACGAAATCTCGCATTATTACACCGGCACCGGCTGTACTCAGGGATGTATTGCTTTGAGTCCGTGCTCCGATCCGCGGTTCTAAGTAATTTTCTAGTAAAAAATACAGATTTTTAACTTCACGTAAGCAACAAGTGTCAGAAAAAGGCCGGGTCTTTAAGAGGTTAAACTGCCCTCACTTACAGACGGAAGTTCATTCCTTTGATCTAAAAGAAGGAAATGATACATTGTAAAACATTGTGTTTCTAGTTGTCTAGCAGTCTTAGGTCTCTTTCACATGGGCGTTTCGTATTTCCGTATATCACCCCATCCGTTTGCGGGTGATATACGGACATAATGCATGTCAATGGGATTGCGTATGTCAGTGGATGACCATCCGCTGACATCCGATTTGCGTCCTTTCAGTTCTGTCCTGTTTTTTGGAACGGAACAGAACCCTATTTTTCTTCCCTTTTTAAAATGTCATCCGCTGACATCCGAAATCCCATTGGGATGCATTATGTCCCTATATCACCCACAAACGGATGGTGTGATATACAGAGCATATCGAAATATGGTCCACCCCGTGTGAAAGAGGCCTTAAACAATGTTGATAAACATTTGACAGCTGTGAGTGAGCAGAGAACAGCTCTGTAAGAATCGAGAACATGCCGTTTTTGAGATTGTAAGGGGGGGGGGGGGGCTAATCAAGATTGTGATATTTTTTTTTTTTTTTAGTAAAAGGCGAAAGATTTTTTCGATCTGAAGAGAAACCAGAGTATATGATTTTTTTTTTTTTTTTTTAATCGATTAATCGTGCAGATCTAGTTTGCGCAAGGGTTATATCATCTACAAACGATGGGATATTTTTTTTTTTTTTTACTAGTATTGGCGACGATCAACGACTTGTAGTGGGACTGTGATATATTTGCGGACAAATTGGACACCTGACACTTTTTCAAAACTTTTTGGGGACCAGTGACCTCAATACAGTGATCAGTGCTAAAACAAAAATACGCACTGTCACTCTACTAATGACACTGACTGGAAAGGGGTTAACATCAGGGGCAATCAAAGGGTTCAGAAACAAAAAGAGTGATGCTGAGCACCCTGCTCCTGCGCTCAGAACCAGGTCCTCAGGCTGCCTTGATCTTGGAACTCACACTTGGCATCCCATATGGCTAAGCCTTGCTGCCCCCTACGACCGGGGTGGTCGAAAACACTGTAAATACAAACACAAAGAAAGGGCGCACCAGCCTAGCGCATTATCCTCAACGGGCTTTTAATAACATAGGTTAGAATCAACTACTCACAAACATGCGTGATAAACCAGCATATCAATTCCAAAGAGCAGCATCAATAGAAAAGTCCAATGTCTCATGGCTCTGAGGAAGAAGCACGGCCTCGAAACGCGTCAGCCCTCTGTCTACATGAGACATTGGACTTTTCTATTGATGCTGCTCTTTGGAATTGATATGCTGGTTTATCACGCATGTTTGTGAGTAGTTGATTTTAACTTATGTTATTAAAAGGATAATGCGCTAGGCTGGTGCGCCCTTTCTTTGTATTTGCAATCAAAGGGTTAACTGTGTGCCTAGGTTGTGCTTACTCACTGTGAGGAAGGTGCTTTGATCAGGGGAAGACACAAATCTGTGTTTCTGCTTGTCAGAAACACAGGATCTGTGCCTTTCCTTGTTTACATAGGCAGATTGTCGTTGTGCCTGTGTCCTGTGTAATTGGCAGGTGCAAGCGGACATCGACTATGCAGTACCCGCTGCTGGGCTCCCGCAGTGCAGTATTATAGCGGGAGTTATAGCGGGAGCGGGTTACGCGCCCCAGACTCGGAAGTGTCAGATCATGTACTAGGTACGTGATCTGGCGCAGAGTGGCCATCCTGCTGCAGTATATGTACTGTGGGCGCAGGGGTCCGCAAGTGGTTAAGGGATAAGTTCATCTTCGGGGACTTGTTAAATCTGTAAGATTTGTTAGTGGAAAAAAAAAAAAAACTGGCTCCTAGAGCTACACGATTATTTGTTTCAAAATTGCAATGTCGATTCACACCCCCCCCCCCCCCCCCCCCATCTTAATTCCCTCGATTCATACATAGAAGAGCCGTTCTCTGCTCACTTACAGCTGTCCAAAAAAAAAAAAAATCAACATAGCCAAGGCTGGGAGATAACTATAAACACAATGTTTTACAATGTATCATTTTGTTCTTTTTAGATCAAAGGGTTAACCGCGGTCTGTAAATAAAGGCAGTTTAACCAATTAAGGACTAAGCCTTTTTCTGACACTTGTTGATTACAAGTTAAAATCTAGCAAAATTTTTTTGCTAGAAAATTACTTGGGGCTCTATATATATATATATATATATATATATATATATATATATATATACACTACCTCGGCTTATACTCGAGTAACGGTCTCACTTACGTTTTAAAAGTGGCGCCAACATGTCAGCGCGCATGCCCTGTCTGCCCGGGAATAGCTGAACATGTACGGGCTTTCCCGAGCATCGGCAGTGCATGCACGGTGACGTATTGGTGCTGGGCTGCGCCATTTTTAAATGTAAGGCGCCTCACCGACAGGTAAGTGAGACTCCTCTGCAGCCCCTGCATTTCCTCATGCAGTGCTGCGGGCATGGTACAGGACATTCTCCTGTACCATGCCCGCAGCACTGCATCTCCTGTACCATCACCTGGGCCATGCCCGTACCATGCCTGTACCATCTCCTGTACCATGCCCACAGCCCCTGTTTTGGGTCTCGTTGGTGGTCCAGTTAGGTCCGGTAGCTGCTGCATTTCCCACCCTAGGCTTATACTCCAGTCAATACGTTTTCCCACTTTTTTGTGGTAGAATTTGGTGCCTTGGCTTATACTCGAGTATATATGGTATATATAAATATAATATGTATATATATTTTTTTTTTTAGCAGTGATCCTAGAGAATAAAATGGCAGTCGTTGCAATATTTTATGTCGCACTGTATTTGCGCAGCGGTCTTTCAAACACAATTTTTTGAAAAAAAATAAAAAATACACTTTAATGAAATAAAAAAGAAAAAAAAAAAAAAAACGGTAAAGTTAGCCCAACTTTTTTGTGTAATGTGAAAGATGATGTTACGCCGAGAATTGTGATCTTTATTCTAAGCAAAAAAAAATCATGATTCTCATTTTATCCAGAATCGTGCAGCTCTCTACTGGCTCCTAACTTTTTTAGCTAGCTCTTAGATTCAAAGCAAATTTGTTAGGCCCAGATCTAATCCTTGCCCCACTCTGTCCAAAACGTATGTTATAAAAAAAAAAATGGTTTTGGCCGTGGCTGAGTTTTAATAATTTTTGCTGAGTTTTTTTGTATTTCCTTCTACCATGATCTGTGTAAGATTCCTTATGAAGTCTGTGCCCCGTCTAACTTAATGCTGGGAAAAAATGGTTAAAATGTAACAAGCTAGCTATGAAAGATATCTCAGGCATTTATGAGGCAGCAGAGGAAGAGAATAGATTGGAAGTGACTGAGATCTACAATTCCTTTATATTTTCTTCATTTCTGTTTCGTTCATTGACAGACACAGCTTCTCCATTATGCAAAAATATAGGGTTATATCATCTCCCACAGGAGTAGGACACACTAGGCAGAAAAAAGACTTTGCTATGCCTATGGGCAGTCCTAGGTGGTATACGTTCCCCTCTCTGCTATAGGCCTTCAGTTTTTTTTCTGCCTAGTCAGGAGTAAGGACCTAGTTCCCTGCCAGGATCTCTGGACCTGGCAATTTTTTTTCTTTTTTTAAATGGCTTTTTTTTTTTTTTTTCTCCTGTGTTTTTTTTTTTTTTTTTTGTGTGAGATCTGCAATCAACTGCCAGACTGGGCGACAGGGTGGATATCTAGATCCAGTGGTTCCCCCCCCCCCCCCGGTCTGGCCAGCGAGTGTGTGCAGACCCCAGCTCTGAGCTGGGTCGGTCGAAACATAGTCCCACTGGACGGGGGCTGGCCTGTGAGTTAAAGACCCGTATGACCGCTATGATGCTTCAGGAAAAAATGTCAAGTAATGACTTGCATGCAAAATTTCTCAAGGTTTAGGAGCCATGGATCTCTTATGAGTTTCCCTCACTCTAATCACCTTGTTTGGGCCGGAGCCATGGATCTCTTATGAGTTTCCCTCACTCCTTGTTTGGGCATGACCCATGGATCTCTTACGAGTTTCCCTCACTCCTTGTTACGGCCAGAGCCATGGATCTCTTACGAGTTTCCCTCACTCTAATCACCTTGTTTGGGCCGGAGCCATGGATCTCTTACGAGTTTCCCTCACTCTAATCACCTTGTTTGGGCCAGAGCCATGGATCTCTTACGAGTTTCCCTCTATCTAATCACCTTGTTTGGGCCAGAGCCATGGATCTCTTACGAGTTTCCCTCTATCTAATCACCTTGTTTGGGCCAGAGCCATGGATCTCTTATGAGTTTCCCTCACTCTAATCGCCTTGTTTGGGCCGGAGCCATGGATCTCTTATGAGTTTCCCTCACTCCTTGTTTGGGCCGGAGCCATGGATCTCTTACGAGTGTCCCTCACTCCTTGTTACGGCCAGAGCCATGGATCTCTTACGAGTTTCCCTCACTCTAATCACCTTGTTTGGGACGGAGCCATGGATTTCTTACGAGTTTCCCTCACTCCTTGTTTGGGCATGACCCATGGATCTCTTACGAGTTTCCCTCACTCCTTGTTTTGGCCAGAGCCATGGATCTCTTACGAGTTTCCCTCACTCTAATCACCTTGTTTGGGCCAGAGCCATGGATCTCTTATGAGTTTCCCTCACTCTAATCACCTTGTTTGGGCCAGAGCCATGGATCTCTTACGAGTTTCCCTCACTCTAATCACCTTGTTTGGGCCGGAGCCATGGATCTCTTATGAGTTTCCCTCACTCTAATCACCTTGTTTGGGCCAGAGCCATGGATCTCTTACGAGTTTCCCTCACTCTAATCACCTTGTTTGGGCCGGAGCCATGGATTTCTTACGAGTTTCCCTCACTCCTTGTTTGGGCATGACCCATGGATCTCTTACGAGTTTCCCTCACTCCTTGTTTGGGCCAGAGCCATGGATCTCTTACGAGTTTCCCTCACTCTAATCACCTTGTTTGGGCCGGAGCCATGGATCTCTTACGAGTTTCCCTCACTCTAATCACCTTGTTTGGGCCAGAGCCATGGATCTCTTACGAGTTTCCCGCACTCTAATCACCTTGTTTGGGCCGGAGCCATGGATCTCTTATGAGTTTCCCTCACTCTAATCACCTTGTTTGGGCCAGAGCCATGGATTTCTTACGAGTTTCCCTCACTCCTTGTTTGGGCCGGACCCATGGATCTCTTACGAGTGTCCCTCACTCCTTGTTACGGCCAGAGCCATGGATCTCTTACGAGTTTCCCTCACTCTAATCACCTTGTTTGGGCCGGAGCCATGGATCTCTTACGAGTTTCCCTCACTCTAATCGCCTTGTTTGGGCCGGAGCCATGGATGTCTTACGAGTTTCCCTCACTCTAATCACCTTGTTTGGGCCGGAGCCATGGATCTCTTACGAGTTTCCCTCACTCCTTGTTTGGGCATGACCCATGGATCTCTTACGAGTTTCCCTCACTCCTTGTTTGGGCCGGAGCCATGGATCTCTTACGAGTTTCCCTCACTGTAATCTCCTTGTTTGGGCCAGAGCCATGGATCTCTTACGAGTTTCCCTCTATCTAATCACCTTGTTTAGGCCGGAGCCATGGATCTCTTATGAGTTTCCCTCACTCTAATCACCTTGTTTTGGGCCAGAGCCATGGATCTCTTACGAGTTTCCCTCACTCTAATCGCCTTGTTTGGGCCGGAGCCATGGATCTCTTATGAGTTTCCCTCACTCCTTGTTTGGGCCGGACCCATGGATCTCTTACGAGTGTCCCTCCCTCGCTCCTTGTTACGGCCAGAGCCATGGATCTCTTACGAGTTTCCCTCACTCTAATCACCTTGTTTGGGACGGAGCCATGGATTTCTTACACTCCTTGTTTGGGTATGACCCATGGATCTCTTACGAGTTTCCCTCACTCCTTGTTTGGGCCGGAGCCATGGATCTCTTACGAGTTTCCCTCACTCTAATCACCTTGTTTGGGCCGGAGCCATGGATCTCTTATGAGTTTCCCTCACTCTAATCACCTTGTTTGGGACGGAGCCATGGATTTCTTACGAGTTTCCCTCACTCCTTGTTTAGGCATGACCCATGGATCTCTTACGAGTTTCCCTCACTCCTTGTTTGGGCCGGAGCCATGGATCTCTTACGAGTTTCCCTCACTCTAATCACCTTGTTTGGGCCGGAGCCATGGATCTCTTACAAGTTTCCCTCACTCTAATCACCTTGTTTGGGCCGGAGCCATGGATCTCTTATGAGTTTCACTCACTCTAATCACCTTGTTTGGGCCGGAGCCATGGATCTCTTACGAGTTTCCCTCACTCCTTGTTTGGGCCGGACCCATGGATCTCTTACGAGTGTCCCTCACTCCTTGTTACGGCCAGAGCCATGGATCTCTTACGAATTTCCCTCACTCTAATCACCTTGTTTGGGACGGAGCCATGGATTTCTTACGAGTTTCCCTCACTCCTTGTTTGGGCATGACCCATGGATCTCTTACGAGTTTCCCTCACTCCTTGTTTGGGCCGGAGCCATGGATCTCTTACGAGTTTCCCTCACTCCTTGTTTGGGCCGGACCCATGGATCTCTTACGAGTTTCCCTCACTCCTTGTTTGGGCCGGACCCATGGATCTCTTACGAGTGTCCCTCACTCCTTGTTACGGCCAGAGCCATGGATCTCTTACGAGTTTCCCTCACTCTAATCACCTTGTTTGGGCCGGAGCCATGGATCTCTTACGAGTTTCCCTCACTCTAATCGCCTTGTTTGGGCCGGAGCCATGGATCTCTTACGAGTTTCCCTCACTCTAATCTTGTTTGGGCCGGAGCCATGGATCTCTTACGAGTTTCCCTCACTCTAATCTCCTTGTTTGGGCCGCAGCCATGGATCTCTTACGAGTTTCCCTCACTCTAATCACCTTTTTTGGCCTGGAGCCATGGATCTCTTATGAGTTTCCCTCACTCTAATCACCTTGTTTGGGCCGGAGCCATGGATCTCTTATGAGTTTCCCTCACTCTAATCACCTTGTTTGGGACGGAGCCATGGATTTCTTACGAGTTTCCCTCACTCCTTGTTTAGGCATGACCCATGGATCTCTTACGAGTTTCCCTCACTCCTTGTTTGGGCCGGAGCCATGGATCTCTTACGAGTTTCCCTCACTCTAATCACCTTGTTTGGGCCGGAGCCATGGATCTCTTACGAGTTTCCCTCACTCTAATCACCTTGTTTGGGCCGGAGCCATGGATCTCTTATGAGTTTCACTCACTCTAATCACCTTGTTTGGGCCGGAGCCATGGATCTCTTACGAGTTTCCCTCACTCCTTGTTTGGGCCGGACCCATGGATCTCTTACGAGTGTCCCTCACTCCTTGTTACGGCCAGAGCCATGGATCTCTTACGAATTTCCCTCACTCTAATCACCTTGTTTGGGACGGAGCCATGGATGTCTTACGAGTTTCCCTCACTCTAATCACCTTGTTTGGGCCGGAGCCATGGATATTTTACGAGTTTCCCTCACTCTAATCACCTTGTTTGGGCCGGAGCCATGGATCTCTTACGAGTTTCCCTCACTCTAATCACCTTGTTTGGGACGGAGCCATGGATCTCTTACGAGTTTCCCTCACTCTAATCGCCTTGTTTGGGCCGGAGCCATGGATTTCTTACGAGTTTCCCTCACTCTAATCTCCTTGTTTGGGCTGGAGCCATGGATCTCTTACGAGTTTCCCTCACTGTAATCTCCTTGTTTGGGCCGGAGCCATGGATTTCTTACGAGTTTCCCTCACTCTAATCTCCTTGTTTGGGCCGGAGCCATGGATCTCTTACGAGTTTCCCTCACTGTAATCTCCTTGTTTGGGCCGGAGCCATGGATTTCTTATGAGTTTCCCTCACTCTAATCACCTTGTTTGGGACGGAGCCATGGATTTCTTACGAGTTTCCCTCACTCTAATCTCCTTGTTTGGGCCGGAGCCATGGATCTCTTACAAGTTTCCCTCACTGTAATCTCCTTGTTTGGGCCGGAGCCATGGATTTCTTACGAGTTTCCCTCACTCTAATCTCCTTGTTTGGGCCGGAGCCATGGATCTCTTACGAGTTTCCCTCACTGTAATCTCCTTGTTTGGGCCGGAGCCATGGATTTCTTACGAGTTTCCCTCACTCTAATCTCCTTGTTTGGGCCGGAGCCATGGATCTCTTACGAGTTTCCCTCACTCTAATCACCTTGTTTGGGCCGGAGCCATGGATCTCTTATGAGTTTCCCTCACTCTAATCACCTTGTTTGGGACGGAGCCATGGATCTCTTACGAGTTTCCCTCACTCTAATCACCTTGTTTGGGACGGAGCCATGGATCTCTTACGAGTTTCCCTCACTCTAATCTCCTTGTTTGGGACGGAGCCATGGATCTCTTACGAGTTTCCCTCACTCTAATCGCCTTGTTTGGGCCGGAGCCATGGATCTCTTACGAGTTTCCCTCACTCTAATCACCTTGTTTGGGCCGGAGCCATGGATCTCTTACGAGTTTCCCTCACTCTAATCACCTTGTTTGGGACGGAGCCATGGATCTCTTACGAGTTTCCCTCACTCTAATCGCCTTGTTTGGGCCGGAGCCATGGATTTCTTACGAGTTTCCCTCACTCTAATCACCTTGTTTGGGCCTTGTCTGATTTCTCCCGAGTCTGAGTTATCCCCTTCTCTCTTACCTACGACCCTCTCTTCCTGCTTTTCTGCTCTCCTCGCCTTCTCTCTAGTTCCTCGCTATTCCTGTTCACGCCGTCGCCACCTATGGGTGGGGTGGGGGGGAATTGCAGGAGAAGAGCCTCCCCTCCGGTGACGGCATGTAGATTTCGGGCATTTTTTTGCAGTGTTTATTTCTCAGTACCATCCCCTATTTTCGGACTGTCACTTTATTTAGTGCAGTTATGATCTTTATTGTTCATTGGTGGTGAACATCCATTTTCTAGCCACTGATTGGGCAATTAACAAGCTGGCTTTTACAATCCCTTGTTTTCTTCTAAAACATTGACCCAAAAAGTATACATCAGGGATATGCAAACTGTGGCCCTCCAGATGTTGCAGAACTACAAGTCCCATGATGCATAGCAAGACTCTGACAGCCACGAGCGTGACACCCAGAGGCAGAGGCATGATGGGACTTGTAGTTTTGCAACAGCTGGAGGGCCACAGTTTGCATATCCCTGTTATATGTAAACCAGGAGTGCTCAACCTGTGGCCCTCGGAGCCCTTTGATGTGGCCCTCGACCTTAAACCAAGGAAGCACAATTCTGCTGCTGGTTTTTGTGCGCTTTCAGAAAGCGCAGCACACCCCCAAGAGTTAAAAGAATTCTATGGCAACCTGCAGCTAACTCGCAGGAAAGTGAGTGCACCCATAGTGCAGGTAAACCTCAGAGGAACAGTGTGAAAGCAGCCTTATAGGGGGCTCAGAACAGTAAGGGCTTGTTTACATTTGCACTTTGGGCGGCTGTAAAACGGGACGTGTTTTTACCACGCCGTGCTTCCCACTGGTGTAGCATCAGGGGTCGCAATGGTGACCCCCCCCCCCACCCATGCTCCAGGGGGCCTGTGCGGCCTCCCTGACATATTCTGTTTTACACTTGGACTGGAGGGGTTGGGGGGTTGGCAAGTACAGGAACAGATCCCCCCTCCATTTTCCTCCTGCAACCTCCAAAAGCTGGCTTCCTCTCCTCTCCCTCCTGCTGGCATTCAGCAGCCGCAGGAGGAAAATATTCATTGTGCTATTCAAAATAAAAAATTCAAAATTCTCAGCCATTTCATTTTATTGTGTCCTGCAACTGGTTAAAAAATCGCTTAAGTGGCCCTCACTTATCAAAAGGTTGAGCACCTCTGATGTAAACCCTCACCTTGTAAAAAAAACCCATTCAGTTTAAAATAGAAATGAAAGGCAAAAGATTTTGCATGTAAATATATAATAAATAATAATACCCTTTCCCCCTTTTTTTTATAAGTGATCACATTCCCTCTGTTCTCAGCTGCAACGGAGCTGGGCGAGGGGAAACAGCAGGACACTGAGCTTTCCCGTGAAAGGTTGTGCGGGGGTAGAGGGCACATCAGGACAAGTCTGATCATTGGAGAAGAGCAGGCTGAGTGTCCCCTTGCCGAGTGTCCCCGTAGCAAGCTGCTTGCTGTGGGGGGCACCTATGCGTGCTCGCTCCTGAGCCAGCTCTCTGCATCCATAATTGACAGAGTGTGCGGTTTAGCCCCGCTCCCTGCTCCCGCCTTACTGGCTGTTATTGACAGCAATGGGAGCTAATGGCTCCTGCTGCTGCACCTCAGCCAATCAGGAGGGAGAAACCCGAGAGAGCCTCAAGTCTAGCGCACATCTCTGGATCAAGACCGGGCTATTTTAAGTACACTGCTCCAAAAAAATCAAAGGAACACTTTGAAAACACATCAGGTCTCAATGGGAAAAAAATTCATGCTGGATATCTATCCAATCCATACCAGTATATATATCCAGTATAATGTGTTTGGATCTATACTGGTATGGACTGGGTAATGTGTTAGGATCTATACTGGTATGGACTGGGTAATGTGTTAGGATCTATACTGGTATTAACTGGGTAACGTGTTAGGATCTATACTGGTATGGACTGGGTAATGTGTTAGGATCTATTCTGGTATGGACTGGGTAATGTGTCTCGGATCTATACTGGTATGAACTGGGTAATGTTAGGATCTATACTGGTATGGACTGGGTAATGTGTTAGGATCTATACTGGTATGGACTGGGTAATGTGTTAGTATCTATACTGGTATGGACTGGGTAATGTGTTAGGATCTATACTGGTATGGACTGGGTAATGTGTTAGGATCTATACTGGTATGGACTGAGTAATGTGTTAGGATCTATACTGGTATGGACTGGGTAATGTGTTAGGATCTATTCTGGTATGGACTGGGTAATGCGTTAGGATCTACTGTATACCGGTATGGACTGAGTAATGTGTTAGGATCTATACTGGTATGGACTGGGTAATGTGTTAGTATCTATACTGGTATGGACTGGGTAATGTGTTAGGATCTACTGTATACCGGTATGGACTGAGTAATGTGTTAGGATCTATACTGGTATGGACTGGGTAATGTGTTAGTATCAATACTGGTATGGACTGGGTAATGTATTAGGATCTATACTGGTATGGACTGGGTAATGTGTTAGGATCTATACTGGTATGGACTAGGTAATGTGTTAGGATCTATACTGGTATGGACTGGGTAATGTGTTAGGATCTATACTGGTATGAACTGGTTAATGTGTTAGGATCTATACTGGTATGGACTGGGTAATGTGTTAGGATCTATACTGGTATGGACTGGGTAATGTGTTAGGATCTATACTGGTATGGACTGGGTAATGTGTTAGGATCTATACTGGTATGGACTGGGTAATGTGTTAGGATCTATACTGGTATGGACTGGGTAATGTGTTAGGATCTATACTGGTATGGACTGGGTAATGTGTTAGGATCTATACTGGTATGGACTGGGTAATGTGTTAGGATCTATACTGGTATGGACTGGGTAATGTGTTAGGATCTATACTGGTATGGACTGGGTAATGTGTTAGGATCTATACTGGTATGGACTGGGTAATGTGTTAGGATCTATACTGGTATGGACTGGGTAATGTGTTAGGATCTATACTGATATGGACTTGGTATTGTGTTAGGATCTATACTGGTATGGACTGGGTAATGTGTTAGGATCTATACTGGTATGGACTGGGTAATGTGTTAGGATCTATACTGGTATGGACTGGGTAATGTGTTAGGATCTATACTGGTATGGACTGGGTAATGTGTTAGGATCTATACTGATATGGACTTGGTAATGTGTTAGGATCTATACTGGTATGGACTGGGTAATGTGTTAGGATCTATACTGGTATGGACTGGGTAATGTGTTAGGAAGGAAAGGATTTCATTGCAGCAACTCAGAATGGTCCTCAGTAGTTTGTATGGCCCCCACGTGCTTGTATGTATGCCTGACAACATCGGGGGATGCTCCTAATGAGACGACGGATGGTGTCCTGGGGTATTTCCTCCCAAATCTGGACCAGGACATCACTGTTGTTAATTTCATTAACACCAACGCAGCTGAAACGAATTAACAACCCCCTCTGCTACTTAACTGACCAGATCAATATCCCAGAAGTTTGATTGACTTGATGTTATACTCTGATTAAAAAGTGTTCCTTTATTTTATTTTTTTTGAGCAGTGTATTAGGGGGGGCTGCACACTGAAGGTGTTTTGCCTTCATGCATAGAATGCACCTTCAGCCTTTACAACCACTTCCATGTCTGAGGTTTACAACCGCTTTAAAAGGGGAATCCCAGTGGTTCCTGATATAGACTTTGATTTTAATTAGTATCATGTTTCTCTATCCAGACTCTCTCTACCTTCTCAGCTGGTATCTCCAGGCATGCATGGGTCTCCCCCCCTCTTCCCCTGTCCTCTGGTCTCTGATGAGATTCCTGTAGTAGAGTTTTGGTTTGCAGGCTATGGGTGTTGTGTGCACCTTGACATCTCAGGATATTTTTATGCTGTGACCAGATCGCTGTGACATGACATCTGTGTTTTTATGATTGCATCAGATTATGCAACCCAGTTTGTAAGTCCTTGTACACACTTTCTAGATCTCATAACAGACCGTAGAGGAGAGAGTTGGACTTGCATGTTTTCCTGTCCAGCTGCAGGCCTAAACATGAATGCCGACATGAAAGCCGCATACACAGGGGATTTCTTCCAACCTATCCTGCTTAGTGAAATCTGGTGTGCTGCAGGACATTGGTCCCTTCAGACCTGTGCATTGTACTGCATGTTACCGTAAGGCAAAGCACTTTGTGTGGGGCTTTGTGGTGCTATTCATTAACCACTTTACCACCGGAGGATTTTGCTGTCTTACGTCCAGGCCACTTTTTGCGATTCGGCACTGTGCGACTTTAACTGACAATTGCGCGGTCGTGCGACGCCGTACCCAAACAAAATTTACGTCCTTTTTCCCCCACAAACAGAGCTTTCTTTTGGTGGTATTTGATCACCTGTGCGATTTTCACTTTTTGCACTATAAACAAAAAAAGCGTAAATTTTGAAAAAATAACAATATTTTTTCACTTTTTTTTTATGAAATTCCCCCCCCCCCCCAAAAAAAAATGTAAAAATCAAAATTTTTTTTAATTTTTGGCCAATTTGTTTTATGCTACCTATGTTTGGTAAAAAAAAAAAATCACAATAAGCGTATTTTGATTGGTTTGCGCAAAAGTTATTGCGTTTACTAACTAAGGGAAAGATTTCTGTCATTTTTGGTGTTTTTTTTTTTTTAACGAGTAATGGCGGCGATCTGCGTTTTTTTTTTTTTCGCGGGACTGCGACATTGCGGCGGACAGATCGGACCCTTGACTGACATTTTTGACACTTTTGGGGGTACCAGTGACATTTCTATAGTAATCAGTGCTATAAATATGCACGGTTACTGTAAAAATGACACTGGCAGGGAAGGGGTTAATTTTTATTGGAGAGGGAGGGGTTAATGTATGCCTGATGCTTACTAACGTGTGTGGGGGGAGGTGACTGAGTGACACAGGGACAGATCGCAGGTTCAGCTATGCTGAACCCTGCAATCTGTCACTGTTTGTCACTTAGGAGATCCGCCCGCTTGTGTTTACACAAGCGGGCGGATCTCCAGACTCGATTCCCCGACGATCGGGGAAGAGCGGCGGTGATCACCGCCACTCCTCCCCTGGCCCGACTCCCGCTGTGACTGAATACAGCGGGAGCGACCCTCCGGCGGCGCGCGAGCGCCGCCCAGAAGGGGAGGAGTCCAGTGACGTAGGTCTACGTCGCTGGACGGAATCGAGCCGCTTTTCCGCAGTACAGTCCCAGTGACTGGTCGGGAAGTGGTTAAAAGAGTAACTCCGCTTTTGAGGAAAGAAAACCCTCCCCTCTGGGTGATCTCTGTACATTGCAAGGAGTGTAACAAACTTTGTTGCAGATTCCTACCTTTCTGTTATGCTGAAGAAATAGCTGTTTGTGTCTGAGTGTAAAATGAATCTAATATCAGTGATATTATAGTTATCAATCAGCTGCTTCACTAGCAGACCTCTAATGAGGAACGTGTCAGGGTCTGCATCCCTTTTAGACATGATTTCCCTTTGGGGGTATTTCACCAAAAATAACACTTATGTTGCAGGGGGTGCCCAAAATCTGACTTGTATCTTAGTGCAGACTTCTGGGAAAATCAGTGACCCAATCACACAATTACATTTCTGGGGGGGGGGGGGGTGCTCTGTATACCATCTGTGTACAGAACACCCCAAGGTTGCCCTATTGCATTTTACAGAAAATGACAACAGCTGCAGATTTAAAAGGAAAGGCCATTTTTAATAACATTAAATTACAATATGATTTGTGTCGCAATTGTATACACTATACAGTATATGGATTTTTTTTTCCTTTTACCCCACGAAAATTGAGTTACTCTTTAACCTCTTACCAACCGCCCGCCGCCTATTTACTGCGGCAGTGTGGCTCTCCCAGGCAAACCGACATAGGTCCAAGTCGGTCGCATGCCTGCAGCTAGGGGGCGAGCGTGCACCGCCGGCCGGCTCCCACCCCCGCTCATCAGCGGGGAAGCAGATGCACAGGGCAGGCGGCTCCGATTGCCGCCTGACACCCGCGATCGCTCCCCGCTGAGAGAGAAGAACTGTCAGCTGTTGTAAACACATCTGGCCGTTCTTCTCCCTGGAATGATCATAGAGCGCTTGTGATCCTTCTATATAGGACCACAGGTCTCTGTGATCATTTCACAAGCCACGCCCCCTACAGTTAGAAACACGCCCCTAGGGTCACATTTAACCCCTTGATCACCTATACTTTTAACCCCTTCCCTGCCAGTGTCATTATTACAGTAACAGTGTGTATTTTTAGCACTGATTACTGTAGTAATGTCACTGGTTCCCCCAAAAATGGGCCAAAAATTTCAGTTAGGGGTCCAATCTGTCTGCCGCAATGTCGCAGTCTCGCTAACAATCGCTGATCACCGCCATTACTAATAAAAAATAAAAAGTCCAAAAATCTATCCCGTAGTTTGTAAATGCTATAACTTTTGTGCAAACCAATTAAAATACGCTTTTTGGGATTTTTTTTTTTTACCTTCCACCCGGCAGACTACATTTTGCTTAGCGGGGATCGATCCGCCGATCCCCGCTGAGCAGGCGGATGACAGCTCCGTCTCCGCTTACTTTGCAGAGACAGACCTGTCAGATCCCCGCTGTCCTTTATCGGAAATCAGATGAAAACGGAGCACTTGTCCGTTTTTTATCCAATCCAATCCTCCAGACAGATGGAAAATAGGGTTTCCATCCGTCTGTATTTCACAGACAGGATCGGATAGCAGCGGGTGTCAGCGCTGACATCGGCTGCTCCATAGAGGTATATGGAGCATCTGATCAGGTCCGTCTGAAAAGCTGACAGGGACCCGATCGGAAAGCCCGTGTGAAAGGGGCCTTAGAAATAATGCAAAAAAAAAAAAGACGTGCGTGGGAATGCGCATTCCAGCTATACGAAGTGTCAACCCAGCCTAAGATTGAATAAGTGTCATTCTGCATAATTATTGCAAAATCAGAAGCTTCTGAGGCCGAGTTCCCCTCATTAAACACTTATTAAAAGTCACCATTTGATGCTCCCGTATGTGTTTTTCTTTTATTGTACATTAAAAAGCCATTTGCTGTCTGGATAGGATATTTCTTCATATTTAAAGTGTATTAGTGTCTCCGAGGCGGTCTGGTCTGTTGGATTGCCGCCAGAAGCTCAGTAAATGTTATGATCACATTGAGGGATTGCCATTTGTGTGTACACTAGTGCATGTCCCATCTCCCCATCTGTTCCTTCTCATACTCCATGTACACTCAGATCACCGGCTTCTTCCTCTCCATATGCCGCCGTTCTCTATTCTGCGCTTTTCTCTCTCTCTGCTCTGTTTTTTTAGCGGGATGAATTTCAGATGCCCCCCTCCGGTCTCATTGTTTGCGCTGCCTGGGATCTGGGGTGTGAAAGATGAATATTCATTGCATTTAAAAATAGGATTTTTTTTTCCTGAGTGTCTAAAGAAGATCTATAATTAGCTGTGTTTGCTCGCCAAGGTGCTGATTTTAGTTAACTGGGCAAAGCAGATAGTTTTCATTTCTCACGGCGATCCCTGCAGGAACTTAAAGTGGAACTGCACCACCACAAATCAAAAATTATATTTTTGTCTTTTTTTCCCTCCTTCCATACCGGGCCTATTTTGGCACTCCTCTCCTACAAGCAAAAATGCCTGTAATCTGCCAAAAAAAGAAGCTTGGGCGTTTTGCTTAAGGCGACAGAATGCTCAGATGTGAACAGGGGCCATTGAAATGAATGGGATTTGTCTGGTTGGCCGTTTTTAGAGCCGAGGCTTATAGCAGAAAATCGCACAAAAACGCCTAGATGTGAAAGGAGCCCCCCCCCCCTAAATTCTTACCTGAGCCTTATCTCAATCCAGTTCTGTGCCTGGGAGGAGCAGCGCTGCTCTCTCTCTCTCTCTCTCTCTCGCTCTTTCTCGCTCTCGCTCTCGCTCTCTCGCTCTTTCTCGCTCTCGCTCTCTCTCTCGCTCTTTCTCGCGCTCGCGCTCGCTCGCTTTCTCTCTCGTGCTCTCTCGAGCTCTCTCTCGCCCGCTCTTTCTCGCTCTCTCTCTCGCTCTTTCTCGCGCTCGCTTGCGCTCTCGCTTTCTCTCGCGCTCTCTCTCTCTCGCTTTCTCTCGCCCGCTCTCTCGCTTTCTCTCGCCCGCTCTCTCGCTTTTTCTTGCTCTCTCTCTCGCTCTCTCTCTCTCTCTCTCTCGTTCTCTCTCTCTCGTTCTCTCTCTCTCGCTCTCTCTCTCTCGCTCTCTCTCTCGTGCTCTCGCTTTCTCTCTCGTGCTCTCGCTTTCTCTCTCGCGCTCTCGCGCTCGTGCTCTCTCTCTCGCTCGAGCTCTCTCTCGCTCGCGCTCTCTCTCTCGCTCGCGCTCTCTCTCTCGCTCCCTCTCTCTCTCTCGCTTTCTCTCACTCTCGCTCGCTCCCTCTCTCGCTCCCTCTCTCTCTCGCTCGCTCCCTCTCTTGCTCCCTCTCTCTCTCGCTCCCTCTCTCTCTCGCTCCCTCTCTCTCTCGCTCCCTCTCTCTCTCGCTCCCTCTCTCTCTCGCTCCCTCTCTCGCTCCCTCTCTCGCTCCCTCTCTCGCTCCCTCTCTCGCTCTCTCTCTCGCTCTCTCTCTCGCTCTCTCTCTCTCGCTCTCTCTCTCGCTCCCTCTCTCGCTCTCTCTCTCGCTCCCTCTCTCGCTCCCTCTCTCGCTCGCTCGCTCCCTCTCTCGCTCGCTCCCTCTCTCGCTCGCTCGCTCCCTCTCTCGCTCGCTCGCTCCCTCTCTCTCTCGCTCCCTCTCTCTCTCGCTCCCTCTCTCTCTCGCTCCCTCTCTCTCTCGCTCCCTCTCTCTCTCGCTCCCTCTCTCTCTCCCTCCTCTCTCTCGCTCCCTCTCTCTCTCGCTCCCTCTCTCTCTCGCTCTCTCTCGCTCCCTCCCTCTCTCTCTCGCTCCCTCCCTCTCTCTCTCGCTCCCTCCCTCTCGCTCCCTCTCTCTCTCGCTCCCTCTCGCTCCCTCTCTCTCTCGCTCCCTCTCTCTCTCGCTCCCTCTCGCTCCCTCTCTCTCTCGCTCCCTCTCGCTCCCTCTCGCTCCCTCTCGCTCCCTCTCGCTCTCGCTCCCTCTCGCTCTCGCTCCCTCTCGCTCTCGCTCCCTCTCGCTCTCGCTCCCTCTCGCTCTCGCTCCCTCTCGCTCTCGCTCCCTCTCGCTCGCTCTCGCTCCCTCTCGCTCGCTCTCGCTCCCTCTCGCTCGCTCTCGCTCCCTCTCGCTCCCTCTCGCTCTCGCTCCCTCTCGCTCCCTCTCGCTCCCTCTCGCTCCCTCTCGCTCCCTCTCGCTCCCTCTCGCTCTCGCTCTCCCTCTCGCTCCCTCTCCCTCTCGCTCCCTCTCGCTCTCGCTCCCTCTCGCTCTCCCTCTCGCTCTCGCTCTCCCTCTCGCTCTCTCTCCCTCTCGCTCTCTCTCCCTCTCGCTCTCTCTCCCTCTCGCTCTCTCTCCCTCTCGCTCTCTCTCCCTCTCCCTCTCGCTCTCTCTCTCTCCCTCTCGCTCTCTCTCCCTCTCGCTCTCTCTCTCTCTCGCTCTCTCTCCCTCTCGCTCTCTCTCCCTCTCCCTCTCGCTCTCTCTCTCTCCCTCTCGCTCTCTCTCTCTCCCTCTCGCTCTCTCTCCCTCTCTCGCGCTGCTCTCTCTCTCTCTCGCGCTGCTCTCTCTCTCCTCACAGGACTCAGTGAGAGCAGCGGGAGTCATTGGCTCCTGCTGCTATCAATCAAATCCTGTAATGAGGAAGTAGGGGGGGCGTGGCCAAGCCACACTGTATGTCGATAGATTCTCACAGCCAGGCTCAGGAGTGAGCCTGCAGGTGGGCCCCCATAGGAAGTGGCTTCTTATGGTGACACATAGAGAAAAGGAGAAACCAAAGAGCCTGCCTGTATAAGTCGGGGAAGGGACACCAACTGATCTAGCTGCACCCACCCATCTGCTTCTCATTCATAGAGAAAAGGAGAAGCCCAGAGGACTTACGGGGACCCCAGAAAAGGAGGATTGGGGCTGCTCTACAAAACTATTGCACGGAGAAGGTAAGTATAACATGCTTGTTATTTTTTCTATTTAAATATCCTTTACAATCACTTCGTCTGCTGCAGTGTTTAGACTATCCTGCCTCAAATTTATGTTCTGATATTTTATCTTGATGTTCAGGCAGTGGGGGCTGCTTACTTTTCCCATAAACCGCCGTTCTGAAAAGGTATGACAGATGCACAGAATTTATACTTCTTAATCTATGGTTTAGCTCCTGGCAAGGATGAAGTTTCTCAGAAATTAAACCAACAGATTTTGCAGTAGCTTGCAGATTTTAGTAGCTAAAAAAAAAGAGACATAGCCGGGATTATCGTAGTTATTCTCCGTTTTTTAATCTGCTGTCTGGATGTGAACGTTTTCTGGGTTGAAAAGTAAGGTTATATTTTTCAAAGCAGATCTTTATGGCTCCATCGTCCATGGAAGTTCAACACTTTACTTATTAGCTGGGCTCGCTGCATTGTTCTAGAGGTATGAATTATATCTCTGCATTTTCCTGCATTTTACGACATAATTCCTGTCTGTGTAAGCTGCTCAGCTACAGTGTGGGGCAAAACAAAATGAAAAAAAAAAAAACATTCCTTGTGTTTGGGATTTGTACTGACAGGTTTGCATTAAAGTGGACTTTTCATAGAAACATAGAAGAATGATGGAAGGAAAAAAGTATGTGGTCCATCGAGTCCCATTTTTAAAGTGGAGTTCCACCCATTTTAATACTTTTAAATGTAGGTAATCCCCTTTAAAAATACTTTTACCGATGGAAACTATTTTTTTTTTGCAAGGAAGTACCTTTTTTTTTTCTTCTTAATTCATCCCCACTTCCGGGTCCGGCTGCTTATAGGCGATTACGTCACTCAGCGATTCGCAAGGACTGCTGGGATTTATCCCAGCAGCCCTTGCGAATCGCCTAGTAACGAAATCTCGCATTATTACACCGACACCAGCTGTAACCAGGGATGTATTGCTTTGAGTCCGCGCTCCGCCCCGCCTCCTCTCAGTGAGCTCTACGGGATTTATTGCTTTGAGCCCGTGCTCCGCCCCGCCTCCTCTCAGTGAGCTCTACGGGATTTATTGCTTTGAGTCCGCGCTCCGCCCCGCCTCCTCTCAGTGAGCTCTACGGGATTTATTGCTTTGAGTCCGCGCTCCGCCCCGCCTCCTCTCAGTGAGCTCTACGGGATTTATTGCTTTGAGTCCGCGCTCCGCCCCACCTCCTCTCAGTGAGCTCTACGGGATTTATTGCTTTGAGTCCGCGCTCCGCCCCGCCTCCTCTCAGTGAGCTCTACGGGATGTAATGCTTTCAGTTCGCGCTCACTGAGAGGAAGCGGGCAGAGCGGAGCACGGATTTAAAGCAATACATCCCGTAGAGCTCACTGAGAGGGGGCAGAGGCGGGGCGGAGCACGGGCTCAATGCAATACATCCCTGGTTACAGCTGGTGCCAATGTAATAATGCAAGATTTCGTCACTAGGCGTTTCGCAAGGGCTGCTGGGATACATCCCAGCAGCCCTTGCGAATCGCCGAGTGACGTAATCGCCTATAGGCGGTCGGACCCGGAAGCGCAGATGAATAAAGAAGAAAAAAGGTATTTCCATGCAAAAAAAAAATTGTTTCCATTGGTAAAGGTATTTTTAAAGGGGATTACGTACCACTTTAAAAAAAAAATTCTATATGTTTATTTAGGTTGAGTTAACCACTTAAAGCGGACTTCCACCCAAAAGTGGAACTTTCGCTTTAAAGCGGAGTTCCCCCCCCCTCCAAAATTTAAAAGTCAGCAGCTACACATACTGTAGCTGTTGACTTTTAATATTAGGACACTTAACTGTCCTGAAGTCCAGCGATATCGGCACCCCAGCCATTGTTTCCTTGCGGCTTCGCGGGCGGGTCCCTACTGCGCATGTGCGAAATCGCACCCTTTCATTCGGATTTGCTTGGCGGCGGGGCCAAACTTCTGAGGGATAGCGCCCCCCCCCCTGAAAGGTGCCAAACGTGGCACCGGAGGGGGGAGGAAGCAAATGAGCGGAAGTTCCACTTTTGGGTGGAACTCCGCTTTAAGTGCTCCCGACCCCTGACATACCACATTGGGCATGTATTTTTTATTTTTTTTTGGGGGAGGGGAAGGGGGTACCTAAATTTGACCAGGTACCCGCTAGAGCTGCACGATTCTGGCCAAAATGAGAATCACGATTTTTTAGCTTGGAATAAAGATCACGATTCTCTCACGATTCTCTGTGTAACAAAAAAAATTGGGATAACTTTACTGTTACGTTTTTTTTTTTTCATTCATTAAAGTCTATTAATTGCGTTTGAAAGACTGCTGCGCAAATACAGTGTGACATAAAATATTACAACAATCGCCATTTTATTCTGTAGGGTCTCTGCTAAAAAAAATATATAAAATGTTTGGGGGTTCTAAGTACTTTTCTAGCAAAAAAAAACTGATTTTAACTTGCAAGCAACCAGTGTCAGAGAAAGGTCTAGTCTTTAAGAGGTTAAACTTCCTTTCTCCCTGGCAGAGGGAAGGAAAAGATACAATGTAATCATTTTTGTTTATAGTTACTGGGAGACTAATGCTGATAGGCGGTTGCAGGAGGAAAGATACAATGTAATCATTTTTGTTTATAGTTACTGGGAGACTTTGCTGATAGGCGTTTGCCGGGAAGCTTTTTTTTTTTCCACAGCTGTTCTCTCTGCTATGCAGCTATGCAAAGAATCGAGCAAATTTCAGGTTTAGATCGTCAGGGGGGGGGTGAATCGAGATCGCGATTTTCATACGATTAATCGTACAGCTCTAGTACCCGCTCCCACTTCCTCTCGGGCCACCCAGGCGGCTCAGGCGGAAGTTCTTCTATCCTCACTCCCTCCCTGCAATCTTCTGGGACATGTCACAGGTCCTAGAAGATTGCCCGGCCATTTAGGACGTGCAGCGCGACTCGCGCATGCGCAGTGCACACCCGGCTGTGAAGCCGCAAGCTGTCACAGCTGGGTGCCCACACTTGTAATGCCGGGCTGGGGAGAGCCGAGGGAGAGAACCGAGGCTTCAGGCGGTCGCATCGCCGGATCGTAGGACAGGTGAGTGTGTTTATTAAAATACTTTTATGGTTGGAGCTCCGCTTTAACCACTTGTTGACCAGCCACCGCAGTTATACGGCAGCAAGTTCCCGCGAATCGCTGTACCTGTACGGCGGTTCACGGGAGTGGTCCTGGGGGCGCGCGCGTGCGCCCACTCACCAGCGGGGAAGCTGATCCACAGCAGTAAACACAGCAGACCATTTCTCCTATTTAGGAACACAAAGCCAATAAGCCCATCCCCCCACAGTTAGAAAACACCCCCTAGACTCACACTTAACCCCTTGATCACCCACAGTGTTAACTCCTTCCCTGCCAGTGTCATTATTACAGTAACAGAGCATATTTTAGCACTGATTACTGTAGTAATGTCACTGGTCCCCCCAATAGTGTCAAAAATGTCAGTCAAGGGTCCGATCTGTCCGCCGCTATGTCGCAGTCCTGCAAAATATTGCCGCTATTACTAGTAAAAAAAAAATACATAAATCTTTCCCTTTTGTTAGTAAACGCGATAACTTTTGCGCAAACCAATCAAAATACGCTTATTGCGGTTTTTTTTTTTTTTTTTACCAAAAATATGTAGCAGAAAACAAATTGGCCTAAAATGGTAAAACATTTTGATTTTTAAATTTTTTTTTTTTTTAAATGTCATATAGCAGAATGTGAAAAATGTGTTTTTTTTTTTTTTTCAAAATTGTCGCTATTTTTTTTTTTTTTTTTTTTTTTTATAGCGCAAAAAATAAAAATTGCACAGGTGATCAAATACCACCAAAAGAAAGCTCTGTTTGAGGGGGAAAAAAGGACATAAATTTTGTTTGGGTACAGCGTCGTACAACCGTGCAATTGTCCGTTAAAGTAACGCAGTGCCATATCACAAAAATGGCCTGGTCATTAAGAGGGTAAAACCTTCCGGTCCTCAAGTGGTTAAAGCGGAGTTCCACCTAAAAAATACCCCCGGGACAGTCAGGGCTAGTGCATTCCACAATGGATAGCCTTTGATCTGTCCCGGGTTGCACTTACCTTTTATAAGAAATACTTACCTTGAAAATGTCTTCTCCAGCGCTGCCATCTCAGGTGTGGGCAGCTTGAAGCCAGCGCGATCCTCTTCTGCGTCCTCTTCCGTCTTCTTCGGTCCCACAATGCACTGCACCGGCCCCGACGTCGCTTCTGGGGCTGCAGCGTCATCCCTGCACAGCTTCTGGGCATGCCCAGAAGCTGTTTAGCAAGGTATGACGGCGCCTGCACCGGAAGTGACATCGGGGCCGATGCAGGCGCATTGATTCCTGGGAGCGGTGACGTTCAGCTCCCAGGAATCCTTGCAAGCCAGGAAGTGACGACGGGCCGTGGCCGCCGAGGGAGGAAGTAAGGTGAGTATATTTTCTTCTAAAACAAGGTAAGTGAAAAAAAAGAAAAATTGCGAGTATCCATTTGTTTTACAGGTGACCCGGAGCAAGAAGATGGACCAAAGTAAAATTTTAGGGTGGAACTCCACTTTAACCACTTTGCCGCTGCTCACTAGAGCTCTACTGCGTCAAAGTGTCTCGATAACATCTGGTGACGTAGACCTACGTCACCAGACATTCCCCTTTCTCGACGCCACACGCACGCGCGCCGCCGGAGGCTCGCTCCTGCTGTATTCAGTCACAGCAGGAGTCAGGCCAGGGGAGGAGCGCCGGCGATCGCCGCTGCTCTTCCCCGATCGTCGGGGAATCGAGTGTGGAGATCCGCCCGCTTGTTTAAACAAAGCGGGTGGATCTCCTAAGTGACAGGCAGTGTCAGACTGCAGGGTTCAGCATAGCTCAACCTGCGATCTGTCCCTGTCACATAGTCCCCTCCCCCCACACACATTAGTAAGCACCAGGCATACATTAACCCCTCGATCACCAATAAAAATTAACCCCTTCCCTGCCAGTGTCATTTTTACAGTAACAGTGCATATTTATAGCACTGATTACTGTAGTAATGTCACTGGTACCCCCAAAAGTGTCAAAAATGTCAGTCAAGGGTCCGATCTGTCCGCCACAATGTCGCAGTCCCGCAAAAAAAAATCGCAGATCGCCGCCATTACTCGTTAAAAAAAAAAAACAACAAAAATGACAAAAATCTTTCCCTTAGTTAGTAAACGCAATAACTTTTGCGCAAACCAATCAAAATACGCTTATTGTGATTTTTTTTTTTTTTTACCACACATAGGTAGCAGAAAACAAATTGACCAAAAATTAAAAAATTTTTTAGATTTTTAAATTTTTTTTTTTTGTGGGGGAATTTCATGTAGAAAAATGTGAAAAATATTATTTTTTCAAAATTTATGCTTTTTTTTTTTTGTTTATAGCACAAAAAGTAAAAATCGCACAGGTGATCAAATACCACTAAAAGAAAGCTCTGTGGTAAAAAAAAGGACGTAAATTTCGTTTGGGTACGGCGTCGCACGACCGCGCAATTGTCAGTTAAAGTCGCACAGCGCCAAATCGCAAAAAGTGGCCCAGACTTAAGACATCAAAATCCTCCGGTGGTAAAGTGGTTAAATGTGCAGCGGAGATAGACTCCATTCCTCCTCCGCCGGCTCTGGTTCAGTGTAGGCGACACATAACATTACCGAGATGTCTGAGGAGCTCGGCATAAGAAGCCATTCAGTGATATTCAGTAGAGGGCTGAGCATCTGTGCCGCTTGACGTTTTGGCACATCTGTGATTATGAAGTGATGTTTAATTTCGTGCCTCTCCAAAGAACAACTGCACAGAAAATAGACCATCTGGAGTATGGCAACTTTGTCACAAGCCTGTCACATATACTTATTGTGTTTTTATTTTAAAATCCTCATGAATTTGTCACTTTTATTTCTTGTCTCTGCTGTTCAGGGGGGGGGGGGGGGGGGACACCTGCTAAAATGAAAGAGAATAAAACACCGGTAAAGCCAGTATTTAACGCAGAATTCCAGCTACACAAGGCTACTGTGCATATTGCAAGCACAGTTCTCTATGTAAAACTTTGTTGTATCGTATTCTTAAAGTGGTTGTAAACCCACTTTAACCACTTTACCACCGGAGGATTATCCTGCTTTACGTCTGCGCCACTTTTTGCGATTCGGCACTGTGTGACTTTAACAGACAATTGCGCGGTCATGCAATGTTGTACCCAAACGAAATTTACGTCCTTTTTTTCCCACAAACAGAGCTTTCTTTTGGTGGTATTTGATCACCTCTGCGGTTTTCTTTTTTTTGCGATATTAATAAAAAAAGGCGCCAATTTTGAAAAAAATAACAAGATTTTTCTACTTTGACAGTTAAAAAATATCCAATATATTCAATTTTTGTCATATATTTAGGCCAAAATGTATTTAGCTAGATGTCTTTGACAAAAAAATTCTCAATGAGCGTATTTTTAACCGCTTTAAGAAGATTTTACCCCATTCCTGACCAGGCCATATTTTGCGATTTGGCACTGGGTTACTTTAACAGACAATTGCGCGGTCGTGCGACGCTGTACCCCAAATTAAATTTATGTTCTTTTTTCCCCCACAAATAGAGTTTTCTTTTGGTGGTATTTGATCACCTGTGCGATTTTTTACTTTTTGCGCTATAAACAAAAAAAGAGCGACAATTTTTAAAAAATAACAATATTTTTCAAATTTTTTTATATTAACCCAAAAAATTTAAAAATAATTTTTTTTAACATTTTAG